>NC_037668.1:183517564-183817564 GCF_003255815.1 Theropithecus gelada
AAAAAAAAAAAAAAAAAAAAAAAAAAAAAAAAAAAAAAAAAGAAAAAAAAAAGAAAAAAGAGAGAGAGAGAAAAGAAAATCCCATTGCTTTCTTAGAGAGGCTAAGAAGGGCCCTGGTAAAGTATAGCTCTCTATCTCCTGATTCTGTCAAGTGACAGCTAACCCCAAAGGATAAATTTATTATTCAGGCAGCCCCTGATACAAGGAAGAAGTTGCAGAAACGGGCCCTGGGATCAGATAGTACTTTGGAGAACCTCCTGGAAGTGGCTGCCTTAGTCTTTTACAATAGAGACAGGGAGACACAAGAAAGAGGCAGAAGCTTTAAGGGCCACTATGCAAGTCCGCAAACCCCAGAATTCCCAGAATGCATCTGTTAACTGCTACAGATGTGGCAAGAATAGTTATCTCTCTTCTAAAGTATGATGGCTCCCGTACAAGGTTTAATTTCTTTCACTAGGGTAAAACAGCTTGGGGTACAAGTTGTTAGTATATTTCACTTCTTACTTCTGTAGTCTTTGGCACTAGATTCTTTCCTTGTATAATACACATGTTTAACCCATGCGTACTTAACCTTATAAAACTTGTTTTTTCTCTCTCACCTAGACTATCAAACTCCAAATGGTCAGGCAACCAGAGCCTTGGATGATGGCTTCGTTTTTCCAGAGACCCTTAGATAGATCTGGGAGGAATCTGACTTCTGATTTCCCCAAAACAATGCCCCTGTCAGCAGGAAGTAGCTAAGATTGGTCATCATCCATATTCTAATGGCAGTTAGATGTGCCTCTTCAGAGGGGGAAAATGATATGGACTGGAGATAGGGAAATACTGGGCAGAAGAGGGCAGTTCCCTGGCAAAGGCCCTACACCTAGGCCTGGAAACCCACATTGCTAAATGGGAACAGGCATTCCTGTTTTCGTACCCAAATGTTGCCTTTTGGCCTGCCATGCCCCCCCTCCCCGTCCTGTGCCCATATAAACCCCAAACCCCAGGCTCCATGGGCAGATAAACAGAAGAGCAGAGGAGCAGAAGAGTGGCACAGCAGAGAAGGAGAGGAGAGAAGGAGCATCAGAATGTTGAGAGGAGTTCAGCTGGGGACAGTCAGAAGATCAGCCATGGGGTAGCCAAACTCCAGGGGAAGATCATCTCCCCACTCCATCCCTTTTTCACCTCCACCACCATTCTGCTGAGAGCCATCTCCATCATGCACCATCCTTCAAATCTGTGTGTGCCCTGATTCTTGCCGGACACCAGACAAGAACCCAGGTACAAAGAGGGCACTGAGCTGGTTAACACTTAAGCTGTCTCTGGACGGTAGAGATAAAACGGCACTGTGGCGCACCCACTGGGGCTCTGATAATTGCAGGAACCCACCTGTCAAAGCTACTGTGGGGCTGGAGCCCAGAAGTGCTCGCCCTGGCTCCTGCACCTGCCTGTCTGCATGCCCCTCCTTCTGTAAGGGGTTTGAGCATGCAGCAGCTGAACAGATGAGCCACACCCCTGTTGCACCTTCTGCAGTGGGGCCGGCGGGGGGAGGGGCGTCAGGGAACTCTCCCATTTCACATATACAGACTGAAAGTGGGGGGATGGAAAAAGATATTCCGTACAAGCAGAAATAAAGAGGTAAGAATAGCTATACTTACATCAGATAAAATAGACAACAAATCAAAGACTATAAAAAGAGACAAAGAGAGTCACTATATAGTAATAAAGAGGTCAACTTAGCAAGAGGATACAGCAATTATAAATATCTATGTGCCTAACACCAAAGCATCAAAGTACTAATAGATGTAAAAGGAGAGAAAGACCATAATACAATAATAGCAGTGTTAGAACTGATAAACAAATCCAGTAAAGTTTCAGGATACAAAATCAACATACAAAAATTAGTAGCATTTGTATACACCAACAGTGAACAATCTGAAAAGTAAAAAGGAATCCCATTTATGATAGCTACAAAAATATAAAATATATAGGAATCAATTTAACCAAAGAAATGAAAGATCTATACAAGAAAAATTACAAAACACTGAGGAAAGAAACAAAAAAGAAGATATACACAAACGAAAGGTTACTCCATGCTCATGGATTGGAAGAATTAATACTGTCGAAATGACAATACTATCCAGAGTAATTTATAGATTCATCCTATCAAAACACCAATCACATTCTTCAGAGAAATTTTTTTAATCCCACAATTTATATGAAATCACAGAAGACCCCCAAATAGCCAAAGCAATCCTAAGCAAAAAGGACAAAGCTAGAAGCATCATACTACCTGGTTTCAAAAGTTACTACAAAGCTACAGTAACCAAATCAGCACCATGGAAACAGATACATAGATCAACGGGACGGAACACAGAGCCCAGATACAAATCCATGCCTTTACAGCCAACTCATCTTCAACAAATGTGCAAAGAAGATACAATGGGGAAATTACAGTCTCTTCATTAAATGGTGCTAAGAAACCTATATAACTGGACAGGCACAGTGGCTCACACCTGTAATTCCAGCACTTAGGGAGGCCGAGGTGAGCAGATCACCTGAGGTCAGGAGTTTGAGACCAGCCTGGCCAACATGGAGAAACCGTGTCTCTACTAAAAATACAAAATTAGCCGGGCGTGGTGGTGGCACATGCCTGTAATCCCAGTACTTGGGATACTGAGGCAGGAGAATCGCTTGAACCCGGAAGGTGGAGTTTGCAGTGAGCCGAGATGGTGCCATTGCACTCCAGCCTGGGCAACAAAAGCGAAACTCTATCTCAAAAAAAAAAAAAAAAAAAAAAAAGAGAAAGATGAGCAGGGTGAATATAGCAATATAGCTTACAATAATCTATTATATATTTCAAGCTAGGCAGAAGAGAAGAATGTTAATGGTTCCAGTGCAAAGAAAAACAAATATTTAGGGTGATGGATCTCCCAAGTATACTAATTTTATCTTTACAAATTATGTGAATGTGTTTAATTGTCACATGTACCCTGAAACTATGTACATCTATTACAGCAGCGTTAAAAAAAAAACTTGAAATGGTAAGGTAGCATTTTAAACCCAATGTAGGAGTAATAATATCAAATGTAATTGGACTAAATATGCTTACTAAAAGGCAATTGTCAGATTGGATTTAAATGGAAACAAAAATGTAAGAAACAAGATTAGGCTTAAAAGGGGCTTAGCTTAAATATAAGAACAAAGGGATATTAAACAATAAAAAGATGGGAAAAAAGGTAATGACTATTCAAATGGAGACAAAGACTATAAAGCAGGAAGTGTTATTAGAGAAAAAGAATTATTCTAGCAGGGGTCTGTAATTCCAAATTCGCTTGCATCTAACAATGTAGACTCAAATAAAGCAAAAATTGAAAGTACTAAAAAGATAAATGAAAAAATCCAGAGTGGGAGATTAGTAATGTCTCTTCTAACTGATAGAAATGAAAACGAAAACTATCAGTAAAAATATAGAAAATGTGAATGTGCTTAGCCAAATACACCTAACTAACATATACAGAATACTGCACTCAACATTACATGTATTATAGACATTTAAATATAATGAGAGTATCACAAGTAAATTCATGTCAATATATTTGAAATGTCAAATGAAATTGCCAAATTCATAAAATATACAACATACTAAAATGGCATAAAAAGAAACAGAAAATCTAAACAGTCCTATATATTTTGAAGAGATCAAATCTGTGATTAAATTGAGATTGAGATTGAGGCAAGGGTGTCTCAACGTAATGCCACATCTATCTAAAAAGGTAATGGAAGACCTAGGAAGAGCAATAAGGTAATAAAGGAAAATCAAATATATAAATATCTTAAAAAATGAAACTCTTTATTCACAGAGGACATAATTGTGTGTATCAAAGGAATTTGCAGATGAACTTGTAGAATTAACTAATTCAGTACAGTTTTGAAACACTGGTCTATTACATAAAAATCAATTATATTTCTATATGCCAGACAAAGTTAAAAATAAAACTTTAAAAATTTATAAGTACATCAGAAAACATCATTTATAAGTGCATCAGAAAACATCAAAGGTCTAGAAATAAATATAATAGAAAATATATAATAATATTAAGTGGAAAACTATAAAAATTATTAGTTTTAAATAGAAATTAATGAATACATGAATAAATGGAGGAATATGCCAAATCCATGGATTAAAAGATATAGCAGGAAATGATGTCACAGAAAATAGCAAAGGAGGGAGCTCCCAGACTTCATCCTCCACAAAAGCAACTAAGGATATGACAAAAATGGTGAGAATCAGAGCTTTGGAGAATTCTTGAATCTAGTCAAGAACTTATGACAACCAGGGAAAGTCTTGGTGAAGAAAGATGAGGATGCATCATGGTAAAGAAAGTGTGGCATTTTAAATTATCCACATACCCCCCACCCCCAATCTCCACATCAGTGGTGGCCATGATGACAGCAGCCTATATTGTAATGCAGGTTGCTAGTGCCAGAAGGCAAAATATGAATCTTATTTTCAAAAAATTGTGGTTGTTTGTTTTGACCTAAAGTTATCTGGCTCCCTGAACAACTGACACAAGGACTAGCCTTTATTTTGCCATACTTGGAGTGTTTCCAAGGCTGGGGAGGCTTCCCAAGTGAAATGACTAAAAGAATTTAAGGACACAAGTACTGACCATCACAGCTTGGGCCTAGGGACAACAGTTGGGATAGCATTTGACAGACCAAAAAGCTGGGAAAAGATGAAGTTGGGGAAGGATACATAGGGGGTAATAAGAGTTTTCAAAGCTTGTATGTATACCAGAGAATCAAGAAGTCCATATACATACCTAGAACTGGATGTATGCTCAGAAAAGGCATTAGAAGACCCCAAACTTTCACCTCTGGCTGAAATTTAGTTTCCAGGCAAGCGAGGAGTGAAGGCTAAAGAAGAGTTACATAAGTGGCCTGGCTAGCTACGTGTTGAAAGAGCATCCCAACACAGAGCCAATCTACAAAGACCGGTAATTTATTTTTTTCTTCTTTTGTTTTCTTTTTTGGCTCCAAGAATTTACGGAAACTGTCAAAACACTATATGACCACAGGCTAACAGGACTAAGACTTCAGTGGCCACATATGACAAAGAATACAGACTTTACAAAAATAGTTGAGAAAAGTCACTAAATAAACAACACCAACCCCAAAGGCAGAACAACAAATCCTGGGGAGTTTCTAATTTCCTTGGGAGAATCTAATTTCCACAATTGCTACATTATGATATTAAAAAGTCCAGTCTTCACAAAAAACTATGAGGTACACACACACACACACACACACACACACACACACACACACACACAGCATGGCCCATTCACAGGAAAAAAGAACCAATGGAAATTGTCCATGAGAAGTCCAGCCATTGTACTTACTAGTCTTTAAATCGATTGTCTCAGATATGCTCAAAGAACTAAAGGAAACCATGGACAAAGAAACTTACAAATACCCGGGAGAATGATGTCTCACCGAAAGAGAGTACCAAACTGGCCGGGCATGGTGACTCACACCTGTAATCCTAGCACTTTGGGAGGCTGTAGGTAAGCGATCACCTGAGGTCACGAGTTTGAGACCAGTCTGGCCAACATGGTGAAACCCCATCTCTACTAAAAATACAAAAATTAGCTGGGCATGGTGGTGTGTACCTGTAGTCCCAGCTACTCAGGAGCCTGAGGCAGGGGAATCGCTTGAACCTGGGAGGCAGAGGTTGCAGTGAGCCAAGACTGCACCACTGCACTCCAGCCTGGGTGACAGAGTGAGACTCTGTCTCAAAAAAAAAAAAAAAAAAAAAAAGAGAGTGAGAAATTACAAAAGGTACCAAATAAAAATTGTGGGGCTGAAAAGCACGATAACTTTGTTTTTTTTTTAAACTTTTAATTTTTGTGAGTACTCAGGTGTATATATTCATGGGATATATGAGATGTTTTGATACAGGCATGCAATATATAATTGTTACATCATGAAAGATGGGGTATTCATCCACTCAAGCATCTATCTTTTGTGTTACAAACAATCCAATTATGTTCTTTTAGTTATTTAAAAATGTATGATTAAATTATTATTGAAAATAGTCACTCTGTTGTGCTATCAAATACTAGGATTTATTCATTCAAATTACTTTTTTGTACCCATTAACTATCCTTATCTCCCCCTCACCACCCTACACAACTCACCCTCCCCCAACCCCACAACTACCCTTCCTAGCCTCTGGTAACCATCCTTCTACTCTCTATCTCCATGGATTCAATTGTTTTGATTTTTAGATCCCACAAATATGTGAGAACACACGATGTTTGTCTTCCTGTGCCTGGCATATTTCACTTAACATAATGACCTCCAGTTCCATCCATGTTGTTGCACATGATTGAATAGTATCTTTTTATGGCTGAATAGTATTCCATTGTGTATAGGAGCACATTTTCTTTATCCATTCATCTGGATCCATTTCTTTATCCATGTCCATCTTGATGGACATGTAGGTTGCTTCCAAATCTTGGCTATCGTTAACAGTGCTATAACAAACATGGGAGTGCAGATAACTCTTCGATAACTGATTTCCTTTCTTTTGGGTATACCCAGCAGTGGGGTTGCTGGATCTTATGATAGCTCTATTTTTAGTTTTTTGAGGAACCTCCAAATTGTTCTCCATAGTGGTTGTACTAATTTACATTGCCACCAACAGTGTGCAAGGGTTTCTTTTTCTCCACATCCTTGCCATCATTTATTATTGCCTGTCTTTTGGATATAAGCCATTTTAACTGGGGTGAGATGACATCACATTGTAGTTTCAATCTGCATTTCTCTGATCAATGATGTTGGGCACCTTGAAAAGTACATTAATTTTGAGCTAAACGAAAATAAAAACATCACATGCCAAAGCCTATGGGATGCAGTGAAAACACTGCTCAAAAAAAACCTTATAAATGCAGATATTAAAAAAGGAGATACCAAGTAAATAATCTAGCCTTACAGTTTCAGGAACTAGATAAAGAAGAGGATGCTAAATCTGTTTTTGTTGTTGTTTTTTTTAGAGATGGGGTCTTACTCTGTTGCTTAGGCTGGAGTACAGTGGCGTGATCATAGCTCACTGCAGCCTCAGCTTCCTGGGCTCAAGCAATCCTCCCACCCCAGCCTCACAAGTAGCTGGGACTACAGGCATGTGCCACTACGCCTGGTTAATTTTTTAATTTTTTGTAGAGGCAGGGTCTCATTATGTGCTCAGGCTGGTCTCAAACTCCTAGGTTCAAGGTATCCTTCTGCCTTGGCCTCCAAAGTGCTGGGATTACAGGTATGAGCCACTGCACCCAGCCAAGCTAAATCTAAAACCAGCAGAAGAAAGGAATAATAAAGACCAGAATGGAGGTAAACAAAATAGGGAGCAGAAGCATCTACTCTCTGAGAGCAATAGAGACCATCAACAGAAACAACAGCTTTTTCTTTTGAAAAGATAACAAAATTGACAAACATTTAGCTAGACTTATCAAGAAAAAAGGGAAAAGAATTAAATTATTAACACCAGAAATAAAAGTGAAAATATTACAACCAAACTTACAGAAATAAAAAGGATTATAAGAGACTACTATAAACAATTTTATGGCAACAAATTAAGTAATCTAAATAAACAAAGTTCAAGAAATGCACAAACTTCTAAAACTTACCCAAGAAAAAATAAATAGTTCGAATGGGAGATTGAACCAATAATCAAGAACCACCCAACAAAGAAAAGCTCAGGACCTGATGACTTCACTAATAAATTCTACGTAACATTTCAAGAAGAATGAACATCAATTCTTCTTAAACTCTGTCAAAATATTGAAGAAGAGGAGATGCTTCCTAACTCATTCTGAGGTCAGCATGATCCTGATAATAAATCAGACAAAGGCAACCCACAAAAGCTATGGACCAACATTCCTTATGGATATAGACACAAAAATCCTCAATACGTATAATGTGAACATATCAAATCCAGTAGAATATTAACAGGAGTTTACACATCAAGGCCGGGCGTAGTGGCTCACGCCTGTAATCCCAGCACTCTGGGAGTCAGAGGCAGGAGGATCACTTGAGGTCAGGAGTTCAAGACCATCCTAGACAACATGGTGAAACCCCATCTCTACTAAAAATACAAAAATTAGCCAGGCATAATGGCACATACCTGTAATCCCAGCTACTCCGGAGGCTGAGGCAGGAGAACTGCTTGAACCTGGGAGGTGGAGGTTGCAGTGAGCTGAGATTGCACCACTGCACTCCAGCCTGGGTGACAGAGCAAGACCTTGTCTCAAAAACAAAAACAAAAACAAAAACAAAAACAAAGAAAGAGAGAAAGAAAGACTCAATGAAAAATAATCATCTCAATTGATGGAGAGAAAGCATTTGACAAAATCCAACACTCTTTCATGATAAAATCATCCAACAAACTAGAAATAAGAAGAAAACATCCTCAACATGATAAAGGGCAAAGTTACAGGAAACATAGTCAATGGTGAAAGACTGAAAGTTTTGCCCCTCAGCTCAGGAAGAAGACAAGGATGTCTTCTTTCACTGTTTCTATTTAGCATTGTACTGGAAGTTCTAGCCAGAGCATTTAGCCAGAGCACTTATGCAAGAAAAGAAAAGAAAAATGTCCATATTGGGAAGGTACAAGCAAAGCTATTTTATTCAGAAGTGACATGTGACACGATCCAATGTATAGAAAATTCTAAAGAATCCACAAAATACTATTAAGCCTAGTAAACAAATCAAGCAAAGTTTTAGGATACAAGTTCGATATGCAATAATCAGTTGTATTTCTATATACTAACAATGAACAATCTGAAATGAAATAAAAATAGATCCACTTACAATAGCATCAGAAAGAATTAAATACTTATAAATGTAATCATGAAAATGTAAAACTTGTAAACTAAAAATTACGAAGTGTTGCTGAAAGAAATTAAAGAAGAATTAAAGAAAAATAAATCCTGTGTTCATAAATTGGAAGATTGAATATGGCAATACTACCCAAAATGATCTACAGATTCAGTGCAATCTCAATCCAAACCCTAATGATTATTTTTTGAAGAAATGGAAAAGTTGGTCCAAAAACTCACATAGAATTGCAAGCTATCCCAAATAGCCAAAACTATCTTGAAAAAATAAAATTGAAGGACTCACATCTCCTGATTTAAAAACTTACTACAAAATACGGTTATCAAAATAGTGTGGTACTAGCATAAAAATAAACATAGAGATCAGTGGAATTGAATTTTGATTCCAAAAATAAAAACATGCATATACAGTCAATTTATTTTTGACTAGCATGTCTACACCTTTCAATGGGGGGAAAGAAGAGTCTCTTCAACAAATGGTGCTGGATCAATTGACTATCCATATACAAAAGAATGAAGTTAAACTCTTTCCTCACACCACACAAAAAAAGTAACTCAAAATGAATAACAAACTTAAGTGTAGATGCTAATACTTTAAAGCTCTTGGATAAAACAAAGAGGTAAATCTTCAAGACCACGGAATTGGCAAAAATTTTTAAATATGACACTAAAAGCACAAGCAAAAATGAAAGAAAACACAAATTGGACTTCACCAAAATTGAAAACTTTTGTGCATCAAAGAACATTAATGGAAGTAAATATTTGCAAATCATATATCTGATAAGAATCTAGTATCTAACCTTTCAGACAAGCAAATGCTAAGGGAATTTGTTGCCACCAGATCTGTCTTACAAGAGGTCCTTAAGGGAGTGCTAAATATGGAAATGAAAGACTGTTATTGACTACCACAAAAGCACACTTAAGTACATAGACCATTGACACTATAAGGCAACTACAAAATCAAGTCTGCATAATAACCAGCTAATGAGGACAGAATCAAATCCACACCTATCAATATTAATCTTGAATGTAAATAGGCTAAATGTCCCAAGTAAAAGGCACAGAGTGGCAAGCTGGACAAACAAGCAAGACCCAACTCTTTACTATCTTCAAGAGAATCATCTCACATGCAATGATACCCATAGGCTCAAAGTAAAGAGATGGAGAAAATCTACCAAGCAAATGGAAAACAAACAAAAAAGGCAGAGGTTGCTATTCTAATTTCAAACAAAACAGTCTTTAAATCAACAACAATCAAAAAAGACAAATGAAGGCATTACATAATGGTAGAGGTTTAATTCAGCAAGACTTACCCATCCTAAATACATATGTATGCAACCAATACAGGAGGTCCCAGGATCATAAAATAAGTTCTTGGAGACCTGCAAAGACACTTAGACAATCACACAAAAACAGTGGGAGACTTCAACACCCCACTGATGGTATTAGATATTTGAGGCAGAAAACTAACAAACATTTTCCAGACCTGAACACAACACTTGACCCAAATGGACCTAACTGACATCTACAGACATTTTCACCCCAAAACAACAGAACATACATTCTTCTCATCTGCACATGGAACATACTCTAAAATTGGCCACATAAGAGCCAGGTGCAGTGGCTCACACCTGTAATCCCAGCACTTTGGGAGCCTGAGGCAGGAAGATCACCTGAAGTCAGGAGTTCGAGACTAGCCTGGCCAACATGGTGAAACCCCATCTCTACTAAAAATACAAAAATTAGCCAAGTGTGGTGGCGGGCGCCTGTAATCCCTGCTCTTCAGGAGGCTGAGGCAGGAGAATTGCTTGAACCCAGGAGGTGGAGGTTGCAGTGAGCCAAGATCGTGCCATTGTACTCCAGGCTTGGCGACAAGAGCAAGACTCTGTCTCAAAAAAAAAAAAAAAAAAAAAAAATTGGCCACATAATCAGCCATAAAACAACTCAGCAAACAAAAAACTGAATTTATACCAACCACACTGTTGGCCCATGGCACAATAAAGATAGAAATCACTAAGAAAATCACTAAAAAGATCACTCAAAACCATACATGGAAACTAAACAACCTGCTCCTGAGTGAATTCTGAGTAAACAATAAAATATATATATAAAATATATATCTCCTGAAAAAGATACACAGACACACACACATGCACACACACACACATACACACAGTCTATTATCTATCTATCTATCTGTCTATCTTTCTATCTCTTTTTCATTCCTATCATAAAGAAGGACAAGAAGCAGTTCACATTGATGTAGGAAGGACAGCATATGTATTTACTGTCTTGCCATTATTATATTAACTTTTCTATCCTCTGACATAATGTAATTCAATGGGCCCCAAATCATCTAGATACTATATTAGTCCACATTATCAATAGTATGATATGCATCGTATCACATGTACCATATACATTAGGCAAGATAAACAATAAAGGTTAAGCATTTTTGGGGCCTTAGTAAGACACATATGCTCCAGAAGTGAATAAATCCTACCAAGACTGAATGGTCCACCATATCAGTAAAGGTTCTAGAATCCAGTGTGATCTGGTGCATATTTGGACATCCTCTCCAAAATAAAGGACATAGATTGCATTTCATCTTTCACTACTAAGAAGGAAGCATAAAATCTGGTAGACTTCTTTATGTTTTAGAAACAGCATATTTCACACTTGAAAATACTTTTCTGAAATAAAAGGCTGCCAGATGTTAGGGGGACCCAGAGTAGGAAAGTATTTTTGCTGCAAGTCAAGGTTCTGGTATAAATAGCCCTACCACTTAGGCCATACAACACAACAGAGCCCATGGTTTTAGGAGTATCAGTAGTGGGAAAAGACAATGGAGTTTATGACAAACCTGAAAAGGATAATTTTGGAATAGATCCGTAAAGTTCTGGAGTAAGACCATGTTATCTGCAGCAAAAAACTACACTACTCAAAAAATACTTGAATGTGCTATTGAGCTATGGTAAAGTAAGAGAGCCTGTCCATGTGATATCAAGTGAGCAGAAAGACAGACCTACCCATCTGATATGGTTTGGATCTGTGTTCCCGCCCAAATATCATGCTGAAATGTAATCTCCAATGTTGGAAGTGGGGCCTGGTAGGAGATTATTAGCTCGTGGGACGGTTTCTTATGAATGGATTATCACATCCTTGGTACTGTCCTCACCATCATGAGTGAGCTCTCATGATATCTGATTGGTTAAGTGTGTAGCACGTACCCCTTTCTTCCTTTGGCTCCAACCAAGTGAAGTTCTGGCTCCCCTTTCACCTTCTGTCATTACTGTAAATTTTCTGAGGCCTCCCCAGAAGCCAAGCAGATGCCAGCATTATGCTTCCCATATAGCCTGTGGAACCATGAGCTAAATTAAATATCTTTTCTTTATAAATTACCCAGCCTCAGGTATTTCTTTATAGCAGTGTGAGAATAGACTACTATACCATCATAAGCTGGGTTATTCAAGATCACCCAGTTATAAGTGGCGCAACAGTAATTCATCATAAAATAGAAATGGTACATCTGGAATCAGGCAAGAGGCAGGTCAGAAGGTACAAGAAACTACCTAAGCAGGTGACCCAGACACCCATGTCATTACCACTGTGGCACTGCCACTTCACTGTCTTCACATCTATGGCTGGTCACATTGATGACCAGCTGACAGGAGAGGAAAAAAGCTGAACCTGTTTCATGAATGGACCATCTCAATATGTTGGTGAAAATGAATAGCTGAAGCCCTTCTCGGTGGTGATCCTGAAAGATGATGGGGAGAGAAAATCCCCTGCGACCCCATGAGCAGAACTTTGGGCAGTGAACCTGTGCATTCGTTTGTGTGGAAAGAGAAGTAGCCCAGGGTAAGAACATATACATACTCATGGGCAGTGATGAATGGCTTGGCTGGTAAGCCAGGGGCTTAAAAGGAGGAAGATTAGAATACTGGGGAAGAACAGGTCTGGGAATATACACATGTGGATGGAACGATGAGAATAAACATGACGTGGGAAGATCTTTGTATTCTGTCTTAAAGCCCACCAAAAAACAACTACCATGAAAGAGGCACTAAACAACCAAGCAGACAAAATGACACTCTGCCGGTTGATGCCAGCAAGGCTCTGTCATAAGCCACTCCAGTGCTGGCACAGTGAGCTCATGGACAGAGCTCTAGGTGGCAGCGATGGAGGCTATGTACAGACCAACAGCATGTGCCCATGTTTGAGTGCCAAACACTCAAGTTGCAGGCAACAGAAACAAATGCAGAGCCCCCAGTATAGTAACATCCCTAATAAAAACCAGCCACTTAGTGACAAACTGATTACACTGAACCCCTTCTACTCTGGAAGGAGCAGCAATTTATTTTGACTGGAACTGACATGTATCTTGCCTGCAAGGTCTCAGACAGCATCACCACCTCGGGACTTACAAGTGATTGATCCCTCAATGGGATCTCACATAACATTGCCTCTGACCAAAGGATATACTTCATAGCAAAGAAGGTGTGGCAATGGCCAATGGGTACCATGAGGATGAGATCTACTAATTCTATTTCCTTTGAGAGCTACTGGCTTGATAGAGTGATGGAGCCACTTTTTGAAGGCAAAGCTGTGAAAGCAGCTTGGAGCTACCGGAATACTGGGGGTGAATGATCATACCTTGGGAAAATGAGGCATCATCTTCCAGGATAAATCAAAGACCATTATAAGGTATGTCTTCAGTAGTAGAATACATGGGCCCAGATACCAAGGAATGAAAGAAGTGTTCCGTTTACCTCTCAGTATCAGTGACTGACTTAGAGAAATTTGTCATCTTTATACCTTTAGGTTCTGTAGGTCTAGACCAGGGCTGTCCAATAAAAATACAATGTGAGCCACATATATAATCTAAAATTTTCTAGTAGTCACATTGAAAAAGCTAAAAAGAAAAGGGTGAAATTAATTTTAACAGTGTATTTTATTTACCCACATGTACCAGTCACATTTCAAGTGCTCAATGGCCATATGGGGCTAGTGGCTGCTGTAATGGACAGTGCCAGTCTAGAGATCCTAGTTCCTAGAGGCAGAATGCTTCTACTAGTGGAAATAGTAGGTGTTCAGTCGCGTTAAGCTCCTTATGCTGAGAAGTCAGCAGGCAAGCAAAGGAGTCACTGTACTGATAGGGTAATTGATCCTAATCATTAAGATCATGGTACATAGCAGGGATACTGGACAATTCACTTGCCACTCTTGGTATTCCCTGGCCCAATTTGTATGATAGGTTCACAAGTGAAGCAGCCACAGCCTGAGAAGTCATGATGACTAGGGGCTCAGATATCCCAGAGATGAGAGTCTAGTAAGACCCCAAGACCAGCAGAGGTGCTAGCTGAGCATGAGAGGAATCTAGGATGGGGAGTAGGAGAGGAAGAAGAGGAGTATTAGCAATGGTCTTCAGATAAGGTAGAGTAATGTGAGCCTGCCTTTCTCAAATACGTTTCCCAGGACAAGAAACCATCAGATTCCTGGAGGAGCTACTCCAAGGTGAGGTGAAATTTCTATACAAAGCAAATGGACAGTAGTGGGTGGTACTGGGTACTACCCAGAATCTCCCTTCAGGGCCAAAGCGCTCATTTGCCTAGATGCCTGAGTGTTTTCTGCTGATGACCCAGAGATGAGGCCCCTTCTGGAAGTTGCTTCAGCCAAAGGAAACTGCCTGGCTACAAACCCTAGGTTATATCCTCCGCAGGGGCATTCACATCTCCTATGGATCAGTGTGGAAGAACTAAAGCTCAAATTAAATTTCTTACCTCACCGAGGGACAACTCTGAAGGGCCACGCTGGCATCAGAGCTTCTCATGGCATCTGCTGAGGCCTGTTGTGATTGCTCCACAGATGAGCATCTGCCTCTCCCCAGTCCTGCCTTCCTCACTCTCTTATAGGTATTATTCCCGAGAGCACTCCTTAACAAACATCCCTTCACAAATCTCAGCCTCCAAGTAACTTGACAGAAGAAGAATCCACATTATTTAAAACCCCAGAGTGAGAACTAGATAAGAAAGTAGAAATGAACAATCTTGACCATCATCACTTCATTCATTTACGATTACATCTTATTTTCATGATGCCCTTCTATAGTTTTGTAGGAGAAAAAAGACATAGTCATTACCCCCTAACCACCTCTCCATTTCCAACAAAGCATGGTTCCTCCTTTGGCTTATGTTCCTTAAGGAACATAAGATTACAGATGTTCTCTTAGATTTGAAAAAACCTAGTTGCCTTGTCTATCCCTGATTTTAAACACTTGCCTATTTTAGGTGCTTTCTCACAGTATACTTTGTAGTCGTCACTGATCTTCTCTACGGCTATCTTTGGATTCTTGTAGCAAAGCTCCTCAAAGGACATTTTAGTTACGTCTGTGAAGTAAGGAAAACAGAGATAGAGTTTAGTTGTCCAAAGTCTAGGTTCAAAGATTCATATACTTTTGTTGAAGGTATTGCCTTTAAAATACCGGGCGCAGTGGGTCACACCTGTAATCCCAGCACTTTGGGAGGCTGAGATGGGCGAATCACTATGTCAGGAGATCAAGACCATCCTGGCTAACATGGTGAAACCCCGTCTCTACTAAAAATACAAAAAAATTAGCTGGGCGTGGTGGCGGGAGCCTGTGGTCCCAGCTACTCGGGAGGCTGAGGCAGGAGAATGGCATGAACCCGGGAGGTGGAGCTTGTAGTGAGTCGAGATCGGGCCACTGCACTCCAGCTGGGCGACACAGGGAGACTCCGTCTCAAAAAAAAAAGTTATTTAAAGAGGCCAATAGTGTTTTAATGGGATGTTTACAGAAATAATACAAGTTCCCTAAGCTAAATTATAAGCAAGGAAATAAGCCTCCTCTCCCCTCCAGAATGAGAAGATCCTCTCCTTCTTAAGGAAAACTGACCCATGGAGATTATTTGCCTGAGAGATGCTAGGGTAACCGAGATATGACTTGAAAGAGCTACTATTTTTTAATTCATATATGAGAAGTAACTCATACAAATGAATGGCTTCTCCTGCAAAGCATCCATCTGTTGAGGGATTGAGTATTTGTTCTTTTGCAGAGACGGGATTTTGCCATGTTGCCCAGGCTAGTCTTGAACTCCTAGGTTCTAGCAATACTCCTGCCTTGGCCTCCTGAAGTGTGGGGATTAAAGGCGTGAGACCACACCTACAAATGCATTTCAAACATTCTACTATTGCTTCAAAAAAAATTGAAGCCCCTAAGAATAACAAATGGCAAAGAACATGCTATGCTATGTTTTCCCTTTCTCAGCTCTGACTTCAGGAATTACTTTCAGAATTAACTTACATATCTGAATATTATCAATAGTTACAAATCATTGTCCTTTGGAGTGGATTATTGTTTTCTAGAAAGAGCCATATATCATTTTAAGTTATGCATCATGAATTGAGAGGGAATACGTTTTTGTATCCAAAATGTGGTGAGACAATGAGGCTGAGATAGCAAGGGAAGTTTTAACAATGATCTGGGTAACAGAAGCAGAATAGTAGCACCTTACTTCCTATCGAGGAGAAATATTCATTTGGGTTGTGAGTTCTGGGATTTAGAGTATATCTAAATGCACAGAGTTCTCCTGGAACTCTCTAGGTAGTTCAGTACTTTCTGAAGCTATACTATTTAAGTCTAAAAAGAGTACTGGGGTGTGGACTCGTGAATGTGAGTTATTCTTATGTCATCATCATCATCATCATCTTCATCATGTATAATCAAGGGGAATCTGACCATAAGTGTTATGAGCAGTGGATTATTTCTGCAGTGGATCCAGGTTTCTGATCCTGTATCAATTCCTTCCTTGCTGAGCAACCTTGGGCAAGTCTTTTCACCTTTCTGGAAGTCATGTTTCCCTGTATAAAAGATGATAGTGGTTGGGTATGGTGGCTCACACCTGTAATCCCAGCACTTTGGGAGGCCAAGACAGGTGGATCACTTGAGGTCAGGAGTTCGAGACCAGCCTGGCCAACATGGTGAAACACTGTCTCTACTAAAATACAAAAATTAGCAGGGCGTGGTGGCAGGTGCCTGTAATCCCAGCTACTCAGGAGGCTGAGGCAGGAGAATCGCATGAACCTGGGAGGCAGAGGTTGCAGTGAGGCAAGATCGCTCCATTGCACTCCAGCCTGGGTGACAAAGGGAAACTCCATCACAAAAAAAAATTAATTTTTTAAAAGTATCACACATAGGCCAGGCATGGTCACTCATATCTTTAATACAAGCACTTTGGGAAGCCAAGACGGGAGAATGACTTCAGCCCAGGAGTTCAAGACTGGCCTGGGCAGCATGACAAGACTCCACCTCTACAAAAAATAAAAAATTAGCTGGGTGTGGTGGTACATGCCTGTAGTCCCACCAACTTAGGAAGCTGAGGTGGGAGCATCACTTCAGTCTGGGAAGTCATGGCTGCAGTGAGCTGTGATGGTTCCACTGCACTCCATCTCAAAAAAAAAGGATAGTATTCTAGCTCTGATACTCTGTGAGTTTAGGGTACAGCTTGAGACACCAGCCTACCTGGGATTCAGGGCCCTGACTTGGCCAAATGCAAAGAAGGCCCTTTATTAGGCCAGACTTGTGCTCCAAAAAAGCAGTGATAGAGGAAGTAATGATATGTGCTTTGGAGAGGGACAAGGAGCTTCCATGGAGGGTGCTTCACATTCTTACTGGCTATCCCTGGTGCCCCATAGCCACCCAAAGTAATGCCCATTGCCCAACATATGTGTGGTGAAATTTACCAGCCATGTTTTCTTCTACTTTGGTCTTGATTCCTGGGAAAGAATCTAAGATCCTCAGGATTTAGAGAGAGAGTGGAATCTCTATGGTTAAAAAAGAGGGCCTGTTCATGCTAGATTTAAATATTTTATGCTCAAGCATGGCTCTGAGGGGCAAGCATCCAGGGCATCTTGGTTTGTATATAGAGTGCATATTAAAGTTTTAAAAAAGAGTCGGATTTACTTAGCACCTGCTTGTTATGTAAATACATTACCTCTAATCCTAAACAAATTAGGGGCCATTATCTCCACTGCACAGATAAAGAAATTAGGTTCAGAGAGATGGAGTAGCTTGCCAAAGCTCACAGAGCATATGAATGGTACAACTGAATTTTCAAAGCTTTTGCTTACTCTTTATCCATGTTTTTCAAAGTGTAGGTCATGACTCACAAGTGTGCCAAAAAATAAATGGTGACATTGTTAGCTTTTATATGACATGAAACATAATAGAATAAAGAATGTTAGAGTACAGCATCTTACGTAATAAGGGCAAGTATTGCTTTGGAAATTTTTTTCCATATATATGTGCACACGTATATACTTACGTTTAAGTAATTATGAAGTCAAACATATTTATTGTGGATCAAAGTTTGAGAGATATGCAGTATTCCAACTGTCTCAACATACATAATTAAAGCAGTATGCTCAATTTGAATAATAATTACTAACATTTACAGTATTGAACTCTTAAGTGATTGTCAAACATTGTACTAATAGCTTTCATAGATGATCTCAGGTCACCTGCACAACAAGTTTGTTGTTATTCTCATTTTACAGATGAGAAAACTGGGGGTCAAAGAGAGGTTAAATACATTGCTCAAGCATACAAGTCAATAGGAGAGCACCGGGGTAACCCCAGACTTCTGGGACAGCAAAGCCTTTTGTTCCTAACGACATCTCTCCACTGCCTGGGTGGGCTGGTGTGTTATGTTAGGGAAGCGGGCGACTGTAAAACATGTTCACAGAAATGCACTTGGACCCTATTCTGGAGGAAATGTGGTGAGGTGGAACATGCTTATCAGATGCATGAAACGAAGTATTCAGCATCAACTGTGGTGATGCTTTGGTGGGCAAGAGTCCAGCTACACTTGAGCACCCTGGCTCCCTCAGATCCAGCAGGGAGCTCCATGGTGAGTCTGTCTGGATTAAAATCCTGACTGCAACTTACTCTGATCCTGGGGAGGTCACATCCTCTCTGTGCCTCAGTTACTTAGTACATATCTCATAGGCTATTTTGATGATCCAATCAGGTAATCTCTGCATTGCATAGTGCTGACGCTTAGTAAATAATTAGTAAATGTTAAATATTATTTTCCAGTTGCCTATATGTAAAGGTCAAAAAAATTACAGTGACTGCTCTGACCTGTTAGAAACACTGGAGATGTCAGCTCTACCTGAAGAGACCCTCCTTGTTTCAGGTCCTCAGTAGCTATCTTTCGCCACTGCATATAGTCCATTTCCTTCATGTCAGCCAAAGCCTGGCTTAACTCTAGAGAATGCTGAATCCTCTTATAAAGAAGAATGTTCTCTTCTTTGCCTATAAATTCTCTTTTATGCTGTCTGGAGCTGATGAACTTATTCTGTGTCTAAGAGAAGAGGGTGAGGGGAAGACTGTATTTGTTACAGGAATTAGACCAGAAGCAATAGTTTTGTAATAACTCAGTGTTCTATGCCTCCCTGTCACATGGCTATTACACAGGTTGTTTTCATGTGTTAAGAACCATTGCTTCTTTACATGCCAACCCCCACCCTTTTCTAATCGAACTCATTTTCTATAAGGGAGAAATTTTCTATGATTGTGACTTTTTCAAAGTCATCTTATGCACTGAGTCCTTTTCCTTGAGAGGTTTAGCTTTAGAACAACAGGGACCATGCCAATCTTTGGTTGACTCTAGGAAAAATAACAATTTCATTTACTTTAACACATAGGCCTTTTAAAACAGCAATTACTCTCTCTTCTTCCCTCATCCTCATGATTCCTTCCCAACTCAAAGTCCTTCCTACCGTAAAAAGGAGAAACCAGTAGTCCTCTTCATCCAGGAACTCATCATACCAGGGACTCAGCATCTGAAAGCCAAACACAGCCTATGCATTATGAGGTGGATGGTCAGCTTGCTGCATCTTTCCTGAATATGTTCACCTGGGAGCAGAGTAGGCTGAAGATTCTGGGTTCTGTAATTGGGAGATCTAATGGAACAGCAAACATTAGCTATGACCAACTAGGAGGCATTCTTTTATCTCTGAATAGAGCAGCTAACACAGCCTCTCTCTAAGTCTCAGAGAAAAGTACTAAATATTTACTTAAGAAGAGAGATGACAAATAATTTACAGAACTATTACTTAACATCTGCGTATTATTTCATTCTTTTCCAAAGTAATATCCCATTTTTTCTCAAAATGGCCCTGAAAACCAAGCGTCTTTCTTCGGTGTGTCTACTCATATCTCCCACACCAACTTACAACAAAACCTGTGAGTTAGTGCTTAGCTAGATATTTTAACCCATGCTCTCAGTTTCACTCATTCATTCATTTGACAAATGCTTTGTGAATGCCTCCTATGTGTCAGGCACTTTACGAATTGCTGGCAATATAGAGATCAACATGCTGCAAGTGTTGGTACAAGGAGCTCAACTTCCAGCATGAACAGCAGCATAACACATGCTCTAACAGGGGTATGAACAAAGCTTCTGATTCAGTCAGGGAAATCCAGGAAGAATTCATAAAGGTAAGGGGGTTTAATCTAATGTGCACGTTGCAGGATAAGTAGGAGCTCATCATAGGGAAGTTGAGTAAAGATCATGCCAGGCAGTAGAAAGAGCTTAAACAAAGGCATGGGGATGGGAAAGAACATGTTTGGGAATGATGAGTACTCCAGTGTGGGCTGAAATGTAGCATTCATGTGAAGAGCCCAGGGATGGGGAAGTGGCAAGAGAGGAAGCAGAGATGCGTTGGAATTATATATAAGGGACTTGAATGACTTGCTGAGTAATCTGGGGATTATTTTGTAGGCAATGAATTGTTGATAGTAATTTTTAAGAATGTAAGATTATCTCCGCCAACTGCCTCAATCATGCAGCCAAAAGGTAAGTTTAGGGATATAAATTTTAGTAGCTTTAACAAATCTCCTTGGCTCCTGGGAAACTTGAGTGAAGTATATTCCTGAGACAATTCAGTTCAGTGATTGAATCTGAGCAATATGTAATGTAATATAATGTTACTCATTAATAAGTAACTGTAAATATGCATTAAATATAAATAATAAAAAAGCATGTGTGAAATGAGCACCCTATTAACATCCCGTTTGGTTGAAAAGGTTTATGACTAGGCCGGGCGCGGTGGCTTACGCCTGTAATTCTAGCACTTTGGAAGGCTGAGGGGGGCGGATCACCTGAGGTCGGGAGTTCAAGACCAGCCTGACCAATATGGAGAAACCCTGTCTCAACTAAAAATACATAATTAGCTAGTCATGGTGATGCATGCCTGTAATCCCAGCTACTTGGGAGGCTGAGACAGGAGAATTGCTTGAACCCAGGAGGCGGAGGTTGCAGTGAGCCAAGATCATGCCATTGCACTCCAGCCTGGACAACAAGAGTGAAATGCCATCTCAAACAAATAAATAAATAAAAAAGATTTATGACTCAGGCTGGGTACAGTGACTCACACCTCACGCCTGTAATCCTAGCCCTTTTGGAGACTGAGGTGGGCAGATCACTTGAGACCAGGAGTTTGAGACCAGCCTGGGCAACATGGTGAAACCCCCAGCTCTACCAAAAAATAAAAAACAAAAAAAATAACTGGGCATGGTGGCGTGCACCTGTGGGAGGCGCATGCCACCCCCAGGGAGTACCACAGATTAGCTACTGGAGAGTTCAGGTGGAAGAATCACCTGAACCCAGGAGATGGAGGTTGCAGTGAACCAAGATCATGCTACTGCATTTCAGCTTGGGCAACAGAGGGAGACTTTGTCTCAAAAAAAAAAAAAAAAAAAAATTAAGACTCTACCTAATAATTAATTGATAAATACATTTATTTCTTAAGAAACAAAGCTTAATAGAGCATTTTCTATTAAAAGAAACAACCAGATATGCATTAAAATAGTAGCCAAAAATAATAAATATGATAAAACAGCATCTAAAAACCCTATAATAGTTTTTTGTTAGAATGTATGAGGATTGTCTTTAGAATTGAGCTTGTCCATCACTTGATAAACTCTCCTGGCCCCTTCTCAGAGCAGTGTGTGATGCAATAGATCAATGTTCTGCAAACGTTTTCTATAAAGTGCCAGATAGTAAATATTTTATGATATTTACTATAGGCTATATAGTCTATTGCAAGTACTCAACTGTGTAGTTGTAGGACATGGTAGTATGTAAACAAACGGGCACAGTTTTGTTGCAATAAAACTTTATTTATGGACACTAAAATTTGAATTTCATGTATTAACCATCTGCCATAATATGTTCTTTTTTTTGATTTTTTTTCTACTATAAAGAAATGTTAAACCATCCCTAGCTTGCTGGCCATGCAAATACATGTGGGAAGCTGAATTTGATGCCCAGACTGTAGTTTGCTAACCTTGCAGTAGACTGAATAGGAATCTGGACACTGGCTCTGCACTTGTCAGTAAATAGCAGTGAGACCTGAGAATTTGACCCATCAGCTGTACAATGAAAGAAGGGATGACAGAACCTCTAATGACTTATTCTAAGGTTATATGTGTCTGAAAAGAGGTCAGAAGAGGATGAACATGTATTTACCTACTCATTACCAGGCACTGCATATAGAGTGTCCTTGAAGCAGCCATTATGATCCCCAATGTACTGACGAGAAAACCAAGGATCAGGTCGAGTGATGTCAGCAAGATGGCTGACTAGAAGCCCCTAGCACTTGCCCATGCCTCCATAAACACAACTGAAACAATACACGAATAACTACATTCTAATAAAAGTAAAAATAACGAAAGGGAAGTGTACATTGAAGTGTACATTGAAGGAGTAACAGAAACCC
This sequence comes from Theropithecus gelada, assembly GCF_003255815.1. Classification (NCBI taxonomy): domain Eukaryota; kingdom Metazoa; phylum Chordata; class Mammalia; order Primates; family Cercopithecidae; genus Theropithecus; species Theropithecus gelada. The sequence goes on from NC_037668.1 coordinate 183,540,247, forward strand.
TGATGAACACAGAAACTCAGGATAGCCACAGAGAGAATGAAAGGAAACACTGGGTCTCCACCACCCACTCCCCAAGCCTAGATCAGCTGGGGACCAGGAGGAACCTCTCCCTATTGTGAAAAGCTAGGCTAGAGGATCTCAGCAGCCCTCATTAACACATTAGACACCTACAGTGCTCACCACTGGGGTCCCCTGCAGTCCTCACAGGCACTAAGCCCAGCCGAGGGAGCTGCCTAATGGCCACACAGCTATGCTCCCCCAAGAGAAGGAGTTGACACTGTGCCCTGCCCCCTGTGGCCTGCAAGACTACTGTGCTATACCATCTTGGACCTGATATTACTGCTGGAATGTATCTTGCTCCAGGGGCAAGCAGCCACAACTTCTCTTCATCCCTGAGGGTAAACTGCTGCCAAACTACCCCCACCTGATGGTCTAACATCCCCAAGCCAAGCTGCAGGCAGCTGTCACACTCTTTCCCTTGGGGCCAACCACAAGTGGAACTGCTCTGCCCACTTCTACCCAACTCCTTCAGGCTGAACATTAAGCTCTACACTCTCTCCTGGGGAAATGGCACTTTGGTAGAATTGCCTCATCTACCACTCTCAGCCGCAGCTGCACTCTGCCCCTAGGGGCCTGAACTGGAATGGCATACTGCCTCCTGAGGAAACAGCGCCTTGGTGCAGCTGCGCCATATTTCTCTCCCAGTCACTGCTGAGCCCGGAACCTGTGAACTGAAGCCAAAGTTTCACACGCCCTCCTAGGAAAATGATGCGTTGGTGGAACTCCTCCATCTACCTCTCCCAGTTGCTGCTATACCCTGGCCCCTGGGAGAACAGAACCTTGTCTGTTCAGAGCCGTCACATCTTCTCAGTGCCTGATTTAAAACAGTGTCCTGCCTTCCAGAAGGGTGGTCATGTACACCAATACCTAAGCTGAGTGGCATCTTACATCCCAGGGAAATAGTGCCTGGGCTACCTGGAATAGTCACACCCCTGGCCCTAAGCTGACGTGGCACTGAGCAGCTGTGCATTCCACGGCTAAGATGGCATAGTACCCCGGGTCCCAGGGACACAGAACAGTGGCTGAGCTGAGGAACCCCACACTACAGGCCAAAAGAATTATAGTATCGTGCTTCCCTGGAGCTGAACTAGCCCTCCAGAGTCCTAGCTGCTAAGACATACCTTTCACTGTATCCCAAGTATTCTAGGATAGTTGGTACCACTGTAGCTGGCTTCACAGTATGGGATGCTTCTGAGCCCCACCATCCCAGGGTCCAGAGTCACGACTACATGGTGCCTCATCCCTAGGGACCTGAGTTGCCACTGAGCCCTACTGGCTCAGGTTCCCAAACCCACTCTGTGGGCCCAAACCTCCAGAGTACCCCGTCTTCCCCAACGCTGGGCCAGGGCTGTGCTCTGTCCCTCAGGGTAGAATCACAGTTACAACTGAACCCCTGGGCTTGAGCTACTAGGCAGTGCTGCAGAGTCACATATCCTGGCTCTGTGGGCAGCCTACATCCAACCATTCTACATAAGTGAACGTGCACCCCAAGACCCAAGCGCTACTAATCTGTACAACAGACTCCTGTGACATAAGTTTACCTATATAACCAACCAGAACAGGTACCCCTGAACCTAAAATAAAAGTTAAGGCCGGGCGCGGTGGCTCAATCCTGTAATCCCAGCACTTTGGGAGGCCGAGATGGGCGGATCACAAGGTCAGGAGATCGAGACCATCCTGGCTAACACGGTGAAACCCCGTCTCTACTAAAAAATACAAAAAACTAGCCGGGCGAGGTGGCGGGCACCTGCAGTCCCAGCTACTCAGGAGGCTGAGGCAGGAGAATGGCGTAAACCTGGGAGGCGGAGCTTGCAGTGAGCTGAGATCTGGCCACTGCACTCCAGCCTGGGCGACAGAGCGAGACTCCGTCTCAAAAAAAAAAAAAAAAAAGTTAAAAAACGAAAATAAGCAAAACAATAGAAATACATGTCTATAAATATTACATATGCATATTATGTCTCATTTGAAATATAATACTAGTATATTTTATGTGTACATAATAGATGTACATTATATGCATATATGTATTCATATACATTATGAAAATTATACATTTATTATATATATACACACATATATTATGTATGTATTTTAAAAATTATTTTTAAGCCCTTTATTAAGGTATAATTGACATACAAAAACCTGTAGAAATTTAATGTATACAACTTAATGTCTTTGAAGATAAGTATACACCCATTAAACTGTCATCACAATCAATATCACAAACCTATCCTCCAAAAATTTCTTCCTGTTCCCTTTGGTTTTGTTTGTGTTTCTTTTTTCTTTTGTGGTAAAAACACTTAACACAAGACCTATTCTCTCAGTGAATTTTAAGTATACAATATAGAATTGTTAAATGATATTTCATATGTTGTACAGTAAATTTATCTCTCATGACTGAAGCATGGTACAGTTTAATCAACACCTCCCTGAAGCCGCTGGCAACTGTCATTCTTTTTTCTGCTTCTGTGAATTTATCTGATTTAGATTCAGCACATAAGTGAGATTATGCAGTATTTGTCTTTCTGTGTCCATTTATTTTAATTAGCATGATGTCCTCCAGGTCTCATCTGTGTTGTTGCAAATGGCAGGACTTCCTTCTTTTTAAAGACTGAATAGTACTGCATCATATACACCACATTTTCTTTATCCATTCATCTTTTGATGCACATTTCAGTTGTTTTCATATCTTGGCTATTGTGAATAATTCTGCAATGAACATGATTGTGCAGATATCTCTTCAAGATCCAGATTTTAATTCCTTTGGATATATCCCCCGAAGTGGGATTGCTGGATCAAAAGGTGATTCTACTTTTCATTTTTTGAGAAACCTGCATACTGTTTTCCATACTGGTCATACCAATTTACACTCCCACAAACGAATGTAAATTTGGGCATCCAGCGTGAAAAATAGTATGCAGGTTTAGTGTCAGTGTATAGAATCACAACTGTTTTTGAATATTGATTTTATCCTGCAACTTTACTGAATTTGCTTATTAGTTTTAACAGGTTTTTTTTGGTAATTTTAGGGTTATCTACATATAAGATCATGTCATCTGCAAACAGAGGCATGATAGTTTTACTTTTTCTATATAGTTTCACTTCTTCCTTTTATATTTGGATGCCTTTTATTTTTTATTTTTCTTGTCTACTTGCTCTGGCTAGGACTCCCAGTATTCTGTTGACCAGGAGGGGCAAGAATGAGGATCCTTAGCTTGTTCTGGATGTTAGAGGAAATGATTTCAGCTTTTCACCATTGAGTATGATGTTGCAGCAAGCTTTTCATAAATGGCCTTTATTATGTGGCAGTACCTTCCTTATATATGTAATTTTTGAGAGAAAAATATTTTGAAATTTGTCAAGTAATTTTTTGGTGTCTGTTGAGTTGATGATGTGATTTTTATCTTTAATTCTGTTAATGTGTTGCATCACAGTGATTGATTTGCATAGGTCAAACCATCCTTATAACCCAGGGATAAATCCTACCTGGTAATTGTGTATAATTCTTTTAATATGCTGTTGTATTTGGTTTGCTAGTATTTTTTGCTTTTCTTTTTAAAGACAGCATCTTGCCTGTCACCAGGCTGACATGCAGTGTCATGAACATGGCTCACTGCAGCCTCAAATTCTTCCAGAAATCCTCCCTTCTCAGCATCCCAAGTAGCTGGGACCACAGGCACACACCACCATGCCCAGATAATATTTTTATTTTTTATAAAGACAGGGTTTTGTCATGTTGCCCAGGCTGATCTCGAACTCCTGGGCTCAAGCAGTCCTCCCAGCTCTGCTTCCCAAAGGACTGGGGTTACAGGCATGAACCACTGCACCCGGCCATGCTAGTATTTTCTTGTGAATATTTGCATCTGTTTTCCTCAGGGATATTGACCTGTGGTTTACTTTTCTTCTTGTGTCTTTGTCTGACTTTGGTGTCAGGGTAGCTCTAGCCTCATAAAATTACTTTGAAAATGTTCTCTATTCTTATATTTTTGGGAAAAGTTTAAGAAGGATTAGTATTAATTATTAAAATATTTGATAGAATTCACCAGTGACGCCATCTTGTCCCTGGTTTTTCTTTTTTGGGAAGTTTGTTATTACTTTTTCAGTCTCTTTAACTGTTACTGGTCTGTTCAGGCTTTCAATTTCTTCTCGACTTAGTCATGGTAAGTGGTATGTTTCTAGAAATTTATTTCTTGTGGGTTGTCCAATTTGTTGGTGTATAATTATTAATAATAGTCTTTTATTATCCTTTTTATTTCTGTGGGAATAAATTGTAACGTCTCTTCTTTCATTTACAATTTTATTTAATCTTCTCTTTTTTAAGCCTAGCTAAGGATTTGTTGATTTCATTTATTGCTTAAGAAAACAAACTTAGTTTTATGTTTTTAAAAATTGAGTTTCTAGTCTCCATTTCATTTATTTCTTCTCTAATCTTTATCCTCTTCTTCCTTCTGATAAGTTTAGGTTTAGTTCTTCTTTTTCTGGTTCTGTGAGGTGTAAAGTTAGGTGGTTTATTTGAGATTTTTCTTTTTTAATGTAGGCATTTATTGCCATAAACATCCATCTTAGTACTGCTTTTGCTACATCCCATAAGTTTTGGTATGTTGTTTTTATTTTCATTAGTCTCAAGTATTTTCAAATGCCCTTTTTGATTTTTTTTTTTTGAGCTACTAGTTGTTTAAAAGTGTTTTGTTTAATTCTGTGTATTTACAAATTTTCTATTTTTCCATTTTCTGTTCTTGATTTCTAGTTTCACTCCATTGCACTTGATGATAAAAAAAAAAAAAAATACTTGTGGCCAAGTGTGGTGGCTCACACCTGTAATTTCAGCACTTTGGGAGGCTGATGGGGGTGGATTGCCTGAGGTCAGGAGTTTGAGACCAGCCTGGCCAATGTGGTGAAACCCCGTCTCTAAGAAAAATGCAAAAATTAGGTGGGCATGGTGGTGGGCACCTGTAATTCCAGCTACTCGGGAGGCTGAGGTAGGAGAATTGCTTGAACCCAGGAGAGGGAGGTGGCAGTGAGCCAAGATTGCGCCACTGCACTCCAGCCTGGGTGACAGAGCGCGACTTTGTCTCAAAAAAAAAAAAAAAAACTTGTAATGTTATTTCATTTTATTATTTTAGAGACAGGGTTTCATTCTTTCACCCAGGCTGGAGTGAAGTGGTGTGATCATAGATGTAACCTTGAACTCCTGGGCTTAAGTGATCCTCCCACCTCAGCCTCCTAAGCAGTTAAGACTACAAAGATGTGCCACCACATTTGGCTATGGAATATTTTTAATCTTAAATTTGTTAAGACCTTTTTGTGACTTAGCACATGATCTATTGTGGAGAATAAACTCATCCTAATTGGACTTTTCCTTGATGGCTAGTCTAGTAAAAGGAGACCTTGTTTTCAATACATAATGTTTATAACAGAAATTTAAAACTTTCCTCATAGAATACTCTGAGGTTCATGGTTTGGGGAGGCTTCATATAACAAGAAAGTGAAGAAGGAATGGACATCAACCACTCCCTACCTCCACTGTACTTTAGAGTTTTTGGCCGATTTGGGGAAAGTTGCAAAATGTGTGCCTTAAGACAGTGGTCCCCAACCTTTTTGACACATGGACTAGTTTTGTGGAAGACAGTTTTTTCCGTGAACTGGGGGCTGGGGGGATGATTTCAGAATGAAACTGTTCCACCTCAGATAATCAGGCATTAGATTCTCACAAGAAGCATGCAACCCGGATCCCTCATATGCACAGTTCACAATACTGTTTGCACTCTAATGCTGCCACTGATCTGACAGAAGATGGAGCTCAGGCAGTAATGCTTGCTTACCTGCTGCTCACCTTCTGCTGTGCGGCCCAGTTCCTAACAGGCCATGGACTGATACAGATTTGTGGCCCAGGGTCTAGGGACCCCTGCCTTAACACAACAACCAACTCTTCAATATGTGAAGGTTTATGTGGGTAATTATGTAGTTACTTAGCCAGTATAGGTGACCAGATGGGATTTTTAGTCAGTTTTGTCCTAATTTGCCAGATACTAACTCATTTCTGTGAGGCATGGCCTACCTTGCAAATCTCCTTCTGGGCTTTGGGAATCCAGGGGATCACATCTCCAGAAGGCAACAGTTCCTTCAGGCCCTGAATGGTTTGGGATTTGAGTGGCAAGCGTGGACCAATCTGCTCATTCAGGTAGAGCTCGCAGATTCTGTCACCCAGCAAGTGACGAAAGATTGCATTCCCATTGTTCTTGTTATTCACAAGGACACTGAGGAAATGGTGCAGGTCCTGCCAAAGGTCAAGAAGTTGGATCTCCACTTTCAAATTCAGCTTCTTCAGGTGGTCCCGGAAAGGGTTCCCTGCATAGGAGTCAGCACACAAGGCCAAGTGGATGTATCCTAAAGAGAAGCTTTGCTTGATGGCCTTCTGAATTGTCATCTTGGAGGAGTGATGGATGATGGGGGTGACGGTCCTCAGGTGAGTAGAGACCTTTGTCTCAAAGAGGCCTTCCATGTGGAGGTGGCTCTTGGCTTTATTCTTCATGCTGGATTTTTTTGCATAATGCATATCCTTTTCCAGGGAACTGATTCTTGTTTCCTTTGAAGAAGCCATTTTCAGGAAAGGCATTTGTATAACCACTTTCTCTTGAGGACATGTCTCCTGTAGGGGCGTACCAATAGTATCTGGCTTGAGGTCCATTTCCAGAGACCAAGAATCAGGATCTACCAATTGCCACATCTTCCTCTTGGCTTTCCTGCTTGAGTACTGTTTATGAGAGTGGTGGCACTTCTGGATGCTCATGTTCAGAGGGAGCCCTCCTACGTGGGTGTAGCAAATGCTGTATAAGCGAGTCTCGTACTCCTGCATCAGACCATGGCATGCTTCCTCCTTGGCCATGGTCATCTTGGTGTGGGTATAAAAGTTGGGAAGCCAGTAGCTCTGGAGTTTGAACAGAGCCACTTTCTGCATGTGGCTCAGGATCTCCCTCCTAGTGGTTGACTGGTTGGGATGCCAGATGGAGATGCTCAGGAGGGACTCTGGAAATAATACAGAGAAATGGTGGGTGAAAATGATGTGATGATGGCAGTGATGATGATGTTGGAGAGGTTTTTAAGTTTTTTCACATGTCTTTGTATAGCATTTTATTAGTTCCTCACACAATCCTGGAGTATGAAGAGTTAAAATATAGAGTCGACACATTTTTATGGTTTTCTCGGCACACAGTGATCCCTTTATCTTATTCTCCATAGAAATAAGCCATGTTATGGGATTCTTCTAGTTGCTTTTTAGACTATTAAATGTTACTTCAAAGAAGAGCAAAAGCACAAGAAAAATGATTAAGAACAAGAGATATCTATGTCTGAACAGGATTTTTGATGAAGAGGTTTGGATAAGTAGAACTAGCCCTGATTTAATGTTGTCAATTCTCAATTACCTATGTGAGTAGAGAGGAGTGTGAATAATCCCAAACTGCACATCTTTTGGAACATATCTGTATTCAAGTTCGGAATGCCTCCTCAGTTAATCAATGAACAAACAAATATAAATAAATCTTATGTTCTATAGAAGAAGTTGACAAACTTTTTATGTAAAGGGCCAGCTGGTAAATATTTTGGCTCTGTAAATCACATAAAATTTCCTTCTTTTTTTAAAAGCCCTATAAAAATGTAAAAATGGTCTTAGCTCACAGGCCACGTACACTGCATTTGGCTGGTGGGTTGCAGTTTGTTCTAGAGAATCCCAATTAAAAAAATAAAATACAAAAGTATGTAGGCTTAAATGTTACAGGTGCTTTTCAAGTATCCTGCCCCAATTCCTCCTCCTTTCTTCCAATCAGCCTTCATTGGCAGGTAATATCTCACAGAAAGGCAAGTGCCAGTTTAAAGACAACTGGTGTCTTTCAACACTTTCCTGGTTAAGGGTTGGCGTTGCCACTAGCATCTCTGATACATCAAAGATGGAAAGAAGGTGGGGTTTCCTGCAAAGAAGGAGACTGAGGATTATCAGACACTGGATTTACTTTTTTGTTGCATCCCCCCCAAAATATGCTTTATAATTCTTACTGATGTTCATGTTGCAGAGGGTTACCACCCTGGAGCCCTCCTGCAGATGGGTGGCCCTCAGCATGAGGAGGAGGGACAGATAGTAGTCTCTCACTTCCAGGTCCATCTCATCTATGCTCAGGATCTTCTCAGCAAGGATCCAGAAATCCACCAATTCTTCACCTACAGGTGAGACAAAAGAGGCACAGAGCTATACCCTAGTTTTGCCCCTTTGGTGGTTGCATCTGGGTGAATCAGCTGACATCCCCCACCAGCCTGTTCCACTGCATCAATCATCATTCCTGGTGATTGGTTCAAGGTATCATCTCTAGAAAAGTTCTACTGTGGGGGAAAATTGGAGGCATGGGGAGAAGAGGCTTAATGCATGGGAATCCTTTGACTTTTTGTTGCTGGTGTTAGAAAAGCCATCACTGATCCTGGCTAACACAGTGAAACCCCGTCTCTACTAAAACAATACAAAAAATTAGCCGGGCGAGGTGGCAGGCGCCTGTAGTCCCAGCTACTCGGGAGGCTGAGGCAGGAGAATGGCGTGAACCCAGGAGGCGGAGCTTGCAGTGAGCTGAGATCCAGCCACTGCACTCCAGCCTGGGCGACAGAGCGAGACTCCGTCTCAAAAAAAAAAAAAAAAAGAAAAACCATCACTGGAGGGAAAACTGCAAGACTCTCGTGGTGGATTATGAAATAATTAAATTTTGTCCAAAAAAATGAAGATGGAGTAAAAAAAAACACATTTCCTAGATCATGGACTGAGAATGGCCTGCAGAAGGACACTGGAGCCAAAAGATGTCAAAGACTACATCCCCTTTTGTTAAAACTTGGCAAGGCCTGAACTCTGAGTGGCAAACTGAAAGATGTAGTCCATCTAGATCTTCCCTACCTGCTCCCTGGAAATCCAGGATTTCACCCTCAAAATTAGGGCTAAGGCCTGGATAAAACTTAATGTTGTTGAGCTGGAGTGTCAGCCAGGGCCAGCTACCAGTCTCCCAGAACTCAGAAACTACTGGACTCAATAGCATAGAAGCCAGTGTTCCCATCACTCCCATTACCGGGATTTGTTTACTTGTTCCTTGTTTGTCTTCCCACCAAAATAGCAGCTTTGTGAAGCAGGGACTTATGGCTCTTGTTCAACTTTGTAACCCAAGCTACCAGTGCAGTGGCTGCCACATAGCAGTGCTCAATGATATTGTTAAATGAATGAATGAATAAAAGAGTAAAAGGGTCTCTGACTGCTTTTCCCTTAACCTACACTATGGACCTCAGTTTTCAAAGATTATTATCCAAACTGCATTATTAAACATTTTTATATTCACCATAGGCACACATAACTGTTAACTGGGGCTTAGGGCAACCTGAAAACCATTAAGAACTTGCAAAAGCCCCAGGAACAACCCAAGAACCCACCTGCACTGCCTGTGAGGTAGGAATAGAAGCGCCACATCCCTCTGACCCCGCCAATGCATTTCTGGAGTAGCCACTGGTCTGCCTTTTTCCATCTCATCATCTTGGCTGCCAGGAAAATTCCACCATAAGAGAGAAAGAATGAACTCGTCCCCTGGCCCCGCTCCCAGCCTTGCACACTGCCAGACCCCCATTTGTTTAATGTGGTGAGGACAAATTGTGACCAGTTAGATGAATAGGGTCCAGATTATGTGGTGCTTTTGAAGCTAGGCACCATCCGGTGACACATGTTAAGGTTCATGGGGAGGGACGCACAAGCATGTGCACAATTCACAGATCATAAACACCCTCCAGCCAAAGCCCCTTCCCTTCTACAGTCTCAACCTGACAGGGACTTTGCCCTTAGTGTGCATTTTAATCCAACTTTACATATATATATATAGGGTTAGTTGAATATAGCAGGTGATTTCTTACAACATTTTACTCTGTGAATACTCCTGAATCTTAAATTTGCCTGGGGTGAAATATATTCAGTTTCCTTTGGCTAGTGAGCCAAAAGTGACTAATTCAACTTTAGGTGAAAATTTTATTCATTCATTCTTTCAATACATGTTTATTAAATGCCTACTAAGTATCAGGCACCAATATAGGTGCTTGATATACATCAGCAAACAGAACAAAAAATCCCTGCCTCCAAGGAGTCTGTATTCTTGTGAAGGAGACAGGCACACAATAAGCATAATAAATAAGAACATTATCTAGTGAGGTTGAAGGTTATAATCAGAATAGAAAAAAGGTGGAGCAGGATAAAAGAAATTGGTAGTGCTTCAATGATGAGACAAGATTTGTACAAAGAGTTGAGGAGGTGAGAGAAGGAGCCATGTGAGTATCTACAGAAAGAGCATTCCAGGTAGGGGGAAAAGCCAGTGCAAAGCCTTTAAGTGGAAATGTGTCCAGCATGTTTGAGGAACTGCAAGGAGGCCAATGTGACTGGAATGGAATGAGTGAGAGGAGGGAAGTAGGAGGAGATGAGGTAAGAGAGGAAATAGGGCCAGCTCTCTAGGATCTTGAAGATCACTGTAGGGGTGCTGAATTTCTCATTGACACAGGAGTTATTGGTAGTATTGGAGGTGTTGAGAAGCAGTGCAGACAGTGAGGAAATAATGTGATCTGAAATACATTTTTTCCAATATTTTTATTGTGGGAGAATACATATAACATAAAGTTTACCATCTTAACTATTTTTAAATGCATGGTTTAGTGGCATTAAGTGTATTAATAATTTTGTACAACCATCATGACCATCCACCTCCAAAATTCTTTTCATCTTGCAAAACTGAAACTCTTTACTCATTAAACTCCCTGTTCCCCCCTCCTCCCAGCTGCTGACAATCACCATTCTACTTCCTTTTTCTATGACTTTGACTATCCTAAGTACCTCATATAAGTAAAATCATACAGTATTTGTCTTTCTGTGACTGGCTTACTTCAATAAGCATAATGTCTGCAGGTTTTATTCATGTCATAGTCTGTCATAATTTCTGTTTTATGGCTGAATAATATTCCATTGCATATATATCTCTCTCTCTCTCTCACATTTTGCTTATCCATTCATCCATTGATGGTTACTTGGACTGTTTCCACACTTAACTATTGCAAATAATGCTCCTATGTACATGAATGTACAAATATCTCTCCAGACCCTGCTTTCAATTCTTTTGAGTATATACTCAGCAGTTAAATTGCTGGACCATATGGTAATTCTATTTTTAATTTTTGAGAAACCTCCATGCTATTTTCCACAGTTTGTACCATTTTACAGTCCCACCAACAAATGCAAAAGAGTTCCAATTTCTCTACATCCTCACCAATGCTTGTTATTTTATTTTTCTTGGTACACAATGGGTGTGTGATGGTATCTCATTATAGTTTTGATTTGTGTTTCCCTAATGATTAGTCCTGTAGAGCATCTTTTCATGTGCTATTGGCTATCTGTATATCATCTTTGGAGGAATGTGTTGTTTAATTAAGTATTTTCCCTAGTTTTGAATCATGTTGCTCTTTGTTGTTGTTGGTTTTAGGTGTTCTCCGTATATTCTGGATATCAATACTTTCTCAGATATATGATTTTGAAGATTTTCTTCCATTATTTAGGCTGCCTTTTTACTTTTGATAGTATCTTTTCATGCACAATTTTTTAAATTTTTTATGAAACCCAATTCTTTGTTGTTGCTTCTTCCTTTCCTATCATATCCAAGACATCACTGCCAATTCCAATGTTGTGAAGATTTTGCCCTCCGTATGTTTTTTCATGAGTTTTGCAGTTTATGCCTTAAATTTAGGTATTTGATCCATTTTGAGTAAATTTTCATATATGGTGTTATGTAAGGGTCCAATTTCACTATTTCACATGTGGACATCCAGTTTACCCAGGACCATTTGTTGAAAAGATGATCCTTTTCCCGTGCAATGGTCTTGGCACCCTTGTCAAAAATCATTTTACCATACATGTGAGGGTTTATTTCCGGGCTTTTTATTCTATTCCATCTTTTCATATGTCTGTGTTTATGCCACCACATTGTATTGATTGCTATAAACTTGTAGTAAGCTTTGAAATCAGAAGGTGAGTCCTCCAGTTTTGTTCTTTTTTTCAAAACTGTTATGGCTGTTTGGAGTTTCTTGGAAATTTTAGAATTGACGTTTCTATTTCTGCAAAAGATGTCATTGGGATTTTGACAGAGATTGCATGAATCTGTAGATTGTTTTGGGTAGTATTGGCATGTTAACAACATTAAGTTTTCCAATCCATAAATAAACATGGGAGGCATTTTTTAAATGTCTTCTTTAATTTCTTTCAGCAATGTTTTGTAGTTTTTATTGTGCAAGTCTTTCACCTCCTCAAGTGAATTCCTAAGTATTTTTTTTATTCTTTTTAATGCTATTGTTAATGAAATTGTTCCTATAATTTTCCTTTCAGATTGTTCATTGTAAGTGTATGGAAGTGCAACTGATTTTTTTTTTTTTTCTTTTTTGTCGACTTTGTATCCTGCTACTTTGCTGGATTCATTTCTTAGTTCTAACAGTTGCGTGTGTGTGTGTGTGTGTGTGTGTGTGTGTGTGATCTTTGGATTTTTCTATAAAATACTAAATTATCTGCAAATGAAGATCATTTGACCTTTTTCTTTCCAATTACGATGTCTCTTATTTTTCCTTCTTCTTTTGGCCAAATTGCTCTGGTGAGAGTTTCCAGTATGGTGTGAAATAGAAGTAGTGAAAGCAGGCATTTCCTATTCCTGATCTTAGAGGAAAAGCTTTCAGTTTTTTGTCATTGAGTATGATGTTCACTATGGGTTTTTCATATGTAGCTTTTATTATGTTTAGATAGTTTCCTCTTAATCCGAGTTTACTGGATTTTTTTTAAATGAAAAGGTGTTGGATTTTGTCAAATGCTTTTCCTGCACCTATTGAGATGATTATGTAGTTTTCTTCTTTCATTCTGTTAATGTGGTATATTACATTCATTCATTTTCATATATTGAGGTGTCCTTGCATTCCAGGAAAAAAAAATTCCTTTTGGTCATGGTGTTTAATCCTTTTAATATACTGTTGAATGTGATTTGCTAGTATTTCATTGCAGACTTTTGCATTGATGTTCATCAGGAATATTGGCCGATAGTTTTCTTTTCTTATAATGCCTTGTTTGACTTTAGTATCAGAGTAATGCTGGCCTCAAAGAATGAGTCAGAAAGTGGTCCTGCCTCTTCAATCTTTTGGAACAGTTTAGGAATAGTTTAGCATTAATTCTTCTTTAAGTGTTTGGGGTAAAACTCACCAGTAAAACCATCAGGTCCAAGACTTTTCTTTGTCAGGAGATTTTAGATTACCATTTAAATCTCTTTGCTAGTTATAGGTCTACTCAGATTTTCTATATCTTTTGATTGAGCATTGGTAGATTTTGTGTTTCTAGGAATCCTTCTATTTCATCTAGGCTACCAAATTTATTGGTGTGCAGTTGTTCAGAGTACTCTTCTATAATCCTTTTTATTTCTGTAGAATTGATAGTAATGTCCCCACTTTCATTTTATTTTCATTTTAAGATAGGGTCTTGCTCTGTTACGTAGGCTGGAGTCCAGTGGCATGATCAAACTCCTCATTACAGTCTCAAACTCCTGGGCTCAAGCAATCCTCCTGCCTCAGCTTCCCAATTAGCTAGAACTACAGGTGCATGACACCTGTCTGGATTTTTTATTTTCATTTTTTGTGGATACTGGGTCTCATTATGTTGCCCAAGCTGGTCTTGAACTTGTGGCCTCAAGCAATCCTCTCACCCTGGCTTTGTAGAGTTCTGGGATCATAGGCATGAACCACCATGGCCAGACTCATTTTGAGTTTAGTGATTTATAGTTTTTTTTTTTTTTCTTCTTCTTCTTCTGAGCGAGTCCTGCTCTGTCACCTAGGCTGGAGTGCAGTGGCATGACCACGGCTCACTGCAACCTCTGCCTCCCAGGTTCAAGTGATTCCCCTGCCTCAGCCTCATGAGTAGCTGGGATTAAAGGACCCCACCATCATGCCTGGCTAATTTTTGTATTTTTAGTAGAGACAGGGTTTCACCATGTTGGCCAGGCTGGTCTCCCCATGGCCTCCCAAAGTGCTGGGATTATAGGTGTGAGCCACCACACTGGGCCAGTCTTCTCTTTTTCTTAATCCACTTAACTAAAGGTTTATTTTGCTGACTTTTTCAAAGGACCAATTTTTGATCTCATTGATTTTCTCTATTTCATTATTTGCTCTAATCTTTATTTCTTTTCTTCTGCTAGCTCTGGGTTTAATTTGCTATTCTTTTTCTAGAGCCTTAAGTTGTAAAGTTGTGTTATTTGAGATTTTTCTTTTTAAAATGTAAACATTTATAGCTATAAAATTTCCCATTAGTACTGCTTTTATTTTATCCCACAAGTTTTGTTATATTTTCATTTCCATTTATCTCTAAGTATTTTCTAATTTCCCTTGTAATTTTTTCTTTGACCCATTGTTTAAGACTGTGTTAATTTCCACAATTTTGTGAATTTTCTACTTTAACTTCTGTTATTTATTTCTAATTTCATCCGTTTGTGGTCAGAGAAGATACTTTGTATGCTATCTTTTAAAATCTGTTGAGAATTTCTGGCCTAATATATAATCTATCCAGGAAAATGTTCCATATGCACTTGAGAAGAATGTGTATGCTGTTGTTGTTGAGTGGAGTGTCCTGTATATGTCTTAGATCTAGCTAGTTTAATGTATTGTTTAAGTGTCTATTTCCTTACCTATCTTCTGTCTTACTATTCTATTCATTATTAAGAGTGAGGTATTGAAGTCTCCAATGATTATTTTAGGATTGTCTATTTTCTCTTCAGTTCTGTCCATTTTTGCTTCATATATTTTGAGAGTCTGTCATTAGGTGTGTAGATGTTTATAGTTGTTACATCTTGATATGTTGAACCTTGCATTAACAAGTAATATCCTTCTTTGTCTCTTGTAAACTTTTTTTAAAAATGTAAAGTCTACTTTGGAAGGGGAGTCTATTTTTTAAAGGATAAAAATAAATTAATTAAATAAAGTCTGTTTTGTTTGATATCATTATAGGCACCCCTGCTCTCTTTTGGTTACTATTTACATGGAATATTTTTTCTGTCCATTCACTTTCAATCTATGTCTCTGACTGTAAAGTGAGTCTCTTACACAGACAATATGTAATTGGATCTTGCTTTAAAATTTATTCTGCCAATCTCTGTCTTTTTATTGGAGAGTTTAATCCATTTACAGTTAAAGTAATTTACTATTAAGAAACTTACATCATGCTGCTATTTGCTTTCTATACACCTTATAGCTCTTTTGTTCTGCATTACCAGGATTATTGTCTTCCTTTGTGTTTAATTGATTTTTTGGTGAAACACTTAAATTCCTTTGTCATTTCCTTTTGTGTAAATTCTGTAGCTATTTCCCTTGCAGTTATCATGAAGATTACATTTAACATTTTAAGTTTATAACATTCTAAGTTGATTTATACCAGCTTAATTTCAGTCACAAAAAAAAACTTTGCTTCTTTGACAGCTCTATCTCCACCTCTTTTGGTTGTCGATGTCACAAAATTACATTGTGTTCCCCAAAATATAAACTAATAATTCATTAACGTGCATTAACATCCTAAATTATGTGGAAAACAAAATTTAATGTGGAGTTACCAACCAAAGTTACAATAATACTATCTTTTAGACTAGTAGTTATTCTTTTAAAACATATATTAATCTCTTAAATCTTAAAAAAAGTACAGTTATAAATATTATAATGATGATAGCTTTTAAATATTATTTTTATTATTTTATGGTGTTGGTATTAAATTTATTTTTATTGAGATCTTTACTACATATGGCTTCAAGTTAATGTCTACTGTTCTTTTATTTCACCCTGTAGGACTCTCTTGAGCATTTCTTGCAGGAAATCTCCCTCAGCTTTCATCTTACTTGGAGTTCATTGGGCTCTTTAATGTCTATATTCATGTCTTCCATCAAGTTTGAGAGGTTTTTAGTCATTATATATTCAAATATTCTCTTTGCACCTTTCTTTCTCTACTCTTTTTCTAGACTTCCATAATGTGTGAGTGTTGACCTGCTTGCTGGTGCCCCACAAGTCCCATCAAGGGGCTTTGTTCAATTTTCTTTAAACCTTTTTCTTTCTGTTTGTCAGATTTAATAGTTTCTACTGTCCTATCTTCAGGTTTACTGATTCTTTCTTTTGCCTGCTCTAATCTGCCTTTAAACCTTTCTAGTAGATTTTTCATTTTAGTCATGCTTTTCAGCTACAGAATTACTTTTTTTTTAAGGTTTTTATCTGTATTAGTATTTCCATTTTGTTCATTTATCACTTTCCCGACTTTCTCTTTGACCATATTTAAGGCAGTTGTTTTAAAGTCTTTATCTAGTAGATCTACCATCAGAACTCTCTTAAGGACAACTTCTTTAGGTTTATCTTTATTTTCTTTAAATTAGCCATACTTTCCTCTTTGTGTGCCTTCTGATTTTCGTTGTTGTTGTTGTTGTTGTTGTTAAAAACTCAGTATTTGAACCTAATGATGTGTTAACTCTGGAAATCAGATTCCCTCCTTTTCACAGAGTTTGCTGGGGTTTTGTTGTTGTTGTTATTTTTATTAATTTTTTATTATTATTGTAGGTTATCTCTGTGCCAAGAATTGGCTTGAGGTGTAAACTTATCTTCCTATATCTTTTCTGAGCCTGCAACTTTCTTTAAGCATAGGCAGTTACTTTCTAATTTTCTCCATATATGCAGTTGTTTTTGAATGCCCTAATCCTTAAGATCTGCCTCCCAAAAGAAAAAAAAAAGAGAAAAATGAAGAAAGGGGAAGATGTCAGCTCTGTAAATCCCCTAAAAATCATTTCAGCTAGAGGGAGAGGGGCTTACAACAATGGGAAAGTCCAACAATAATGACTGCCAACATCTTTGCCTGGACTTCTGTGATCAGAAGTAGCAATCAAATCACAGATCCTTAATATTTGGAAGACAAGGTTCTTTTTGCCCACCCTAGCTCCTGTAAGCTGCCCCAGGAACATGTGCACAACTCTGTGCCATGAGGCTGGGGTTGAGCGTAAGTAGCTACTACTGTGCAAAGAGCTGAAATTGAATGAGATCAACTACAATTTACTGTCTAAACTTTCCCCCTGAAAGTTTCAAGCTTCAATAGACTCTAGAGTTTCAAAATATTGACATCATATAGATTCTGCCAGTGCAATTGTTGTCTAGATGAGGAAATAGATTCCTAGCGCTTCCTATTTCATCATCTTCCTAGGAGTCCCTCCAGCATCACCACCAATTAATTTTTAAGAGGCTCACTATGGCTTCTATGAGCAAGAGAGCAAGAGTAAAAGCAAGGAGACAAATTAAGAGATGATTTCATTAACTAGGTAAGAAATTCTGGTGGCTTAAACCAGATGGTAGTAATGAAGGTGGTGAAATCTGTTGGTTCTAGATTAGGCAATTTTACTATGTTCTGTGGCCACCATTAATTTTCTCATTTCTGACTACAGTGAGATAAACAGCCCAGTCCATCAGATTACTGCATATTTCTCTAGATACCAATATTTCCAGCTAAGAGTTTACCTATTGCCATAACATGGGCTGAGCTATGCATATATCTATAAATTCAGCCAATATTTATACCTTACTATAGTACTGACAGGCATAAGATCATTATGAAATGTGACTTCCTATATTTCTACACACACAAACACACACACATGCACACCAATGCTTACCTCCTTCTGGGGACTTGATGAAACTGATGAGCTCCTGACAGAGAATGTAATGGAAACACAAGTTTGTTTTACAGAAGAAAGGCAATCGGTGTTTTTCCAACCAGGTCAATAACCCTTTGTATTTGGCAATCTAGAGTCGAAGCAAAATAGAAACAAAAATGCTAATGAAACTGAATTGCTAAAAAAAATACAACTTAGTAAGGGGCAACTAATCATCTCACACTTGCAGTGTCTGGCCAGAAGGAGAGGTGCGTTGATTAAAAATAATTTCTATAAACCTAGAACCTGGACTTAAAAAAAAGTAATATCAAAGAGAAGCAGAGATTTGCAAAGAAGTAAATGGATCGGTAGAAAATAAAAAGCTTCATCTTTCATGAAAAAATTATTTCTTATTCCTGAGTGAAGTTGTTAAAGCAAAAATCTAAGTCTTGCTTGACAGAAGAAAAGCAGAAAAGATTTGGGTCTGTGGTGTCAGATCACAACTTTATTCAGCTTGCTTCTTTGTAAACACACTCATAATTTCTAACAAGCTCATAACCCCTATCAATTGCACAACATGTACAAAAACAAAGATTCACACATACCATCATTTAGAACACAGGATGTATTCCTGAGGGATCAAGCCGCAGAGAAAGGAGGTAATTTTTTTTCAGTTTTCAGGGTTATCCTTGGGAAATCAAATGTAAGCATCAGCATAGAATGTCTCTTCTCAACTCTCCAGAACTCATGGAAAGCAAAACCTTGTTGTTATCAGGGTTTAGAGTGGTCTTTCTGATCCTATATGCCCCTTGTAGGGGATGTGGAGGCCACTGGTAAGTCTAAGGTCTACATAGTGGAAAAGGAAAACAGGAGTGGGGACAAGGAGAAAAATAAGAAAAAAGAAAAAGGCCATAAAGAAAAAAAACTGGGAGAAAAACATGCCTCTGGAGAATAGTCGAGTAGTCATTAGAAATTGCAGAGAAGCCAGCACCACATCGCACTTATTCCAAAATTGACCACTCCATCATCTCAGTCCAAAATCTCCTTAAGCTGATAAGCAACTTCAGCAAAGTCTCAGGATATAAAATCAATGTGCAAAAATCACAAGCATTATTATACACCAATAACAGACAAACAGAGAGCCAAATCATGAATGATCTCCCATTCACAATTGCTTCAAAGAGAATAAAATACCTAGGAATCCAACTTACAAGGGATGTGAAAGACCTCTTCAAGGAGAACTACAAACCACTGCTCAATGAAATAAAAGAGGACACAAACAAATGGAAGAACATTCCATGCTCATGGATAGGAAGAATCAATATCGTGAAAATGGCCATACTGTCCAAGGTAATTTATAGACTCAATGCCATCCCCATTAAGCTACCAATGACTTTCTTCACAGAATTGGAAAGAACTACTTTAAAGTTCATATGGAACCAAAAAAGAGCCCGCATTGCCAAGTCAATCCTAAGCCAAAAGAACAAAGCTGGAGGCTTCACACTACCTGATTTCAAACTATACTACAAGGCTACAGTAACCAAAACAGCCTGGTACTGGTACCAAAACAGAGATAGTGACCAATGGAACAGAACAGAGCCCTCAGAAATAATACCACATATCTACAACCATCTGATCTTTGACAAACCTGAGAGAAACAGGAAATGGGGAAAGGATTCCCTATTTAAAAAATGGTGCTGGCAAAACTGGTTAGCCATAAGTAGAAACCTGAAACTAGATCTCTTCTTTACACCTTATACAAAAATTAATTCAAGATGGATTAGAGACTTAAATGTTAGACCTAAAGCCATAAAAACCCTAGAAGAAAACCTAGGCAATACCATTCAGGACATAGGCATGGGCAAGGACTTCATGTCTAAAACACCAGAAGCAATGGCAACACAAGCCAAAATTGACAAATGGGATCTAATTAAACTAAAGAACTTCTGCACAGCAAAAGAAACTACCATCAGAGTGAACAGGCAACCTACAGAATGGGAGAAAATTTTTGCAATCTACTCATCTGACAAAGGGTTAATATCCAGAACCTACAAAGAACTCAAATTTACAAGAAAAAAACAAACAACCCCATCAAAAAGTGGGTGAAGGATATGAACAGACACTTCTCAAAAGAAGACATTTATGCAGCCAACAGACACATGAAAAAATGCTCATCATCACTAGCCATCAGAGACATGCAAATCAAAACCACAATGAGATACCATCTCACACCAGTTAGAATGGCGGTCCTTACAAAGTCAGGAAACAACAGGTGCTGGAGAGGATGTGGAGAAATAGGAACAGTTTTACACTGTTGGGGAGACTGTAAACTAGTTCAACCATTGTGGAAGACAGTGTGGCGATTCCTCAGGGATCTAGAACTAGAAATACCATTTGACCCAGCCATTCCATTACTGGGGATATACCCAAAGGATTATAAATCATGCTGCTATAAAGACACATGCATACATATGTTTATTGCGGCACTATTCACAATAGCGAAGACTTGGAACCAACCCAAATGTCCATTACTGACAGACTGGATTAAAAAAACGTGGCACATATACACCATGGAATACTATGCAGCCATAAAAAAGAATGAGTTCATGTCCTTTGTAGGGACATGGATGCAGCTGGAAACTATCATTCTCAGCAAACTATTGCAAGATCAGAAAACCAAACACCACATGTTCTCACTTATAGGTGGGAATTGAACAATGAGATCACTTGGACACAAGAAGGGGAACATCACACACCGGGGCCTGTTGTGGGGTGGGAGGAGAGGGGAGGGATAGCATTAGGAGATATACCTAATGTAAATGATGAGTTAATGGGTGCAGCACACCAACATGGCACATGTATACATATGTAACAAACCTGCACATTGTGCACATGTACCCTAGAACATAAAGTAGAATAATAAAAAACAAGATGCTAAACTATTTAGCCAAAAAAAAAGAAAAATGAAATTGCAGAGAAGCATCTTATCTTAATCTACACCTGATAATGCATACTGATAATAATTATGTGGCCCATAGGCTGCCACTTTCCATCCCACACCCATTGCAGACATTGCCAGTCAATTCCCAGACTCTTTCTTGCTTAGATGTGCCCTTAAAGTTCTTCTCAGTACAGTTTCCCAAGTGTCTAACCTATCATGGTAGATGTGAGAATTGCATTTGCTAACTATGGACTAGAATATAATGGAAAGAATTCACCAGCAATTCCTTGGATAAGAAGTAAAAAATGTAAAAAGAAGAAATGTCGACCTGGATTGATGTTGTTAGTTCTACTCACCTGCTTTAGTTTCTCCTATAGTTACCCTCTGGACTTCCTCTTTTTCTCCCTCTCCCAATTCACATATCAAATAGTTCCCTCAGGCCAGGCACGGTGGCTCATGCCTGTAATCCCAGCAATTTGGGAGGCCGAAGCAGGTGGATTGCTGGAGCTCAGTAGCTTGAGACCAGCCCTCCGTCTCTACCAAAAATACAAAAAGTTAGTCAGGCATGGTGGCATGTGCCTGTGTGGTCCCAGCTACTTGGGAGGCTTAGGTGGGAGGATTGTTTGAGCCAGGGAGGCAAAGGTTGCAGTGAACCAAGATCGCACCACTGCACTGCAGCCTGGATGACCGAATAGACTCCCGTCTCAAAAACAAAAACAAATTAACAACAAAAAACAGATATAGTTCCTGTATCCTCCACCCTGTACCTCTAAAGAATTTTACTCACCAAGTTACAAGGTATTTCTGGCCACAAGCTCCACTGCGAATTTTCAACAGTATAAAATGGTGTCTGACCAAAAACCTGCAAAAGAAAGCTAGGAAACAGTCAAGGGAGTAGAGCTTCTCTTCATGCATATGACACAGTCCATCTGCAGCCACAGAGGAAGGGAGGTTCCACGGCTCTTTTCTTTCAAGGGACATTAATTCTTAAATTTATTCTACTGCATCATCTTGCCCTGCACACATGCAAAAAAGCTCTAAACAGACTGAATTGCAAGATTCATTTATCTTTTGGCTCCACCATGCCCCAACCTGGGACTTGTCTTTCCTTTGGAGCCTGAGCCGACCTGAGAGCTATTTGCTTGTGTGCAAAGGCCAAGGCCCATGATATTAGAATGTATTTACTTTGTGTATTCAGTATTCACTTTTCTCCCTGGATTTAGAGAGTTAAAGCAAATGTCTAAAATGTTTTCCCAGTGAAAAATAGCTTTGGATTTACCTAAACTGGAGAAGACAGAGAGGACTAAAGATGTGGAGACTGGGGATACAGATTACATAGGGAGGTGTTGGGAGCAAGCCCCCCAAAATCTGGACAT
Organism: Theropithecus gelada; assembly: GCF_003255815.1. Classification (NCBI taxonomy): domain Eukaryota; kingdom Metazoa; phylum Chordata; class Mammalia; order Primates; family Cercopithecidae; genus Theropithecus; species Theropithecus gelada. Next base: position 183,562,359 of record NC_037668.1, read on the forward strand.
AAACTGGCCCTAAAACTGGCCATAAACAAAATCTCTGCAGCACTGTCACATGTTCATAATGGCCCTATAACGCCCATGCTGGAAGGTTGTGGGTATACTGGAATGAGGGCAAGGAACACCTGGCCCGCCCAGGGTGGAAATTGCTTAAAGGTATTCTTAAGCCACAAACAATAGCATGAGCGATCTGTACCTTAAGGACATGCTCCTGCTGCAGTTAACTAGCCCAACCTATTCCTTTAATTCGGCCCATCCCTTCGTTTCCCCTGAGGGATATTTTAGTTAATTTAATATCTACAGAAACAATGCTAATGACTGGTTTGCTGTTAATAAATATTTGGGTAAATCTCTGTTCAGGGCTCTCAGCTCTGAAGGCTGTGAGACCCCTGATTTCCCACTTCACACCTCTATATTTCTGTGTGTGTGTCTTTAATTCCTCTAGCGCCACTGGGTTAGTGTCTCCCTGACCCAGCTGGTCTTGGCAGGGAGGCATTGAGAGTGTCCAAAATTGATAACGTTAATTCTAGTATACCATCCCCCTTTGTCATGGAAAAGAGACTGTCACCTAGGCAACCACCTTTGAAATAGATGGGAAAGGACTTCAGTGTTTACAGCTATGTAAACATAAGCAGTCTCACCATGGACAACAAAATGTCTTCAAAGTGTCCCAGAAGTATTTGCAGAAAACTAGAGGGGCTGAAGCTCTAATTCCTAACTGAACTCTCAGCACATCATGTCAGTCTGACCATCTCCCCAAGTAAACAGCCCCACACTTTTGTTAGTATATGGCCCTCTTCCCTCAATCCCATTTGTCCCTTGTCCCTGGCTGTGAGGTGCTGAAGGAAGGTGATGTTGCTGTCTGCATTTTACAGTTAAAAGTCTGTAAAGGAGACTCAGTCCTTAGGGATCTCTCTCTGCTCTGCACTCAGTGTGTAACACAATACACCCTGACTGGTATGTTAAGCTACCTTTAAGGAGTGGCCGTAGGACTGTGAAGTTGTGAGATTATGTGGGAATGGGGTTTGGAAGCAGTTTCACTACCCGACATACCACAGAGGGCAGAGGCTACAGTGGAAAACACATCAGTCCTGGAGCCAGCAGACCTGGTCAGCTCCTAGAACTGCCCCAGATTCAGTGTGTGATCTTAAGCATATCATTTAACTTTTTTTTTTTTTTTGATGGAGTCTCGCTCTGTCACCTGGGCTGGAGTGCAGTGGCACAATCTCGGCTCACTGCAACCTCTGCCTCCCGGGTTCAAGTGATTCTCCTACCTCAGCCTCCCTAATAGCTGCCATCATGCCTGGCTAATTTTTATATTTTTATTAGAGATGGGGTTTCACCATGTTGGCCAGGTTGGTCTCGAACTCTTGACCTCAAGTGATCCACCTGCCTTGCCCTCCCAAAGTGCTGGGATTACAGCAAATCATTTAACTTCTGGGATCCATTGGTAAAAAGGGAAAATACTTCCTACTTCACACGGTGACTATGGGAATTAAGTGGTAGAAATTTGTAAACTTAAGGAGTATTCAATATGAACTACTACTGCTGTCTCTCTTTATAGGCCATAGCTGCCTAAGTGGCCAGGACTTTCTTATACTCTTGGCTGGAACTCCCTCCCCACATCACTCTCTATTTCTAGAACATTATTGTGAGCTGTTTTAATTGTGTTGGTGAATTGACTGATTAACAGGTCTTAAGATTACTTCTTGACTGGGCGTGGTGGCTCTCGCCTATAATCCCAGCACTTTGGGAGGCCGAGGCAGGCAGATCATCTGAGGCCAGGAGTTTGAAATCAGCCTGACCAACATGGAGAAACCCCATCTCTACTAAAAACACAAAAAATTAGCTGGGCGTGGTGGTGCACACTTGTAGTCCCAGCTACTTGGGAGGCTGAGGTGGAAGAATCACTTGAACCTGGAAGGCGGAGTTTGCAGTGAGCCAGGATTGTGCCACTATACTTCAGCTTGGGCAACAAGAGCAAAATCTGTCTCAAAAAAAAAAAAGATTACTTCTGAAACCTTCATTAAGACAGTGGCAGAGACAATAGTAAGAGTGAGAGAAAAGACCCACTCTCAGAGAGGCCTCTTCCTTATCCTGATTTTCATCCTGTTGCCTGACACCACCATGCATCCAAGCACCCAAACCTATTACCCTTGCTTCCTTTCTTCCTGTTACACCTCGCCCAATATTTAAACAGTGACATGGTCCTATATTTTGTTTTGTTAACAGTCTCCTCTACTTATCCCATCCTCCTCTCCCCTTTCCCTTTAGACCCTCATTACTTGCCACCTAGATGATTGAAACAACCTCCTAACCACTTTCCCTTCCTCCTTTAAGGTCTCCTGCCCACCCATTGGCCAGACCTCTGCAGAGTAGTTTTCTCAAATGAAAGCCTGAACATGTTACTCCTTTACTTCAAATCCTTCGATGGCTCTCTAACGCCTTAGGGTAGTGTCCAAACTCCTAGGCATAGTTTGCCTGATCTCCAGGGCTTGGCGCAGCCTGCCTGTGCAGCTTGTGGTGTCTTGTGATCTCTTGTGGTGTCTCACCCTCACAACTGTTCTTCAGCCTTTCTGAGTTACTTACGATTTGCCCCAAAGTATCAAAGGATTGTATTCTTTGGTGCCTTTACTTTCTGTTCTGTCTATAAGGCTTTTGCTTTTCTTGCTACTCACTCTGTAGTCTTTTCCTCCTATTTTTATTTATTTTATTTATTTTTTATTTTTTTGAGGTGGAGTCTTGCTCTCACTTAGGCTGGAGTGCAGTGGTGCGATCTCGGCTCACTACAACCTCCGCCTCCTGGGCTCAGGTGATTCTTGTGCCTCAGCCTCCCAAGTAGCTGGGATTACAGGCTCCCGCCACCACGCCCGGCTAATTTTTGTATTTTTAGTAGAGACTGGTTTCACCATGTTGGCTAGGCTGGTCTCAAACTCCCGAACTCAGGTGATCCCCTGATCTTGGCCTCCCAAATGGCTGGGACTACAGGCATAAGCCACCGTGCCCGGCCTCCTCCTATTTCTTTATGCATCCTTTCCTCCTCACCTTCTGCTTCCAGTTAACTGCCAAGTACCTCCTTGTCTTTTAATATTTGGCTTGTGTCAGCTTTTCCTGACTCTTCCAGGTAGGGATGATCTCTGTCTCGTGCGTACTGTACTCTCACTGCCCCCTGAAAACTTCTGTCATGTCACCCAGACCTTCTAAATCTCTCTCCCACTAGACTGGGAATTCCATGAGGACAGGGATGCAGGGATGGTGTCATTAATATGTGCCTCCCCAATACTAAGCCCAGCCCAGGGGCTGGCACAAAGTAACCACCCGATAACCACTTGTGGCATATAGAGGGTGTTTTTCCCACTTGACTGAAATTTCGCCTTTTACTATATACCCTCTCACGGGAAATGGTGCATCAAGAGGAGCCACAATTCAAAAGGCACCAGTGTTAAAATGTCACCGAGCATTTAAACCAAAACAGATTCAGGATAAGTCCAGGTTTGGGTTTAAGAATACTTGGATGTTTGAGGTTTGTTTTAGTTGCATAGATTAAGGAAATAGATAGGCTTGTTCCAGTCAACAACCGTTGCTATGTGCTAAACACCTAGTAAAGGGAGTAAAGCAGAATAAATAATCCTCTGTCCTTGTCCTGCAGGAATTCACTGTCTCATAATCTACTGGGGTCCACACACACACACACACACACACGCAACTCAAGAGAGTTGCAAAGTGCCAAGGGGCTCAGAAGCAGAGAAGTTCCCATCAGGAGGTTCCAATGCTGAGGACCTAGGAATTCCTTAAGGAGAATGGAATTTAAGCAGGTATTTGAAGAATATTTAAGATTTTCATAGGTGGAACTATGGGAAAGGTATTCCTGGCAGAAAACAAACATAGCCCAAGCAGAGATTCAGAGGTGGGTGAATGCCAGGGATACCCAGTGAGAGTAGAGCCTCTGCCACCAGAGCACTGGGAATCGCAGAGGGTGTGATGGGAAGTAACTTTGGACAGGTAAAAGCAAGTAAGGAGGCTGGGGATTTAGGATCTGACGACATCAACAATGGGAAGCTTTTGGAGATTTTAAAGGTGGTTCTGGTTCATGTTTATTTGCTCAAATTAAAAGAGTTTTTTTATTTAAGAAGAAATTTAGTAAAACCCCAAATAACAATAAGCAAACAAAAAAGTCACTCAGTTCTGTGAGATTCACTATTCAGCTGCTAATGAAATATTTGTATTTAAAGCTGAGAATGCTTACCGGGAGGGAAAGAAATGTGTTGAAAAAATCGGCAAAGATTTCATCCTCTAGCAGAATTATAAGATTTGTAGAACCGATTATCTCTACATGGAGAGAGAGAAATAAAAAACCAAAACGTGAATCAGAATTGCATTCAGGTTCAGAAAATGAAGCAATTGAATGGATCATTTCACATTGCCAAATCTCACCATGATGACAGCCTTTAGGGTCATCCAATTCAATTTCTCCCCTTCTCCTGGACTCTCTTTTTCAATATCGTTCTGCTTAAACACTCCCAGCTGTGGGGAGCTCACTCACTCACAGGTATGCCCATTCCGTTTATGAAGAAGGCGAAGTGGTAGATTTTTTCTTTCCTACTGTGACTATAATCCTTTACCTTCTATATGTAAAGATTATGCTCTCTGAAGCTTGACAGAATTCACTTAAGTCCCCTTAAAAGAGACAGTGCTTCCAGTATTTCTAAAGACACCACAGACGTCTGCTTACCACCAACCCCACTGGCTAGTCACCAAGCAGTTCTTCAACCCATTCCTCACACGGCCTTCTCTCCATCTGGTTCTCTCATTGGCTGGAGTGGCACTCACAACTGAAACACGTCAACTGCTTCCCAGAGCAGAACATAAGAGAACTCTTGCCTAGGTTGCATCTGATGCTAATGTAATGGGGCCTAAAATGGGGTTAGCTTTGGGGGCTCTCATATTACACTATTAACTCCATTATGCTTTTACTTATGCAGTCACATTTCAGAAACCAGGGGCAGGAATGTACATTTATTCCAGTCAAATTTCAGCTTGGTAGGTTTGGTCCAGCATTACAGCCTGACAAGAGCTTTCTTGAATGTTAATTTCATCATGCAACATACTTATTACTTCTCTCAGGTGTGATCATCGTGCTGCCCAAGTTAAGTCAAGGAGATGAATGTTGAATGTCATAAAGCCAAACACGGAGACCCCAAGTGAACAAAGCAACTAACTCCTTCCTTTAATTTACTGTCTATGCTCCTTAGAGGACAATGGTCAACTAGTGAATAATAAACTAATTGTTTGATCAATGGCCCAGCATTACTCAGTCATACCCAAAGTTCATAATGAAAGACTGAAAAATGGGTCCGAATATTATGCCCTAAGCTCATCTCTCAATCTAAGCATCTGATGAGGATAGCATCTGATGAGGACAGTAAGTGCCATGCACAGTCACAAACATGTAGTTATGATAACATAAGAAAACTAAATGATCACTTTTCCTGATGACACTGGGTGGTTGTTGGCTTCATATAATAGAAATAGAATTAGAAACTCCTGGTCAGGCACGACGGCTTATCCCTGTAATCTTTGGGAGGCTGAGGCTGGTGGATTGCTTGAGGCCAGGAGTTCAAGACCAGCCTGACCAACATGAAACCCTGTCTCTACTAAAAATACAAAAATTAGCCAGGGGTAGTGGCGGGGGCCTGTAATCCCAGCTACTTGGGAGGCTGAAGCAGGAAAATTGCTTAAAGCCAGGAAGTGGAGGTTGCAGTGAGCTGAGATCACACCACTGCACTCCAGCCTGAGCGACAGAGTGAGATTCTGTCTCAAAAAAAAAAGGAAACCCAGACAAATACTATCGCGAGTGACAGAGCTGGTGTCAGCACTTACCCTCTGTTCACATACATCTTTTTTCTTGCTGTTAAGTGTTATGTGTGTTTTATCTGTACCCTTCCCAAGCCCTCTGCTCTTCTTTTTATAAGCAGTCCTTGATTTATTTAATCTATTCCATATGGATGATTCCAAAATCTATGTTTTCAGTCCAGACTTCTCTTCTTGACTCTGGTTTTAAATATACATGAGCTATGGGCCAGATCTGTGTGCACATCCAGCAGGCACTTTCATCCCAACTTGTTCAATGTGTGCAGACCTCCCACCTGCTTCTTTTCCTACATTCCCAGTCCCAGTTACTGGAATCATCATTCTATAAATGATCTAATCCAGAAAACTGAGACTCTTCTCTCTGTCTCTGTCCCTGTCTCACTCTCACTCTCAATCTCTCTCACTCTTGCTCTCTTGTTCTCTCTCTCTCCCCTTCACGCCCCCCACATGCAATGGAGGACCATGCTATATGGTTTCTCTTTGTACCTATCTCTGGAATCTGTCTCCTCATTTCCATCCATAAAGTTACTCTTCCATTATAGGTCTCTATGCTCTCTCACCTAGACTATCGCATCAGCTTCTTAAATGGTCTCCCTAGCTCCCATTTCTTGTCCTTCCAACCACCCTCCACATACTGCCACCACAATCTGTTGATATTATTGTTAAAGTCTTTCAAAATCTCCTCGATGTCCTAGAAGGTAAAATCCAAACTTTCTAGTGCAGTATCTGAGGCTTCACCCCATCTGGGGTTTCCTCCCAGCCTCATTTCCTGCCTCTCCACACACTCTGCCTCCTGTTTGCAAGCTAAGCCAAGGCATTGCTATTTTCTGCATATGCTAGGTACTCTCACTTGAAACCTCCACATCTTTGTTCCCATATTCCCATTGCTTAAAATGTTTTCTCAAGCACAGTCAGCTCACAAATTAATAGTCATCCATTAAGAACTGGTTTACATATAATCTTCTTGGTGAACCAAGAATGGTAGAATCTACCACGATGGTATCACTATCTCCCTACACGATCACGTATATCCTCCATTATTACAATTAACAAGTCTTACTGTTTTCATTCATTGATATATCTGTCTTCCTCATCAAACTGAGCATGTGAGAGGAGGGACTTTGTTTTTTCACCTTCCTTTTTCTAGGCTCTAAAAGTGTTTCCACAATGTCTAAGTTCTGTAAATGTAGAATAAATTGTTCTTTCAAAAGATAATCTTCAAATTTTTTTTTTTTTTTTTTTTTTTTTGCCAAAGTCTCGCTCTGTCACCCAGTCTGGAACGCAGTGGCATGATCTTGGCTCACCGCAACCTCTGCCTCCCAGATTCAAGTGATTCTTGTGTCTCAACCTCTCGAGTAACTGGGATTATAGGTGCCCGCCACCATACCTGGCTAATTTCTGTATTTTCAGTAGAGATGGCTTTCACCATGTTGGCCAGGCTGGTCTTGAACTCCTGACCTCAGGCAATCCACCTGCCTCAGCCTCCCAAAGTGCTGGGATTACAGGGATGAGCCAATGCTCCCAGTCGATGATTTTCAATCTTTTGGACTTTTGTTTGTTTATCATTCATAGAGTCTAACATGGATTTGTTAAACGAGTATATTACTGAGCTCATCTGAATGCAGAACAGTGGGGTTTGGCAGAAATTCCCCAGTGATTGTTTTTCATAGCTACACACACTGCTGGTGGCAAGGGGCTTGACTATGCCACTGACAAGACAGTCTTAAGGAGATACAGAAACAAGACTCTGTACATCCTTCCCTTCCTCATCCTCTCATTTCTCCATTCTTGTTTTTCCTTCTTACCTGTTCCGCCTTCAAACTTCCTAATAATTTGAGAAGGCTTTTAGCACCCATTCCACACCATAATAATATTGACTTGGCAACAAATTAAATCACTGCATAATCTCAAACCCCATACCAGTCTTCTCTCTGGAGGAGAGGTGGCCCAATCCACATTTTACTTCCTCCCTCTTAGTTGTCTTATGAATAAGGCCCTGACCTACCCTCAAAGATCTGGTGGCAGAAGGTAGGAGGAAGGGGAAGAAGGAGAAAGAGAAGGAAAACAAACGCATGAATAACACAAAAGTCACCCATGGTGCCCCTGAATGGCTCAGATCTATTAACCACTGGGAAGATGAATGGTTTGCCTTATTTGAGAGACTCAAGGCCTTGGAGACATCCCTCGTAGAGACTCACCAGCACTGCTCATGTTGCCATGCTTTTCCTGACACAGTAATTTGTTAGGGGCAGAATTATCTCCCAGTCAACAGAACTTTATCCATTGTGAACAGGTAATGACGCCTTCTCTAAGGGATTCCAGATTCTATCTGGCGTGACCTACTTACTTCTGGTGTAGGCCTTAATCTGAAGATAAGTCTTTATCTTACCTAATCTGCTGAATCCCCTTGGACATACAAGACTCCTCCTATACTTAAGCCTTTAGTTTATAATATTTTATTTGACAAGTTCTTTATAATTGTGCCCAAGATCTCTTGTCTGTTCCAACCTCTCCCATGCTAAGGTGACTTTTGCATTGCTAAACCCAGCTCCTAAGGGTCTTGTAAACAATTACATTTGATGTAATTTTAATAAGCAGTATCTCCTGGATATTCTGCCCATTTAAAACATCAACCTCCATTGCTTGAGCCCAGGAGTTTAAGGCTGCTGTGAGCTATGATCACACCACTGAACTTCAGCTTGGGCAACAGAGTGAAACTTCATCTTTAAAAAATTAAAATTAAAACATCAGCTTCCAAGAGGCTTGAATTCCCTTTCTCTGAAGGCTTTTCAGGCACTTGGTTTTCTCATTAAACAACTCTTCATTTCTCCTGTTCTTCCCTAATAGGAAGTAAATATTAAGATGAAAGACTAAAAGCCCTATAACCCTTCAAAATTTAGCCAAGAATTACTGAGAATAGAATTCTTCAACCAGAGAGGGTTTAAAGAATTTGAAAGTCTTGGGATTGTAGGGAAGCTTATATAATGTCCAAAAGGCCTTTCCATGGGGGGTGGGGGGAAAACTGAAAACTGGAAGGATTATTGTTAATAATGAATCATCAATAAAATATCACTTACATTTGAAAAAGTGCTATACTTTCTTTAGAATATATAAAGACCAAATACTGTATTCTACAGTGATTTTAGTGAGAAGAGATTCTTGCTTTACATCTTGATGTTTTATGTATTGCAAGATGAGTTTGTAGCTTACCATACTTCTTCAGTCTGTTATCAGTTACCTTATTCATTAGTCAGATTAACATGCACACATCTTAAGAGAGTTCAGTGTGAAGCACTGCATGGTTCTACAATATCGGATTCCATACAATACATATGGATTCTACATATCATCGTATTGCCTGATGATAATAATTATCTGGGGCACTTGGAAAATATACAGATTCCTGAACTCCACCCCTTCTCAATCAGAATTGCCAGGGGAAGGTCCCGGCAGTTTAGGTTTAGGATAATTCCATGAATTATCACTTCTTTTGCAAAATAAATAGAGTCATGGTCTCCTCCTAAAATAATGGCATATACAGTAGTAACATATGCTCACATTCCTTAAGACAGAATGCTTTCAGCATGTTTTCAATCAAGCTGTGTGCACCTACTCTTGAGTCCTAATTGCTGCCCCACCATCTTTCCCACTGCTCAAAAAGGCTGACTATTGGAGCCATTGACAATCAAATGGGGTCACTCTAAAATCAGTAAAGAGGAAAAGCCAGTATCACTGGCTAAAACTTGAAATGCATAATGGTTAGATCCCTGACCCTTTCATAACCTTCTAGTTCCCAAAAGAAAAGGGCACCAGATGTCTCCCAAATGTGTGGTAATAAGAGTTATCTTATTGATAGGGTTGTTGTTAAAAACCTAAACTGCCAGGACCTTCCCCTGGCAATTCTGATTGAGAAGGGCTGGAGCTCAGGAGTCTGTATATTTTCCAAGTGCCCCAGATAATTATTATCATCAGGCAAATATAGAAAATATTGGGGCCAGATGCAGTGGCTCACATCTATAATCCCAGCCCTTTGGGAGGCCAAGGTGGGTGGATCAGTTGAGGACAGGAGTTTGAGACCAGACTGGCCAACATGGGGAAGCCCCTTCTTTCCTAAAAATACAAAAAAAATTAGCCAGGTATGGTGGTGCACACCTGTAATCCCAGCTACGCAGAAGGCTGAGGCACAAGAATTGCTTGAATCTGGAAGGCAGAGGTTGCAGTGAGCTGAGATGGCGCCACTGCACTCCAGCCCAGGCAACAGAACCAGACTGTGTCTCAACAACAACAAAAAAAAGTGGTTTCTAAGTGAAACAAAGCTGCATTCACATCTCAGATCTGACATTTACTAGATCTGATCTGGTATGCAAAACTCTGGGCATCTCCTTTTCCCAAGTGCAGAGTTACCCTGGAAATGACAGCAGGTCTCTTTGGCAAAGATTAGGAAGAATATTCACAGTAAACACTTGCAAAATATTGCAAGATTCTTCCTAATGGGTAAAATGTTTTTTTCATTTCAGAGCTTCTAGGTCTGACTCGGGGCTGAAAATTGGATGAGGGGCCTGATTCTCTGCCACGATGGCTCATTTTAAGCTCCTGTTCATTCATTCATTCATTCATTCAACAAATATTTATTGGGCATGTCTATGTGACACAAACTGTTCTAGGTGTTTGGGATGCATCACTGAATAAACAGTCTAAAATCCTTGCCATCACAGAGCTTATACTCTCCAGTAGAATCTTATTGAATGACCACACATTTTTTTAAGGAACCCCATGACCAATAACCACCACAAAGAATCTATGGGTTAGATCATTCAGATATCCGCACGGGCTCAACTGCCTATTATGATAACTACTCTTATTTTGTTTTTGATGGTTAACACGATCTCCAGTAAAAATCAGAGCCAATTTCAACTACAACACTTCTTTTTCAGCATCTGTGGTTATCACCATTGTGCCACTACTGCTAGCACCACCACTATTGAGTGTTTGTTGTCATAGGCACTGCTGTGTATAACCTCTCATTGCTCCTGCGCTTCTGAGTCTCTCTTCAAGATGAAAAGTTTTGGGCTGGTCACGGTAACTCACGCCTGTAATCCCAGCATTTTGGGAGGCTGAGGCTGGTGGATCACTTGAGTCCAGGAGTTTGAGACCAGCCTGGGCAACATAGTAAGACCCCACCTCTATTAAAAAATGATTTTTAAAATTAAATGTATATATATTCTATATTTAATTATATATTATATATTTAATTTTAAAAATTAAATGCAGGCCGGGCGGGGTGGCTCACGCCTGTAATCCCAGTACTTTGGGAGGCGAAGGTGGGTGGATCACGAGGTCAGGAGATTGAGACCATCCTGGCTAACACGGTGAAACCCTATCTCTACTAAAAATGCAAAAAATTAGCCGGGCATGGCGGAGGTCACCTGTAGTCCCAGCTACTCGGGAGGCTGAGGCAGGAGAATGGCGTGAACCCTGGAGGCGGAGCTTGCAGTGGGCCGAGATCGCGCCATTGCACTCCAGCCTGGGCGACTGAGCAAGACTCAGTCTCAAAAAAAATAAAATAAAATAAAAATTAAATGCATATATCATATATTTAATTTTGAAAATTAAATTTGTATATCATATATTTAATTTTAAAAATTAAATATGCATTATATATAATTAAATATGAATTTATAAATATAAATGTACATACATAAAGAAAAGTTCTGGGTGGAGGGTCTGATTGCTGGTCTAGGACAGGGTATCCATGTCCTTACTGCCAGGGCCAAGAGAGGGACTGTCTGGTCCCCTCTGTCATCCATAGTGGGAGACAGTCCCTCCAAGACTCACACAATACATTTTCACTCCAAATAAAACAGATGGTCAGAGAGTGAGTGACCAAAAGGTTTTTGAGATATACACATATCTCTATGTTAACTGAATTCTGTACTGAGTCATATGCATCTAAGTTTAACAGGAAAAAGAACTACATGATGTTTACTGGGTGCTTGGACAATACTTACATACTTTTCCTGCTCTTCTCTCTATCCCTCTATCACTTCGTTTAAATGGGTCATTCAATACCAAATGGAGAGCAAGTGCCCTTTCCAGGCTCATGTAAATATGGTGCCCTCTGGTGCATGGTGTTGAACATTACACTTTTCTTTTCAAAACTCCACTCTGGAATTTGAAGGTTTTGTTTTTGTTTTTCCCCAAACATAATCTTCAGTTCGTTTTACTTTCCAAAGTAATTAGGATCACTGTCAGAGTGCTCACACCTGCTGTGACATGAGGAGTACAGAAAGGCCCTTATCATCCAAATAGTAGATCTGCTTATTCCACCATCGTATCTGGCCTTAACTATAATTCTTTGTGGCTTTGCAGGCCCCTGCTAATATTATTTTACCTGGAAGACACATGTTGTGAGATATAATATTTAGAGGCAATCATTTACTACAAAAGATGAATTTGTTAGTATTTAACAAGGCTTCAAAAGTGCTCAAAATGGAACGGGTCTAAGGGTTAACACGTGGTTTTCGTATTTCTTCAACTTTCATCTTTGTGGAGAAATAATATCTTGAAATACTAATACTTGGGTGGGTTTTGCTTCCCAACCCTTACAGATGACTTTTCCTCTATTTAGTCAAAGATATTGCATCAAGATGAGGTCAGATTATAATAGCAAAAAACAAGAAGTCAATTTTAGGTTAAAAAATCTAAAATATGCTCTTAATATCAAAAAGGGGAAGTGTCGCCAGGCATGGTGGCTCATAGCACTTTGGGAGGCCAAGGCTGGAAGATCACTTGAGCCCAGGAGTTTGAGACCAGCCTGGGTAACATGACAAGACCCAGTCTTTACAAAAAAAAAAAAAAAAAAAATTCGCTGGGTGTGGTTGTGCCACCTGTAATCCCAGCTACTGGGGGTGACTTGTGGGTTGTGTGGGAGCTGAGGCAGGAGAACTGCTTGAGCCAAGAGGTCGAGGCTACAGTGAGCTGAGATGGTGCCACTGCATTTCAGCCTGGGTGATAGAGCAAAACCCTATCTTAAAAAAAAAAAAAAAAAAAAAAAAGTCAGGGGGAGGCCTGAGTGAAGTAGAAACCAACTTTATCATATCAATGGGAAAGCATGTACAGAGGAGCAGATTCCCTGCCCCCTCAGCCTCAAGGGTACTAGAGCAGGTTCAACAAAGCTAGAGGAAGAAGGAGCTGCAAGGCTTGGCCAAGGCAAATATATCCAAGGTTGTGGGGGAGAAGCAAGGGGCTGGGAGCCAGAGGTGACAACCAGGAAAAGGGCAGAACCTACAGGGGATGCTGCAGAGCTCCACTGGTCCCCAGGACCAGAGAGAAGCATGGAAGCTGAACTGCACCTGAGGCATATTTTATTTCCACACCAGGCACCACTGTTCATCTCCAGCGAGAAGCAGCATTGTTGCCTGATCGTTCCAACGACGCAAGTGTCAGCTTTCTGTGGAAGCTGCCTGCCGGTCACATGCCGAACATCCAGCACACGCATGCCTCCCACATTCTGAGACGTGGCTGAGTCCCCACCTCTCAACGACATTGGGAAGCACCCCCACAATAACTCAGAATGCCCACCAACCCCCAAAACCAGGTGGTGAAGGTCCCTGACAATCAAACAACTCATTCCTGCTGCACCTTCGCTTTTGACTGAGAAAATTAAAAAGGAAGAGTGAGGCCAGAACCAAAGGATGCATTTGCTCTAGGAACTAGAAAAAAAAAGGAAACAAGAAGGATGATAACCCTCGAGAGTCCCTGCTCTCACCCTCTTCTGTCCTAACTGGATGCTTTAGTTTTGTCAGGAGTGAGGGAAGCTTGACAGATTCTTCATGTCCTGGAGAAAGCAGGGGAGTGGCCCTGTACAGTGGCTCATGCCTGTAATCCCAGCGCTTTGGGAGGTCGAAGCCAGGTGGATCACGAGGTCAAGAGTTCAAGACCAGCCTGGCCAACATGGTGAAACCCCACCTCTGCTAAAAATACAAAAATTAGCCTGGCGTGGTGGCGGGAGCCTGTAATCCCAGCTACTTGGGAGGCTGAGGCAGGAGAATCCCTTGAACCCAGGAGGCAGAGGTTGCAATGAGCCGAGACTGTGCCACTGCACTCCAGCCTGGTGAGACTCTGCCTCAAAACAAAAAAAAGGCAGGGGAGAGGCAGAAGGGGAGGCATGAAGGCACTCTTTGCAAGTCCGCAATAATTTAACTCTATTTGGCGTTCTACCCTCCTTGACACCTAGCTATAGCATTATGTGACATAGTTAAATATCTAGCTACCTTAAGCCACTTTCTTAACCCTTTTGAGTTTCAGATTACTCAGCTCTAAACCTCTCTGATAAGACATTTGTGAGGATTAAAAAGAAAAATATGCAGCATAAACAAGCCATTGAACTTTATTATACATGAGAACCAGAAAGGAGTGGTTCCAGAAGAGTCTACTGCTTGGGAATCAATAAGATATGTACAGAGCAATGGGCTGAAAGGCCTGGAAGAAGAATTTTCCAGACTCTACACATGGGGAGACTGGGCTGAAGAAAGTCTGGAAGCAGACGAGCCTCTGAGCTCTCACTACATGCAGGGTGTTGCTTTGCTCTATTAAACCCTGCAGAGGGCCGGGCATGGTGGCTCACATCTGTAATCCCAGCATTTTGGGAGGCAGCAGCAGGCAGATCCCTTGAGCCCAGGAGTTCGAGACCAGCCAGGACAACGTAGGGAAAACTCATCTCTACAAAAATAAAAAATTAGCTGGGCATGGCATGATGGTTTGCACCTGCAGACCCAGCTACTGGGGAGGCCGAGAGGGGAGAATTGCTTGAGCCCAGGAGATTGAAGCTGCAGTGAGTGGTGATTGCATCACTGCACTCCAACTGGACAATTGAGTGAGACCCTGTCTAAACAAAAACAAAAACAAAAAATCCTGCAGAAGAAGTTACCTTCAAGGGTTCGATGTTTCATTTGATAAATCACAAAGTAATCAAAGGAAAGACCTCAAGAACATTCTAGGACTTTTGTAGAGTCAAAAACAGTGTCTTCAATATGAGAATTGAAGAGGTCCAGAACAAGAAAGAATGAAGAAGTGGTTATTGTAATGGGTAGATTATTATGTACTAAATATGACTAGTGGTAGGAATTCTATGTGCTGGGTGAAGGATATTTATAAAAAGGCCCAAAGGCAGGATATCATGAATTTATTTTAATGTCCTCATGGGAGGAGAATGAGGAATGCAGAGATGTGCAGGGCACACAGATTACTGTTGCTAGAATTGAGGACAGAGGGGAGGGGAAGGAAATACTTGGGGATCTAAGAGTGAGGGTCACAGTTGCATGCCTTGTTTCATTCTCCTGTCCTCTGCACACTGCTCAGGAAATGAGACTGAGAGAAACCAGAAGGGGAAGGAGGGTATGCCTGTCCCAGAGAAGTCTGATGTCTCAGGATGAGACACCTCTGAAAGAAGGATGCAGGATTCTCCTCTCCGGCAGCTCCATCTCCCACAACTTCTCATGCAGATGTCCTGGAGTATGCAGGCAATGAGAACCAATTGTGGCACATCCAGGTTCAGGCCTTAACAAAAATGTAGCAATACCACCAAAAGGAGAAGCCATAGATCCAGATCATCAAAATGGCACTGAAGATCACATGCCAGCAGAAGAAGGTGGTGACAAACATAATGTCATTTCTGTCATCATCCATCCATTGATAGCCAGAGATTGGTTTGAACAGCATAAAGCCTATATGCATCAGCCAAGAGCCTGTGATCATATACAAAAAGGCCTTCATGGTCCAGAGCAGCAGCATGTTGGGAGCCCACAGCTCTGCGGTCACCACCAGAGTCAGCAGGAACATGGCCTGGGTGAGCAGCACGTGAGACTGAAGCTCCACTCCTTCTGTGTCCTGCAGGTGAGACACCATCAGGGGCAGAAATATGAACATGCCCAGAGCTTGGGCACCTTGCTCCAGAGCAGCACATCTCTTAGGCAGCAGGTTCTGGCTCACCATGTCTACACACCCACTCAGCAAGAAAGTCATATAGAGAGTGAGATGCTGCCACTGTTTGCGGAACATAAAGTTCCTCTGATGATACATCTTGCTGATAAGTACAAACTGTCTAGGAATGCTGTGCAATTCTTGGGCTACTAAAATGCAGGCACTCAGTATCTTCAGCAACCCAATGTAGTATATTTGCCATAGCCTTGCCCATCTTCCTTTGCTCCAGGGATGGCGTGGTGGATACTGGACAGGGGCATTGCATATCAAGGCTCTGGAGACAAGTTGTGCATGATAAAGTCCATAGAAGAAGAAAGACAGCCCTGGGTACAGATGACCCTCAAAGCCTCCCATTGAACTGAAAGTAGGTCTGATCAAAGGCAGAAGCAAAAGGCTCAGGAATGACCATTCACTCAGAATGTGGAGGGAGCCTCCTGCGGCTGACTTATATTCTCTATCCAGCCCACTGAATCCACATACAGAAAGGAAATGGTTTTGGAGGAGGCCCAAACCTATGGTGGGGTGGGTGTCATGGTTTCCGTCTGGTCTTCTGCTCTGGTTCATTGGTAATCAGCAAACCGTTGACAAACAATGAAATAAGCATATTCTCCAGCATAATGCTTGGGCATCTGCCATTCTCAGAGATCATGTTTAGAGGGTCCCCCTCTTGCCTCTCCTCCCGCTAACCCTTGACCACATCACTATCTTCCTTACCTCACTCCTGTACTAGTCTGTTCAGGCTACTATAATAAAATACCATAAACTTGTAACTTATAAACACCAGAAATTTGGCTAGATGCAGTGACTCATGCCTGTAATTCCAGCATTTTGAGAAGCTGAGGTGGGAGGATTGCTTGAGCCCAGGAGTTGGAGACCAGCCTGGGCAACATGGTGAGACCTCATCTCTACCCAATAAAAAACCAAAAAAATTATTTTAAAATTAGCTGGGTGCAGTGGTGTGTACCTGTAGCCTCAGCTATTCTGGAGGCTGAGGCAGGAGGATCCCTTTAGCCCAGGAGGTCAAGGCTGCAGAGAGCCATGATCACCTAATCTTGTGGCCTTTCATTAGTCTTACAAAGGTAGTTTCAGGCTGGGTAGGGTGGCTCACGCCTGTAATCCCAGCACTTGGGGAGGCCGTGGTAGGTGGATCACTTAAGATCCAGAGTTCAAGACCAGCCTGGCCAACATGGTGAAACCCCATCTCTACTAAAAGTACAAAAATTAGCTGAGCATGGTGGTGCATGCCTGTAATCCCAGCTACTCAGGAGGCTGAGGCAGGAGAATCACCTGAACCCAGGAGGCGGAGGTTGCAGTGAGCAGAGATTGCGCTACTGCAGTCCAGCCTGGGCTATAGAGTGAGACTCTGTCTCAAACAAACAAACAAACAAACAAAAAAACTACAAGAAAAACAAAGGTAGTTTCAGTCTCCAAACAAGGAGGGAGTCAGTTTTAGGGAGGGACTGTTATCCTTCTTGCTTCAAAGTTACACTATAAACTAAATTCCTCCCACGATTAGCTTGGCCTATACCCAGGAATGAGCAAGGACAGTCAGCCTGTGAGTCTAGATGCAAGATGGAGTCAGTTAGGTTAGATTTCTCTCACTGTCATAATTTTTTCAAAGGCAGTTTCACTGTGATTTGAATACCCACTCCAAGACTCATGCTGGAATGTAATATTGCCATAGTGACAGTATTAAAAGGTAGGACCTTTAAGGGGCAATGAGATAATGAGAGTTCTGCTCTCAAGAATGGATTAATGCCATTATTACAGGAGTAGATACTTAGTGGGTCCCTCATAAACAGAATGAGTTCTGCCCAATTTCCCCTCTCTCTCTCTGTCATGCACTCACTCACCATGTGATGCCTTCTGTGATGCCCCTCACTCACCAGATGCTGGTCCCATGCTCGTGGACTTCCAAGCCTCCAGAGCTGTGAGTCAAATAAGCTTTTGTTCTTTATAAATTACCCAGTCTGTGATATTCTATTATAGCAACAGAAAACAGAATAAATAAATAAGAATAAATAAATAAATACTTTAAGTTTACAACAAGTAAGCTTTCCAGGCAGTTCTTTCCACTCCATCTCCATCCACTGCCCATGTTCAGGTATCACCAACTCTGAGTTATTGAAACATGTCTAATCAGGTTCGAATACTCATCTGTTCCTTTCCAAATAACAGATAGATGAGCTTTGGGAATTGAGAGCTAATCACAATATTGACTAATTTAAGTTATCCAGTGGAATCTCATGGCCTTGTAGATAAAATCCATGCCTTTAGAATAAGCTTCAAGGAGCCTTATGCTTTGGCCTGGTCTCATTTCCAGTCCCTTCCCATATGTGCCATTGCCCCAGGCTTATCAGAAGCTTCTAGTTCAACCTGGAATCCTCTTTCTGTCCTCTACACCATCTATATCTGGAGAACTCCTCTTCTTCCTTTTTCCTTCAAGGTTCAGCTTAAGCACTGCCTCCTCCCAGCCAGGCAGAATACTTCTGTCTGCAACTTGTACATATCTGTATCATTGTGCTGGTTACGCCATTTCATAACTGTTTATTTATGGAGATGTCTGTAAAGTCAGATACTATGTCTTGTCATCTTTGCCTCTTTAGTATCTAGCCCCATGCCTGGAGGTGCTCAATAAATGTTTGATGGATGAATAAGTGAGCAAACTGTCAAATTATCATGTAGTCTCTACCGTAAAAGGCTTTATAATCTAGTTATGAAGACAGAACAGATACATACAAACAATGCCAGGTCACTGTTTGCTAAGTGCTAAGTGCCAAATGAGAGGAAAAAATGACCAGAGCTATGCAATTAAAGAAGAGAGCTCACTCCAACTGCAGAATCAGGCCATATGTGATCATTCTTAGTTAACAAGATGAAGAGTCTATGATATGAGAGTTCAAACCTTGACTCCTTTGTCTTTGGGCACGGAGTTGCAGAATGAAAAGATCTCCAGTTATTTTGAAGGCAGATGGGAAGAGGCTGATAAACATGGGGTCCAGAAACACAGATATTTAAAAGTAAAAATTTACCTGACTTTATCCAGTATTGCCCAAAGAGAAAGATGTTATTTGGGAGGAAACAACTAATTATTACAGAAGTGAAATCTTTTTGGAGAAGGGACAATTTGTCTAGCTTTTCCTTTACCTGCTGTATTTTTCCTGTGTATGTACCCAGTTGTCTATATTCTGAGTCAATGTTCACCAGGAGGTACTAATTAAGTTGTCCCTAGGAACCCTAATCCCAGGGCATGAGAAGAGGAAAGTGTGGGTGGTAGGTGTGCATGTGTGGGTGGTGTGAATGGGGGATGGGGGTCTTCTAAGCAAGCATGAGTATTTCAGTCATGGAAAGACAGTTCCTTTAATGTTAATGAATAAACAGGCCTTCTGGTTTATATACTAGTGTCAGCCAGTCCTTCAGAACCCTAATCAAATGATAAACATTGAGTTTCTGGAGCTATAAAGCTGAGGTTTTGGTCCTGCTCAGAATTTATCCTGCCTTCTGTGATCCCCACATCCCCACCCCTCTTTCTGCCATTTAAGCTACAGCAGTATCTAATACTGTTCAAATCACGTACTTACAAAACATGTGGAAACGTGTGAGGCACTCTGGCAGATGCAGCTGCAGACAGAATTGGAACCTCTGGCTTAAGTGTTCTCATGTTTTTCCATATTACCTTAATGAGCAGGGAGACTGGGTCTATAAGCCGAAGAAATTTGACCCTATGGGACAACAGAGTTGCTCAGCTCACCCTTATTGTTTTACTTTTTTACTTGGAAGTCCAAAATCATGCTCAACCCATTCTGCTGGATTCTCCCCAGGTGATAAATACTCGTGGCACCGAAGCACCATTAAGAAATGCTTCAGCCGGGCACGGTGGCTCACGCCTGTAATCCCAGTACGCTGAGAGGCTGAGGTGAGTGGATCACCTGAGGTCAGGAGTTCAAGACCAGCCTGGCCAACATGGTGAAGCCCCGTTTCTACTAAAAATACAAAAGTTAGCCAGGTGTGGTGGCACACACCTGTAATCCCAGCTACTCGAGCGAATGAGGCAAGAGAATTGCTCCAACCCAGGAGGCAGAGGTTGCAGTGAGCCAAGATGGCACCACTGCACTTCAGCATGGGCGACTCCGTCTCCAAAAAAAAAAAAAAGAAACACTTTAAGGTGCTCCTGACCTAATAATTGTGACCTCTCCTCTGAGGATCTCTTAAATTTCCTGTTTCTTCTGATGCCTGCTACCCCTCAGAAACTCTGTAAACCAAAGTCTTCAATCAGTGAGCCATGAAGCCTTTTTACCAGTCATGCCCTTTGGAATTCAGTCTTATCAAGGTCTTTGATCATGCTTGTGTGAGGCAATCATGGTAGCATCTCCCATAAAGGGAACAAGTTTGACTCTTTTCTTCATATTTTAAATCAACACCAGGTTATTAAAGATAAAATGGGTCTGGTGCAGTGGCTCGTACCTGTAATTCCAGCACTTTGGGAGTGTGAAGTGGGAGGATTGCTTGAAGCCAGTAGTTCAAGATCAGCCTGGACAAAAAAGCAAAACCCCATCTCTGCAAAAAACAAATTAAAAATTAGCCAGGCATGGTTACACTAGCCTGTAGTCCTAGGAGGCTGAGGTAGGAGGATCCCTTGAGTCTAGGAGTTCAAGGCTGCAGTGAGCCATGATCCTGCCACTGCACTCCAGCCTGGGTGACACCCAAACCCAGTCTCAATAAATAAATAAATAAATAATAAAGATAAAGATAAAGATAAACTAATTTGAAAGAAAAGAAATTACTTATTTGTGTATAAAAGGAACACCCCAGAAACCTTAACCTACTGCACTACTATTCATCGAATATTTCTTAACCAACTATAATCAGCCCGATCCTGTACTAAAAGCTGGCATTAAAAAGATATATAAAATATGTTACCCATATTCTTAAGGAATTCAAGAACAGTACCTTTTGAATTCTTTAAGGCTAAGTAACATATTTTATGTATCTTTGTAATAGCAGCTTCCAAGGTATGGTCCATAGGCTACCAGTATCACCTGGGAACTTGTTAAAAATGTAGAATCCCAGGCCCCGTTCCAGACCTACAGAATCTGAATTTGCATTTTACCAAATCCCTAGTTGATTTGTATGCATATAAAGTTTGAAAAGGACTGATTAGCAGAAAAGACTGAACTAAAATCATCTTGAATTTAATTTTATAATGGTGGTATTTTTAAAAAGTGCAATGGGAACACAGAGGAGGATGTGGTTAATTTTGGTGGGGGAAAGTTAGGGAAATCCTTATGCAACAGTAGACATTTGCATTGAAATTTAAGTGGAACAGGCCAAGAACTTGGGGGTGGGGAGCGGGTGAGCATAGGAGCATTCTGGTTGTGAGGTGGGAGACAGGCCCCCTGAGGAGCCAACCTAGGACAGAGGGAGCAAGATCTCACTCAGGGATGGATGGTCGCACCCAGCCTGTCAGTGCCACGCTCCCCTTAGCACTGATACAGACGAGGCTGGGGAATCTCTCATGATCCTTGTCACCAGAACACACTAGGAGCTGATCAGTTTGTGGACAGGGAGAGGGCTCTTCCCAGCTCCTCGCCCTCAGTGACCCCTCAGGCATGAGGGGCTGATGTTTGCACTCAGCAAAGGATGCCGAATCTCAGATCTCGTGCCAGGCCACCTGGTCCCTGGCAGTAACTCTGCAGAGCGACCTTGGTAAGAAGTAGATGCACGGATTCCCACGGATTCCCGGCAGCCCAAACAGACTCTGGGGAGAGGGCTTCCCTTTCATTTGGATTGTGAGGAAAGTTGACTCTGGAGAAATTAGAGAAGTTATGAAAAATAATGAAAAGGGTTTGGGTTAGGAGTCCCAGCCTGGCACCTTGCTGTGTCTTTAAGGAAGTCTTTGGGCCTCCACTATAAAATGAGGATGGACCAAATGATTCCCAAGTCCTTTCTAGCCCTGATAACCTGTGATTCTGGCAACTTCCAGTTTAAGACAGGTCTGCCATTTTCCCCTTTTTCAAACTACTTTGATTCTCTTGGAATTCACTTCTCCGTGGCAAAATAAAACATTCTTGGGGACACAATCAAAAAAATTAGCCAGGCGTGGTGGGTGGCAGGCACCTGTAATCCCAGCTACTTGGGAGGCTGAGGCAGGAGAATGCCGTGAACCTGGGAGGCGGAGCTTGCAATAAGCCAAGATCGCGCCACTGCACTCCAGCCTGGGCGACAGAGCAAGACTCCGTCTCAAAAAAAAAAAAAAAAAAAAAAAAATTGGGCAGCATCTGGGTTGGATTGTCCATCAGGGTTATACTACTTAGGGAAAATATATATATAGTGATTAATGATGAAATAAATATTAAACATCAACTATGCATTTTGCTTGTCAGCTGAGTGGGATATCAAAGAAACAGCCGCTTGGGTTCTGGCCAAAAATAATCACATATATTTGGAGAAATAGGACACATATTAGTGTAGGAGCAAGGAATATGTTCCTTGCGGCCCTCTGAAGGTTCGCTGAAAAACCACTGACAAGATGCAGATTAATAGAAGGGCATACAAATTTATTCACTGTGTATACATGGTGAGAATCGCAGAGCGACTGTCCACCTCCCAGCGGGGTTCAGAAGCCTATATACCATCCTGGCAAAACAGGTTCTGGGAGCAGAGAGAAGAGTGATCTGTTGAGGGGATTACTAAGGTGAATGAATGGATCAGTGAACAAAGATTAACTTGTACATTATCTTGTGAAAAAGTCTGTTCAGGTGTGGTTACATTCTTGGTCTTACAGGGAGGGGAAGGAGAAACAATTGTTTCTCTTGGGTCTGGATCTCAGGCAGATAAAGGTTTTGGGAGAGACAGCGGGGTGGGGAGGAGAACACAGAAACCTTGAGGCTTCTTCAGTTCAGCATGTCAAAGTGCCATATTGTAGGACATCAGCTTCCCAGCCCCAACGTTAGTAAAGAAGAAAGCAGTATATAATTTCATAATAAAATATTCTATTAATGATCGTTGTTAACATTTCACTGTGCTGAACACTTTATAGGGATTACTTCATTTACTCCCTACAGATATATGAGGTTAATCATTTAGGATGTTTTTGGCTATAAATAATAGAGGACCTTAAGCAGTAAAACATTTATTTTCTCATGTATCAAGAACTCTAGAGGTAGTACAGAGCCTGAGCTGCTAAATTCAGCGGCTGAACAAAGTCATCAGCGATCCAGGTTACTTTGAGGCTTTCTCTCTGTCATTCTCACTGACCTTATCTTCGGATTAGCAAACAATGTGGTTTCAAGATGGCTGCAACACTTCTGGTTACCTCATCCTCGCAGACGTCCAGGGGCAGAAAAGAGAGCTTTATTCTATAAATATATATCTGTATCTATAAACTAGATAGTATATTTCTTTATATTCTTCACATTTATGACAAGCGAGGACTTCATCCAGAGACCCTGCAGCAGAACCCTTCTCACATCTCCCTAACTAGACCTAGATTTCCCACCCACACCTCAGTGTATCACCATGGGAGGAAAGGGGAGTCTCCATGATTGACTGGGCTCCATCTGCTTCAGTCTCTGCAGCCACACAGGCATCCAGGCCACCTCCTCTGAGGCACAGGAGAGGAAGGAGAATAGATACCAAAATAAATAAATAAATAAGTAAGCCAGGCACGGTGTAATCCCTGCATTTTGGGAGCCCAAGACAAGAGGATAGCTTGAGGCCAGGGGTTTGAGACAAGCCTGGGCAACAGAATGAGACCCTATCTTTTAAAAAAATTTTTTTTAAGTAGTGAACCATGGTGGCACACACTTGTAGTTCCAGCTACTTGGGAGGCCGAGGTGGGAGCATCGCTTGAGCCTAGGAGTTCAAGGCTGCAGGAAGCCAAGGTTGTTCTACTGCACTCTAGTATGGGTAACCCTGTCTCAAACCAAAACAAAACAAAAAACCAAAATGGGGATTCTATAAGAAGAAAGAAGAGGCACGTGGCTATTAAGAAGGCCAATAATTATTTTCATTTTACAGCTCAAGAAACTGCGGTTTTGAGAATTTAAGTAACTTGTTCAGGGTCGTACAACTTGTAAACAGTAGAGTTGGGATTCATAACAAGCCCATACTCTGGAATATTCCAGATCAGGTCCAACATCACCTCATCCTGCAGCTCTCCTGACCTGCACCTCCAAGCCATTCTTCATTCCAGGGTCACAAGGCTCGCCTGCGCCCTTGAGCACTCATGCAAATCTACTGTTTGCCCATCCAGGGCAGGGACTGGGTCTCATTCATCATTCTCTTTCTGTTTGCCCCGTGTCCCCAACATCATACTTATTTGCTTTTTAAATAAGTCTCCATCTACCCTCCTCACTGGATTTTGCTTCTCAGGATAGAGTACATCTCCTTTCTTTTGCCTCTTCCTCACCCTGGCCACTGCCTAAAACTTAGCCTTAGCACCTGGAAAAGATTCAGAATAAAGAAGGGCTGAGACTTTGGACCCTGACAGGCCAAAGTTTCAATTCTAGCCCTGCCACTGACTAGCCATATGGCTTCAGGCAAATGACTTAATTTATCTAAACTGTAATCTTGTTATCCACAAAATGAAGATATCTACCACACAGGGTTATGGGTGAGAACTGAATGAGATAATGTGAGTTTAGCATAGCCCTGAATAAATAAGAGTTATTACAGTGTCTTTAATTAACTAAAGTAATAAAAATGAAAACTAATGTTAGCATAGTATGTTGCAGTTTGCAAGGTGCTTGCAAGTACACTATCTAGTCTGATCCTTATAAAAGCCGTGTTAGATGAAGGATGCTCTCCGCCTGTGACTACTGGGGCAACTGAGCCTCAGTGAATTTCAGAGCCTTGCCTCTTTCAGACTGTTGTGTCACTTCCTGGGGTGCTACTCTCCTACCATGTTTGTGTGTCGCTGACCCTTCTTGTTGGGATTGCCTCTGTTATGGGTTCAATTGTGTTCCTCCCAAATGCAGATGTTGAACCCTCTAGTACCTCAGAATATAACCCTATTTGGAAAAAGTATCACTGCAAATGTAATTATCTAAGTTAAGATGAGGGCATACTGAAGTAGGTGGGCGCCTAATCCAATGCAACTGGTATCTTTATAAAAATGGAAAATTTAGAATGTAGACAACACAGGTAGATTGCTATAGCTATAACACAGGTTATAGCTATGACCCAGGTTATATGAAATGAAGGCAGAGATATGTATAATGCTTATAAGCCAAGGAATGTCAAAGATTGCCCAGAAAGCACTAGAAAAGGAGGAAGAGTCCTGGAACAGATTCTCCCTCACAGCCTTCAGAAGGAACTAATTCCACTGCCACCTTGACCTCAGAATCCTAGCTTCTAGAACATGAGACGATAACTTTCTGCCGTTTCAGCCACTCCTTTTGAGGTGCTTTGTGACAGCAGTCCTGGCAAGCTAATATAGTTTCCTTAGGCAGGGGGCTCTCAATGCAGTTTTGAACGCACTTCAGTCAGGATTGCTTTGTCCTTTGGGAGCCTCATCTGCTTGTGCTGGACGCCACTGGATTTTACTAATCCAGTATCAGATTTTACATTGATATCTTAGTTTAGGATGTATGCACTCCCTGTACATGGAGTGTGAATTCAGAGAGGTTTCAGATTCTCATGGGA
Organism: Theropithecus gelada; assembly: GCF_003255815.1. Taxonomy (NCBI): domain Eukaryota; kingdom Metazoa; phylum Chordata; class Mammalia; order Primates; family Cercopithecidae; genus Theropithecus; species Theropithecus gelada. The sequence continues at coordinate 183,587,850 of NC_037668.1, forward strand.
GCTTTGTTTTATTTTCCACCTGGAGCTCTTAGCAGAGAGCAGTTTCTCTTCTATCTCTTGAGCTGGTGAGAGGAGTTCATTCAGTCTCCCTTACGAAGAAGGGGCCCCATTTCCAAATTTCCTAATCCAGCTGTTATGCAGGAATCTGAGATTTAGTTCTCTAAGACCATATCTCCTGCCCGTTCCCATTTTTGCATGGAAACCCCAGCTATTAGGACTTACATCTGGGGCCAGTCTCACCCTGCCAGTCACAGGATCAACTCATGAACTTGTCTTCTAGCTATGAGTCACATGTTATAGTTCATCACCTGGGGATTTTGGTTTTCTTCTTTAGATCTTGACTAAAACCATCTTATTTATTTTATCCAGTATGTCTTTTCCTGCAGGGGTGGGAGGTAGGGGACTAAATCAGCCAGCCATGTTGCCGAAAATGGAAGTCCTTGGAGTAGGTATTACAGAAAAGTCTGTTTTCTAGAGAAAGTAAGGGCGTTTGAGTCAGGGCAGCTCTCACATCTAGGTGGGTGCTTTGCATTCTTCTTAGAGCATGGTTCAGTCAATCCATTGTGAGCATGTGGTGGGGAGGGGGTGTTCCACAATATGGAAAGAGCTACTCCTGGAGGCTAAGTTTCCTCCCACAGGAGGGTCCTTAGTGTGACTTTCTTTCCTCCTGTCCATTCTCATCAGGAACCTTTAACACTCAGGACAAATCAGAGAACATTGCTGGACTGGAATGGACTCCTGGGCCACCTGAAAAGGATTTCCATTTGTCCTCTCCTTGGAAGGAGAGACATAAGACAGCCAAGTACAGAAAATCCAGACTACTTAAGTCAAGGTTAGAGCACGAGAAATCGCCCGCTAAACCCTTTTCAGTGTAAGGTTTAACCTGCTAAACCCTTTTCAGATCAAAAGTAAGATTACCTGCCCACTCTCCTTAGCATTATTTCCACCACGGACTTAACCGTAAGAGACAGCCCAGTTTCTCAGGTGAGGGAAACAGATGAGGGTCTGCTACTTTAAGGCCTCTGAGAACCCGAAGTCCCTCCTAGGTGGTCTTAACAGTTCCCCTGCATCAACAAGATTCGGTACTGTGATGCTTTAGCCAAGTATTAATAGTTACCCAGCCCAAGATGTTCCAGAACAGCCTTGTGCCACACCACATTGAAAATCAGGCCTGGGCCCTGAATACGCCACTGCAAGAGGAAACTGGCTTGAGTTTCCCATCAAGAGAAGTGAGAACTTCCATATTACCCAGAGCAACAATTTGTAGTTACTGGGGTCATTCTGAAAGCTGACTCAGGTGCATCAAAATAACTCTCATCATTTGAATGGTCATAAGAATCAACAGCTTGGCTACGTGAACATCAGGCAAGAGAGGACATAGCTGTTTTTCCTGATTTTCTGCCTATGCAGATGTAAAACTTATACATAAACATTTTCACACTTTCTGAGCAGAAGTAATGTCACTTACCTTTTTTTTTTTTTGAGGTGGGGTCTCACTCTGTCACCAAAGCTGGAATGCAGTGGCCCAATCTCGGCTCACTGTAACCTCTGCCTCTCGGGTTCAGTCTTTAGCTCCCAAGACTGTCAGGAAATGGACCCTTCATCATCCCACCTCGATTTCCCCTTTTCTCTAAGAAACCCACAGCTAATACAGTCTCAAAATCTGTTGAATAGCCAGCCATTCTTAGAAAAGGGACAGGCATGATTAGTGCTCTTGTTGTTGCTATGGTAACAAGCCCCCACCCCACTTCCCCTCCACCTCTCACCCTCATCTACCACGGGGCACTGACTCCTTAGCTCCCTAGTGATGTAGCCCACTGAAATAAAGGGACTGCCACAGCTTGGTCCCTGCTCAAGTCAACAGGGGCTTTTGAAGGAGGACAGCTCTCTGAGTGACCACATTCACCCTGGGCCACCTCTGACACCAGTGCTCCTTGCATGGGCCTCAGGGCCTTCTGTCCCACTGGATCCCATCAGCTCTTGCTCTTTCCTCTGAGGTCTTGCTCAGAATGAGTGAGTGCATCTACTGTCAGTCAAACCCGCAGTCTTGTGGCCTTCCCAATCTTTGGGATTTCTTGCAGGGCAGACTGCTGTTTGCTTTTTAAACTCCTAAAACCCAAAATGTCCATCTTGACCTTTCTTCAATAGTTTGAGTACTGTACCACCAGAAGGGGCTTGCATTTTAGGGAAAAAACAGAAAACAAAACAAAACAAAAAAATCTGTCTTCTCTACTGGGTGACTAGAAGGATCCAGACTTCAGGAACACAAAGGCCTATTTGCCACCCTTTTGATATACCCAGGACAAGACCTTTCATTCTTTCTTTCTTTTTGTTTTTCAGTTTTTCAGTTTTTTTTAATTAATTTTTTTTGGCCGGGCGCAGTAGCTCATGCCTGTAATCCCAGCACTTTGAGAGGTCAAGGCAGGTGGATCACCTGAGGTCAGGAGTTCAAGACCCGCCTGGCCAAAATGGTGAAACCCTGTCTCTACCAAAAATACAAAAATTAGCCAGGTGTGGTGGCAGGCGCCTATAATCCAGCTACTCAGGAGGCTGAGGAAGGAGAATCGCTTGAACCCGGGAGGCAGAGGTTGCAAGACAAGATAGTGGCTCTCCACTCCGGCCTGGGTGACAGAGGGAGACTCTGTCTCAAAAAAGAAAAAAAAAATTTTTTTAAGTATCATACATAGGCCAGGCATGGTTGCTCACACCTTTAATCCCAGCACTCTGGGAAGCCAAGATGGGAGGATGGCTTCTTCAGCCCAGAAGTTCAAGACTAGCCTGGGCAACATGGCAAGACCCCATCTCTACAAAAAGTAAAAAATTAGCTGGGTGTGGTGGTGCATGCCTGTAGTCCCACCAACTTAGGAGGCTGAGGTGGGAGCATCATCGCTTGAGTCTGGGAAGTCATGGCTGCAGTGAGCTGTGATTGTTCCACTGCATTCCAGCCTGGCTGATAGCGCAAAACTCTGTCTCACAAAAAAAAAAAAAAAAAAATCAAATATAATATACTGTGCCACTTATGCTTTGATGGCATAATAGCCATTTCTGCTAAATTTTTATTTATTTATTTTTGAAATATCTTATTGATTTAAAGTTAAGTTTTTGGTGATTCACTTTATTACACCAGAAAATGAGGTGTGATGACTTTGAGATTTGAGTCTTCTGCTAGTCCTCTGAGCTTAATAATGGTTATGCACAGGAATCACTTTTTAGTGACAGTGAAACCTCAATTTACCTTCCATCAAATTGTTTAGGAATCTGGAATGAAAATAGTTTTTGTTTTTTTAGTCTTAAAACCATTTTAGACATTAATATTGTTAAAGTGTGTAAGCTATCCTGCCATCTTTGATAAAGTATGTTGAATTTACTTAACTTTTAATTGTTTATTTCTCACTTACTTGTCCTGTCCCACATCATACAGGAGCACCATGAGTGGTGGGAGGAGGATACAGGGTGAGTACTGTGATTATTTACACTTAGCCCCAAACTGTTAAGATTTTTTAGGATTCTGTTCTGCTTGTCAGAGTTTATTCTCTCGTCAGACTGCTGTCTAGTTCTCTCCGCTGTCATTGCCAAATTTCTCCTTCCATTAGTATGTTTCTTATAATCTCCTATTATGTAGGGAATGAGTCAGTTAGGCAAACTGGTTAACGTTGTGTCTAAATAAAGTAAATTGGCTCTGAGTAAAGTGGCTCTCTGCATAATTTTCACTGCCTGAAACTTTAGAACATTGAATCTAGCTGAAGTTTTTAAGGATAATCTTTTTTTCTTTTTTCTTTCTTTTTAAGACAGAGTCTTGCTCTGTCGCCCAGGCTGGAGTGTAGTGGCGCGATCTCAGCAAACTACAACCTCTGCCTTCCAGGTTCAATCGATTCTCCTGCCTCAGCCTCCCCAGTAGCTGAAATTACAGGCGCATACCACCACGCCCAGCTAATTTAGTAGAGATGGAGTTCCACCATGTTGACCAGACTGGTCTCGAGCTCCTGACCTCAGGTGATCCACCCACCTTGGCCTCTCAAAGTGCTGGGATTACAGGCATGAGCCACTGCGTCTGGCCTGTCCTTTCTTGAACATTCTCTATATTTTGGATAATTGAAGTTTCTTGTATATGATTTTTTAAAAGATAGTGGAGTGCAACTGAATGTGGATTCTCAGCGATTCCACGATAACACCTAATTCCATGCACAAAAGTGTCAATCTGGGCACCCTTTCACATTTCCTTCTTGTGTGACATCGAATATTGCCCTGTCCTCTCCTCTCTAAGCATTCATGCTGGCAGCATATTGTAATAAAAAAATTGGCTTTCAAAGTTGGGCCATCCAGTTGAATTCCTAATTTTTCTCACTACATAAACTTGGAAAGTCACATAGCTACTCTGAACCTCAAAAATCATCATCTATTTTCGAAGATTGATAATTCTTCTTAGTCACTAGGGGGTTGTCAAAATGGAAAATAATAATGCTAGTAAGAGTATTTTCTAAAAATATTATCATTATCCAAGGTAACATTTTCACATGTCCATGTTCTATTTTATTCTTTCTTTTTTATCTATTTATCTGTTTTATTCTTTAAGCATATAGTGCTACTTTGCCAAGGTTTATTGTGAGTTACTCTGTGACAGATGCTAAGTTAGGTTTTATATGTTTTTTCTCATTTAATCTTACAAAAAATCCTAATTTATGTTAATAATAATGCCAATTAGTATCTTCATTTTGAGAATGAGGAAACTGAAGCTTAGAAAGCCTAAGTAATTAACCCAAAGTTCATGCAGTTAATACACATTACAGTCAGGGTTTAAGTTCAGGCAGACCAATTCCAGACCCCAGCCCCAAGTCTCCGCATAATGACAGAATTCAGATATCTTGGCTGGGGGTGTTGGGGCTGGGGATCAGGGAAAGAGAAGAGGTGATTTAGAGGATGAAATTTGCAAAGGCCCCTCAGATCACATCCCAGAGGCAGTCCTGGCTGCTGGTTCCCATAGTCAGCCTTCAGAGTTCCACTTTGAAGGAATTCAAACTCCCTTCTAGAAGGAGGTGTCAGACTTTCTTCCCTCATAGGGCATGGTGGGCTTCTATGCCTGCCCATATGTAGCTGACACTGCAACTTCTCCATGGCAGAATGAAACAAGCAAGGCCATAGCACTCAGGGAAATATATCTGATGTCTAGATAATCCCAGCCAGGGCCTAAGACCTCTTCACAGCCCAGCTACTAACCAGACTTCAGATTTTTTTTTTTTTATTTGCAATAAGAATTTGTAGCTTTAGATATTTCATTCCAAGTCAAACAGGTTTATTTGAATAGAAAAGTAAAAAACAGGCCGGGCGCGGTGGCTCAAGCCTGTAATCCCAGCACTTTGGGAGGCCGAGACGGGCGGATCACGAGGTCAGGAGATCGAGACCATCCTGGCTAACACGGTGAAACCCCGTCTCTACTAAAAAATACAAAAAACTAGCCGGGCGAAGTGGCGGGCGCCTGTGGTCCCAGCTACTCGGGAGGCTGAGGCAGGAGAATGGCGTGAACCCGGGAGGCGGAGCTTGCAGTGAACTGAGACCCGGCCACCGCACTCCAGCCTGGGCGACAGAGCCAGACTCAGTCTCAAAAAAAAAAAAAAAAAAAAAAAAAAAAATTAGAAAAGTAAAAAACAGTTAATAATCCAATAGAAAGCTGTAGTTTTGAGCTGCTGATAGAGCCCAAACTCACCAGTTTACAAATATTTTCTTTGCCTACTTGTTCCCTCTGCCCATGCGCCTGCCCAACCTCTCAGTATCAAAAGCCCCAAGATCAAAGTAGGCTTTATTCCTGGAATGCAAGATTGGTTAAACACACAAATCAATAAATGTGATTCACCACATAACAAGAATTAAAAACAAAACCCATATGATCATCTCAATAGATGCAGAAAAAGCTTTTAATAAAATCCAACATTGCTTCATGATTAAAAACCCTTAACAAAGTAGGCATTGAAGGAACTTATCTCAAAATAATAAGAGCTGTCTATGACAAACCCACAGCCAACATCATACTAAATGGGCAAAAGCTGGAAGCATTCCCCTTGAGAAGAGGAACAAGACAACGATGCCCACTCTCACTGCTCCTATTCAACATAGTACTGGAAGTCCCAGCCAGAGCAATCAGGCAAGAGAGGGAAATAAAAGACATTTGAATAGGTAAAGAAGAAGTCAAATTATGTCTCTTCACTGATGATATGAATATATACTTAGAAAGCACTAAAGACTTTGCCAAAAGGCTCCTATAACTAATAAATTTAGTAAAATTTCAAGGTATAAAATCCGTGTAAAAAATCAGCAGTATTTCTAACATCAATAATAATCAAGCTGATAGTCAAATCAAGAAAACAATTCCATTTACAATATCCACATACACAAAAAATACCTAGGAATACATCTAACCAAGGAGGTGAAATATCTCTACAAGGAGAACTACGAAACATTGCTGAAAGAAATCATAGATGACACAAACTAAGGGAAAACCTTCCATGCTCATGAATTGGAATAATCAATATTACTAAGATGGTCATAGCAATCTACAGATTCCAGTGCTATTTCTATTAAACTACCAATGTCATTTTCCACAGAATTAGAAAAAATTCAGCCAAGCACAGTGGCTGATGCCTGTAATCCCAGTATTTTCAGAGGCTGAGGTAGGAGGGTCACTTGAGCCCAGGAGTTCAAGACCAGTGTGGGCAACATAGTGAGACTTCATCTCTATTAAATTTTTTTTTTTTTTTGAGACAAAGTTTCACCCTTATTGTCCAGGCTGGAGTGCAATGGCGTGATCTTGGCTCACTGCATCTTGTGCCTACTGGGTTCAAGCGATTCTCCTGCCTCAGCCTCCTGAGTAGCTGGGATTACAGGTGCCCGCCACCACGCCCAGCTAAGATTTGTATTTTCAGTAGAGGTAGGGGTTCGTAATATTGGTCAGGCTGGTCTTGATCTCCTGACCTCAGGTGATCCACCTGCCTCGGCCTCCCAAAGTGCTGGGATTACAGGCTTACAGGCGTGAGCCACCAAGCCGGGCTACTAAAAATTTTTTAAATGAAGAAGGTATTTTAAAATTCATATGGAACCAAAAAGAGCTCAAATAGCCAAAGCAAAATGAACAAAGTTGGGGTATCACATTACCTGACTTCAAGTTATACTATAAGGCTAGAGTAACCAAAACAGACACAGAGACCAATGGAACAAATAGAGAACCCAGAAATAAAGCCACACAGCTGCAATCATCTGACCTTTAACAAAATTGCCAAAAATAAGCAATGGGAAAAAGACTTCTTGTTTAACAAATGGTGCAGGGATAGCTAGCTAGCCATATGCAGATGAATGAGACTGGACCCCTACCTTTCACCATATACAAAAATTAACTCAAGATGAATTAAAGATTTAGATTAAGACCTCAAACTATAAAAGTCCCAGAAAAAAGCCTAGGAAATACAATTCTGGATACTGGCCTTGGCAAAGAATTCCTGACTGAGTCCTCAAAAGCAATGGCAACAAAATAAAAAATTGATAAATGAGACCTAATTAAACTAAAGAGCTCTGCACAGCAAAATAACCTATCAACAGAGTAAACAGACAATGGGAGAAAATATTTATAAACTTTGCATCTGACAAAGGTCTAATATCCAGAATCTATGAGGAAGTTGAACAATTCAACAAGCCGGCTGGGCATGGTGGCTCACACCTGTAATCCCAGCACTTTGAGAGGCCCAGGTGGGTGGGTCACTTGAGGTCAGGAGTTCGAGACCAGCCCGACCAAGGTGGTGAAACATTGTCTCTACTAAAAATACAAAAAAATTATCTGGGTGTGGTGGTTCAGTCCTGTAATCCCTGCTACTCAGGAGGCTGAGGTAGGAGAATTGCTTAAACCTGGGAGGTGGAGGTTGCAGTGAGCCGAGATTGCACCACTGCACTCCAGCCTGGGCGACAGAGTGAGACCTCTGTCTCAAAAAGAAAAAAAAGAAATTTGACAATCAAAAATATAACCCCATTAAAATGTGGACAAAGGACATGAACAGACACTTCCCAAAATAAGACATACATGGGGCCAAGAAATGTATAAAAAAATGCTCAATGTCACTAATCATCAGATAAATGCAGATCAGAATCACAACAAGATACCATCTCGCACTAGTCAGAATGGCTATTGTTGAAAACTAAAAAAATAACAGATGCTGGTGATGCTGCAGAGAAAAGGGAACACTTATGCACTGTTGGGAATGTAAATGAGTTCAGCCACTGTGGAAAGCAGTTTGGAGATTTTTCAAAGAACTTAAAACAGAGTAATCCCATTACTGGGTATATGCCCAAAAGAAAATAAATCATTTTTCCAAAAAGTCACATGCACTTGTATGTTCATCACAGCACCATTCACAATAGCAAAGAGATGGAATGAACTTAGGTGCCCATCAGTGCGGGCTGGAAAAAGAAAATGTGGTACATATACACCATGGAATACTACACAGCCATAAAAAAGAATGAAATTATGTCCTTTGTAGCAACATGGGTTCATCTAGAAGCCATTATCCTAAGCTAATTAATGCAGGAAGAGAAAACTAAATACCATATATTCTCACTTATAAGTAGGAGCTAAACATAGGGAATTCATGGACATAAAGATGGAAACAATAGACAGTGGGGACTACTAGAAGCGGGAGGAAGATAGGGAGACAAAGGCTGGAAAACTGCCTATTGGGTGCTACGCTCACTCCCTGGGTGACAGGATCGTTCGTACCCTAAACCTCAGTGTCACATAATATACCCATGTAACAAACCTGCACATATACCCCTGAATCTAAAAGTTCAAACAGAATCCCCAAGATCAAAAAGAATATTGAGTCATAGTCTGAAGAATTCCGAAATGATGGCATCCTCCTGTTAGAGCTTTCCTGATAACCTGGACCATATGAACAAAATAGGATTGTCAAAGAGTAGACTATCATCTGCAGCTGAGTGGACTTCACCAGGCAGAATTGGCAAGCTTGGGCCAGAAAACATCACTGTTTCTCCCGCAGTTCTCCACTTGCTCCTTCAGTTACCGACTGGCCTGAACAGGATGATATTTTTAAAAATCAGCATTGGTGATAAACATTCTTCTTATGCAACAAACACTGTAGATAGTTAATCCTCATAATCAGCATCATTCTTATTTGACATGCAAAGTGATTGAGGATCAACAACTTGTCAAAGGCCATGCAGCCAGGAGATGGAATTGGGATTCAAAGCCAGGTCCAGCTGGGGCCAAAGCCTGGTTTGCTTGTGGCATGCCATACTCACTGTCTCTCGGACCCATCCTCACCACTCTATCCTCTGGGTAAATGGACTTCCCCAACGCGTCTGGCCAATCTCAATATCATATGTGACAAGATGAATTACTGTGCCTCTAAGCTACTCAATTAGGTCTGAGTTTTCACTGTGTGTTCACCCGGATCCATGGAAATGGGAGAGGACCATTAAGGCATACATGCCCCTGTCTAAGAAAACAGAGCTTGCTGCTGACAGCCAGGTGAAAGGACGGTGCCTGGCTTTCTGCACAGTATGTTGTAAAGCCAGCATCCAATACACTCATTCAGGAGGACCCTTTCTCCCCAGCCCACCCTTAAATGCCTAAAGTGAGTTTCTATTTCCTATTACTCTTTATCTCCAGGATTTTACTCTCAAGATTGCCCTAACTCAGAGAAGAAACTGAAGGTTGGAGTTAGCATAAAAACATGCACTTCTCATTAGATTGTCCAGAGTGTCAGTTGTAACCTGCCCCTTTTCAACACTTGGAACAGAAGCACAGCACAGAAAAATAGAACTACTGCTACATTCTCATTATGTCCCTGACTGCTCGAGACCTCTGGCTTGTTTGTTATTGATCAGACCCAACATAAACTCCACAATTGGGCCTTCAAGGTCTTCTGTCAGCTGTGTCTCCGGGTCCCTCTATTCAAGCCTTCTGGTCCTCCCACCCCTTCGCCTCCCCTTATATCAACCCCTCTTCCCCCTGCAACTTTGGCAGGCAAACTGCTCCTCCCCAAACCCCTCTCCCTCCCATCTCTATGCTTTGGCTTATGCTTAACACACCCTTTCACCTCTATGTTCCTCCTCTAACATCATCATTTCTTTTAAAACCCAAATGAAACGATGCTCCTATCCCTGCAGTCCTTTTTACTAACACTTATTCAGTAGGCCTACAGTTACTGGACACCTCCCATGGGTCATGGAGCTCCTCTTTGGACAACATTTATTGAGCTTTTTTTATGTGCTAGGCACCAACTGCCTTGCATACCGCCTTGTTTCTCTGCTCCTCTTTACAGGAAATCTCAGATATGCCATTTATAGTCATTTCTCAATTCCTGTCTTTCCATGCTGTTTGAACCAACTTCAGAGTCTTGACCCCTCCTCTCCACTGAAATTGTTCAAAGTTGGTAATGATTTCTACACTGCTAAATCCAGTGGTCAATTTTTAATCCTCTTCTTCATTAACCTCTCAACAATATTTGATACAAGCATCTGACAACATGTTATTTTAATGAAGAAGTGTTATTTAAGAGAAGTAAGATAATGTTCAAGAAAATATTTTTCTTTATATTTCACCTTATGAACTAAAGGCTGAATAAGTACTTTTTTTTTTTTTTTTGAGACAGAGTCTCACTCTGTCGCCCAGGCTGGAGTGCAGTGGCCAGATCTCAGCTCACGGCAAGCTCCGCCTCCCGGGTTTATGCCATTCTCCTGCCTCAGCCTCCCGAGTAGCTGGGACTACAGGCGCCCACCACCTCGCCCGGCTAGTTTTTTGTATTTTTAGTAGAGACAGGGTTTCACCGTGTTAGCCAGGATGGTCTCGATCTCCTGACCTCGTGATCTGCCCGTCTCGGCCTCCCAAAGTGCTGGGATTACAGGCTTGAGCCACCGCGCCCATACATTTTTATATATATATACAAAATCACTATAATTATATCAGCTATAATTGGAGTCTGATACAAGTGTGGTGATTCAAACAACTGGTATTGCTGCTAGCAATGTATATTTTCCCCAGTGTTGAATAACTTTTGATAGAATTCTGAACAAAACAAAGTACAATGTTTCTTTGATTTAAATGATTTAATTTTAAGTGTATATTAAGATGTATTAAGAATACTTTGTACAGTGGAGACAGGGTGTAGGCTCAGAAATTACAGGTGTTTTGCCTGTAAACCCAGCATGTTGGCAGGCCGAGGAGGGTGGATCACTTGAGGTCAGGTATTCAAGACCAGCCTGGCCAATATGGCAAAACCCAGTTTCTACCAAAAAATACACAAATTAGCCAGGCATGATGGTGCACACCTGTAGTACCAGCTACTAGGAAGGCTGAGGTGGAGGATCGCTTGAACCTGGGAGATGGAGGTTGCAGTGAACTGAGATTGCACCACTCCACTCCAGCCTGGGCGACAGAGTGAGACCCTGTCTCAAAAAACAGAACATTAAAAAAAATTATAGAGTTTTTGTTTTCCCCACTTAAGTAAATGCTTACCAGAACATTCAAAACTTGTGTGGGGCACGAGATAATTCATTTTGCTTGATACTCTCTCATACATTGTGGAATATCTAATATACCTGGCTCTGGCCCATGAAATGACAGTGGCACTGTCAGTCATTGTGAAAATCAAAAATGCCCTTTAAAATTTCCACAGTGCTCCTCAGGAAGGTAATACTTTGTTGAGAGACAATTTCCCACAGATCTGTCTCATTTCTGCATGGCTTATGAGCAGGGCCACTGACTGACTTTATTCTGGACTGTCTTTTCAAGGATAACTGTATAGCAAAAAGCGTTGGGACGTGGAAAGAGTGGGGCCATTGGAGCAAAAGGTAGGTATGTTTCTTGCTCATTGGAAAAAGTTCAGGCCTCCTAAGCCTGGGGTCCTTTCCTCTAATGCGACTTACTGCATGTGCGGACATCTGCACTCTTCATGCTGCTTGAGGAATTGAGACCCTGGGATCTGGGATAGCAAACTGCAGATACTCTGGCTCCTGCTATTGCTGCAGTAAAGCCCTTGGTCTGTGAGCTGAGAGTCTTACATCTTCTGCAGCATTAATGAACCTGTGGCAGGCTAACTTGTTAGCATGCAGATTGGAGAAGAATCTCAGTTTCTTCATCGCTCTTCATACCTACTCCACTGAAAATCACCAGAACTATATGCTAACTCCCAAATCTATCTATACTCTCCTCCTGACCTTTCCTTGAACTCCAGACTTTTATAACCAGCAATGGCCATTAATACTTAAACATCATTCGGGCATCTCAAATTTTTTATTTTAATTTTTTTTATCACTCCTACTATTCTGAACACCTCAAACTTTAAATGCCCCCAAGTAAACTCCTAGTCTTTTCCCAAAATTCTTTTCTCCCCAAGGGTGTGCCTTTTATTAAAGTTGTCACTGTTCTCTACTAGCTCCTAAATTGCAGGTATTGGGTCTTGTCTTTGTGGCTCAGACAGCTCCGAAAGGTATGGTAGATGACACAAGCTGTGGCTAACGAAATGAGCTCAACCCATCCCAGTGCAAGCTGGAAGCAGTTTATCTTTCTTACCGCAGCCCCCTGTAAACCTGCCCTGTGGAACTAATTTTCTTTGCTCTTGGACAAAAACCTCAGTCACTCAGATAACAAAGGCCCAGTCCAGTATAGTTATCAAATAATTCATCCCAATTCAAGGTAATATCTAAACTATAAACATCTTTCCAACTTAATACTCCCCTCCCCCTTGTTGGGCTGCTTCAGGCTGAGGAGTCTGCAGAGGTTGGAGGTGGCTGTGACAGGGCCTTGGTCAGCTTCTCTCTTCCTGGCTTCACCTCCTACCCACTCTGTAACTGCCCTCTGTTATCCTGCTCCCCTGGGGCCCAGGGAGGAGAGACTGGGGAAACAGCACTGTCTTCTGTGGCTGATGGATTTGCTCATGTCCTCTGAGTCATCTCTCTCCAGAGGTGTCTCTGTGGCTGCTGCAGAGATCCTGAGATCAAGCACTGAGGCACCCTGGATGTCTACAATGCCCCTCTTCCAGACAGTGAAATAGAAGAAGGAGACTTCTACTCCTCCTTTACCTCCAAAGGTCCCTTTTATCCCTCCAGGATGTCTTCTGGGGGAAGAACCCATGAAGAAGATCCCAGTGCGGCTGGCTTTCCTGGGGTTCATACGTACACCCTACAGACAACTGCCACTGCCCTTCTCCCATCAGTGGGTGTGTGCCCAGCTCCCACTCTGAGCCCCTCCTCTCTCCGACCAGGCAGGCCCAGCCCCACATAAGGGTCAGACACAGCCTCTCGGTCCCTCAGACCCCGAAGAACACACACCTGTTCTCCACACAGCATCCTTGAAGCCTTTCTCACATGGCTGAAGGGCAGGGGTGGGTATCCTTCATCTTTCCCACTATCAGGGGAAGGGTGGGCTGCAGAGAGTGCACAGGACACTGATAGTTCTTTGCAGAGAAATCTCCTTTGTCAACCTCTTGCCAACCTCTATTCCTTACATAGGCTAAAGCTGGGGATGACCAAAGACTAATGGCGGCATTGACTCTCGCCTCCATTTCAACCTCCTGTATAGGCGCTCCAGCACCACGCCTTGGAATGACGGTGGGACTTTCCACCAACACTTTCATTACTAGCTTCTGCTGAAACTCAGAGACAAGAGGGTTGGCTACTGTGAAGATCTTGTTTCAAATGTTTGTTGAAATGAATTCCAAAAATGGAAAATGACAAGGTACAGCTCCAAAGGAGGTCTGCTGCTCCCGAGCCATGCCCAGAAGACCAGTGCTGCCAAGAACAGAGCATCTGATGAATTCTTAAGCTTGCTGGGAATATCTTCAGACTGGGGAGGCAGGGAAAGAAATGTTTTTGAAAAAAGAGTTCTTTGGGGATGTGGATATGGCAGGACACTGGGAAAAAAAGATCACACCACCCAGGAGGTTGTAACAAGGAGGGGAACAGTGGGGGAATTGAGCCTGGAGGTTCCAGTCCAGAATTCATTCTCCCCAGGACGCTAAGGTCTTTTATGACAGAAGGGAACTGCCCCTGCTGGGGGCTGCCTTTGGCAATCCCAACCCTCCTTAGTTAAAGATCAGTAATTCTCAACTTCTACCTGAAAGTGTATATTTAAAAATGAATAAATAAATATCAGTGTTGATCTCCATTCTCCTTTTTGCCCCAAAACTCCATATCCCCGTAGAAAGTCTCAGAGATCTGCTTCTTACCAGCTTGAGGACTAGAATAAAGAAGGAGAAACAGAAATAGATGTGAGAGACAGTAACCACCATTATTTGAGCACATACAATGATCTAACTCCCTAGCCTATTACAATACAAATCATTTGACCTTTACAATTCTGAGGAGTGGATGGAACTAGCTTCATTTAACTTATAGGGAAAATGAGGCTCAAATTGATTGGGAGATTTTCCCATGAAAACACAGATGGAAGAAACAGGGTGAGTACAACTTGCTTCCCCCAGAACATTCCCTGGTCTTTCCTGCCCGTGCTCACACTGTGTGTTCCACCTAAAGGGCTACTATTTTTTTTTTTTTTTTTTTTGACATAGAGTCTTGCTCCATTGCTCTGGCTGGTGTGCAGTGGTGTGATCACGGTTCGACCTCAACCTCCTGGGCTCAAGTGATCCTCCTGCCTCAGCCTTCCAAGTACCTGGGACTACAGGCGTGCATCACCACGCTCACCCCGCTAATTTTTTATTTATTTTTTGTAGGGAGAAGGTCTCACTATGTTGCCCCGTTGGTCTCAAACTCGTGGGTTCAAGTGATCCTCCTGCCCCAGCCTCCCAAAGTGCTGAGATTACAGGTGTCAGCCACTGCACCCAATCCCCATTATTCTTAAAAGGGCAGCTCTCATCTAACTCTTGCATCTGGCCATTTCAGATGACTCCAAGGTGGAAGCAAGCGCATCTTCCTCTATCAGATGGGACTTTGTACCTCTTTTATGACGTGTCACAGTCTTCTCCTAATGTGGCCACCTGTGTACATCTTATTTCCTCTCCTAGAATGTGAAATCCTTAAGAACAGTGACAGTGTCTTATTCAACTAGGTACGACCCAAAGAATTTCATAGGAGCATTAGAGAAGTTTCTTGTTCACTGTAGGTGTTTGACACATGTTTGTTGCATGAGAAACACAGAGGCATTGCAAAAGATGAAATCTCAGGTATGCTGGTACCACAGCCCCTTGTTTGCAGCTCAGATGAACTAGATCTGAGGGTTCGCTGTCATCAAAAGCAAACGCTGGCCAGTTGCCAGAGGGCATCTACCCCATCCTGGCTTCTGCTTCAAAGTTTCTCCTAAGTCCCAGCCGCAGCTCTCTTGATCTTTCCCTATTTGCTCATTAAAGTTAATTTGGGACATGAAAAGATCCAGAACCAAATATTTCATTAAGTCCAGGTCTTAATGCAGCAACTGCAGACAAAACAGGTAAAAATAGGGCAGAGCTTCTGAGTATGAGGCCAGCAAATGTGGCACCTGTTTAAACCTCAGGCCCTCTGTTCATGGACTGATATCTTCAGTCAGCTTGGGGGATGCTGAGAATATCAAGGGAAGCCAATTATGTCTCTTTATAGAGAAATTTTAAGTATTCAAGGAGCTCCTCAGTTCTCATTCTTGAGGTATTAAAGAAATAACAGGCCAGGTGCAGTGGCTCACACCTGTAATCTCAGCCCTTTGGGAGGCCGAGGCGGGCTGATCACTTCAGGTCAGGAGTTCGAGACCCACCTGGACAACACGGTGAAACCCCATCTCTAGCAAAAATACAAAAATTAGCCAGGCATGGTGGCGCACGCTTGTAGTCCCAGCTACTCGGGAGACTGAGGCAGGATAATCACTTGAACCCAGGAGTCAGAGGTTGCAGTGAGCTGATTGTGCCACTGCACTCCAGCCTGGGTGACACAGTGAGAACCTGTCTCAAAAAAAAAAAAAAAAAAAAAAAGAAGAAGAAGAGGAAGAGGAAGAGGAAGAAAAGAAAGAAAGAAACGACAATTATTGTAAAAAGTCTCATTGAGAGTCCTGGAAAAGGACTAAGATACCAATTATTAATATTAGCTACCGTTTTCTGAGTTATTACAAGGATTGTGCTGAGTATTTTTACATAAATTATGTTTTCTAATCCATACAGTAACAGTAACCCTCTGAAGTGAGAGAAGTTAAGCTATTGGCTTGAGCTCTTGTAACTACTGAATGGCAGAAAACATGACAAAGGTGAGGCTCCCACCATGGCAGAGTAGTCCTAGAGTCTGTACCATTAAACGCCTCACTGTGTTGCTTGTTAGGGTATCTCATAATGTCCTTTTCTTTCTTTTCTTTTGAGACAGAGTCTCGCTCTGTCACCCAGGCTGGAGTGCAGTGGTGCGACCTCTGCTCACTGCAAGCTCCGCCTCCTGGGTTCACGCCATTCTCCTGCCTCAGCCTCCTGAGTAGCTGGGACTACAGGTGCCTGCCACCACACCTGGCTAATTTTTTGTATTTTTAGTAGAGATGGGGTTTCACTGTGTTAGCCAGGATGGTCTTGATCTCCTGACCTCATGACCTGCCTGCCTCGGCCTCCCAAAGTGCTGGAATTACACCTTGTCCTTCTTAACAGGAAGAAAAGACACTAGCCAATAACTGCTGCATTAGATGGTGCTGCTCTGAGTGAGATACCAGTGAGGTGAGGCCTTGATGTTAATTAAATCTCATATATAAAATTCATTTATTTGAGGAACAAAAGAGTAGGGGCTTCACACAAACTATTGGTGCTACGAGAAACCAAGGACATCTTTGCCTGTGACATGCCTCTATTGCATGTCAAGGCTCTTAAGATCCAATGGGATTGTTTGTAAAGTTTGACAAAGCTGGAGCTGGAGGAGTGAGGAAAGCTGGAGAACACAGAAATATGGTAAATTGTCCCCAATCTCAGGCTTCTCTAATATTCCATTCTAACACACTTATCTTTTTTTAGGGGAAATTTTAATTCTAGTAAGTGTAAGTTACTCATTCTTATGGAATTCTTTTTAAAGGAAGAACTGGGGTCAGAAATATATCAGTAAGTCTAAATACATTAATGATCACATTAAATTTAAGTATCTTAAATTCCTTTGTCAAAGTAACACAGATCTTCTGAATACCCTAAACTATAGTGTTAAACTATATAGTATTTAAAAGACATATTCTTAAACTAAGGGGGCACAAAAAGGCTGAAAAACAGGCATTAAAGTATACTAGATAAATAATAAAAGAAAGCACATGCTATAATGCTAATATCTGACAAAAGAAAATGAAATGAGAAGCATTAAAAATTAAGAGGGGCAAAGATATTTTTCTTTCAATTGTATTCAATTCACCAAGAAGATAAAACAGTTATGAATCTTAATGCATTGACAATGTGGCATTATATTTTTGTATATATAAACATATGCACTAAATAAATGCTGATAGAAATAAAGAGAAATAATACAGAGCCATGGTCAAACAACATAATACATTCGTTTCAGAAATAATCATATCATATATAAAATTAATAAAAATTAATTGTGTTTGAATTAATTTTAAAGATTTGAATTAATTATTTTGAAGATTTGAACACTGCTCAAGGAACATTTATTAAGAAAAAAATACATCCCCTTGCTCTCCCCCACTCCACTCAAATCAGAAATGACATCAACATAAAAAGAATGGTAAAAGGAAACAAAACAATATATTTGGAAATTAAGACATTCTTCTAGATAACTTTTGTGTTAAAGAGAAAATAAAAATAAACCTGGAAAAACTAGTAAGAAGTGAATGGTAACTCTATGTGTCAGAGACTCTAGATTGCAGCCAGAGTAGAATCAGGAGAAAAAGGAAGTCTCCTCCAAACCCTCCAGGGATTATGAGTAAGAGGTAGCTGAGCTAGTTGCCCCTTATAGGTTCATCCCACATTGCCAATTCCCCTGAGCCTTCAGACTTCTTAGAGTGGCACTATCCAATACAGTAGCCGCTAGTCCCAAGTGCTAAATTTAATTAATTAAAGTAAAGTAAAATTCAAAATTCAGTGTCTTAGTTGTTCTGGCCACATTTGAAGTACTCAATAGCCACAGGTGGCTGGAAGTTATTGTGCTGGACAGCACAAGCTACAGAACATTCCATCATAGAAATAGAAAGTTCTGTTTGGCAGTGCTTCTCTAATGTTTGCCAGGGACATTCCAAAATGTCAATTCCACTGACTGTAGGCCACCACTGAGTCCAGGTTTCAACTGGCCAACCTAGCGGACTGCATGTACTACTTCTATTTGCTGAAGCCAACATATTAAATTCAGAATCTCAAGGAAGTAAACTCATATTGAGAAATGTGGTTAAGTCAGCTCTTCAATTTTACTTTAGATGGTTAAATAGCTTTAAGATTCATTCATAGCCATGCTCCCCAAACTCTGGCCAAAACTGATTGGTAAAGCCTCATAATTATTGTAGTGTGTCAGTTTCCTCTCCCACCTCAGACCAGATCTTGTACATCCTTACCTGGGACCTACTGTTGTTATGATCCCGGAAGTACTTAGAGAAGTGGGAATGGATCCTACAGAAGTCAGCATCCCATTGGGATGGCATTCTCCCAGGTGCAGTCATTGAAAGGTGTTTATACAGAGGAAGGTGCCCTCTCTGGTGGGAAGAGGGGTTTCCTCAATCAAAAAAGTAGGTCATACGGAATTGGGGAGTTCAAAGTTTTCAGCCTGCCCAGGCGCAGTGGCTTACACCTGTAATCCCAGCATTTTGGGAGGCCAAGGCAGGCAGATTGCTTGAGGTCAGGAGTTCGAGACCAGCCTGGCCAACACGGTGAAACCCCATCTCTACTAAAAATACAAAAATTAGCTAGGCGTGGTGGTGTGGGCCTGTAGTCCCAGCAACTCGGGAGGCTGAGGTGAGAGGATCACTTGAGCCTGGGAGGTGGAGGTTGCAGTGAACTGAGGTTGTGCCACTGCACTCCAGCCTGGGTGACAGTGAGACCCTGTCTCAAAAAACAAAACAAAACCAAAAAACCCAAAGTTTTCAGCCTCACCTCTTTCTCCCTCTCATATCTCAGGATCTCCCTCCTTCTCCCACCAGTGCCCTTTTAGTCTTAGAGACTGGCAGGGGCAAGCATTTAATTGGCTCTGCCACTGTGCAAGTCATACAATCCAGCGCTTGATGTCATCTTTGCCATATCTGCCATGAAACTAGAAGAAATGAGGGATTCCTTCAAAGCTGGCATAACAGTGCTTTCATTTTCCACCCATTTTCTGAATTGAGTATTTAAGGCCTTCAATTTTTCTTTTCACTCCATACACTCTCTTGTGCAGCACTGTCCAATACAACCTTCTGCATGGATAAAAGTGTTCTCTACCTGTGCTGCCCTATAATATAGCAGTCACTAGCCACATGCGGTTTTTGAGCACTTGAAATGTGGCTAGTGTGACTGAAGAACTGAATTTTAACTTTTATTTAATTTTAATTAATCTTAATTTTAATATAAACAGCCACGTGTGGTTAGTGGCTACCAGACTGGACAGTGCAGCTCCAGGGCACCAAAAGGAGTTAGCTGACCCCAAATTTTTATAATCACTATTGTCATCATCTTACCAATTTGCCAAAGTCACTTCCTCTCCCAACCCCTTGTCCTCCACTTGCACTTCAGTCCATGCAATAATGGTGTGATTGTGATGCCACCATAACTTAGAAAGGAAATGTCTCCTTTTCCCTGGCAAGGAGGTTATCCATGCATTTCTAAGTGTGAGAGCAACCTAGTCCCAGAATTCTATCTTCAAGGCCACTCCTGAGGCCACTCTTGATATCTGTTACTCTATCAATCATTGATCTAGAATTGCACACTCACATGGGGTAAAACTATTACGTGTTAACTAAAGGAGTCACTTAAAACACTGTTGGCAGGAAAGCTAACATATCCAAGAGTTAGCGACAGTGAAGAGCCATTAACCACACCTAGGCACAGGGAAGCAGCTGACCAGACCTGAGGGGTAGCTCTAGCTATATAGGAGCTGGCCTCCTGCTGGAGCTGGGGCCCTCTATAGGTGATGCAAGCAACCTCTGCACTCAGCAGAGAGGCTACCTGGGAATGGATATGTCAGACCCATTCTCCTCCTGCTCACCTTCCTCCTTCCTCTTTCCTGTGCCTTCCTTTAACAAACCCAACCAGAAGCCAGAATGTGAAGAAGGTTGTTATTGCCATCCATAAAGTGCGGCCTCCAGAGACATAGAGGGTGGGCAAAGGTGGAAGGTGGTTCTAAAGTTGCAAACAAAACATTTCTCTGTTTGTGCTACTACAGTAGCTCACCCATGTTTGAACTATTAAGAAAAAAGTCTGGACAGATGAGGCCTGGACTCTGACCTTGTGCTGATTTCCCATAGAAATGCCACCTGTGAATTCCTGATGAAGGCAGCTGGTCTTCCCTCTCCTAGAGCTATTTCCTAATGAAATAAAATGAGTTATAAACTTTAACAATGACAAACACAGTGAGGAAAACCTAAGCAACCAAAGAAGGACAAATTTAAAAGGTGATTTTGAAAGAATCTTACAGTAAAACATAGTAAAAGGCAGTTTTCTATGACGAGTCTAGAGATGATTCCTTGTACCTTCCCCACAAACAAGTCTTGTTATTGAAATCCTCTAAAATGCATTCTAAACATCACTCACCATGAAACTCTGTAATTCTAAATAATTCTTTAATATAGGTTTGTATACGTAGCGTGTGAGTACGTATACTACACTTTTAGCGATATCGTAAGCTCTGTGAGGACAAGATTACGTCACCACAATTAGTAAATTCATATTTACTGGATTCCTGAGGACCTTCTTGCTCACTGGAGCATTTCATGATGCTAGACACAGTGGTAAAGGCTGTGCCTGGGGCCCCTTGGGACTGTGGGATGGTGCATCGGGGAGACAGACGTTGGGGGAGTCTCACCACGGAGTAGACAGGCCACAAAGGACTTCCTCGGCTCTTTTGATCAGTCTGAGTTTCCCCCACGAAACAGCTTTCCTGGTACTCTGTGTCCAGACTCTGGAGCTGTCTGGCAGTTCTGCTAATCATTCACCACCTTTGGCTTCTTTCTCAGCTACTATGGGCAGTGTGTCTGGTTTGGGATGGGTGATTCCTATCTTCAAAGTCCTGGGATCAGGATGTTCATGTTTTAAACGAACAACACGTAGCTTTGATGCCTGGCCAAGGAGGGGGACTGGACACCACAGATAGAAGGTTATTTTGGGGTTATTTATTCTGCATCCATATAATTTTCAGCCTCAAACATCTGGTGTTCCAGTGCACACTTCTGCCCTCCTCCTCCTCTGACTGTCGACACCCCTGTTCCAGTTGTCAGGAGTTAAATAGGGTAGCCAGAAGATGAATGGTATTTGTTTGTCCCCCACATCTACTGTGTCCCTAGACCCACTTCCCAAAGGCAGTAGAAGTAATATTACTAGTGAACAAATTCAGCCCACCTGCATGCCTGCAGTCCATTCTAGGTAGAACTAGGTTACTCAGAAGCAGGCGCTGGTTCTTTGCTGATGGTAAACACTTATGGGAGCACTGGAGTTCACTGCACCAGGGGACAATTTTCCTTAGGGCAGTTCAGTGATTTCCCAGAGCACAGGCAAGAACCAAAGAGAATCCCAAGCATTTCTCCTCCTTGGTCCACTCCATCACAACGTCACACCCACAGCTTCCCTTGTACCTCCTCTCCCTGAGCATGCAGCTCTTTGAAGTTTTCTGAATGTTTTGACCACTAGCTAAAAAAAGACAATTGTGGAGTAATAAATACTCCCTTTCTATGCAACAACCCCGTTCTCTCTCTCAATTTAGAGAATACATGTCGAAGTCTTTCCTTTCTCTAACAGAAATAAAGGCTTTGCTAATTAAGAGAAAACTGGGACCAGAACCCTGATCTCTTAATTTCCAGTCAATTTTGTTTTTCCATTTCATCACCCTGTCTTCCTAAAGCTGGGTTTCTACAACAAAATGTTAACAGTAGTTATCATCAGGTTATGGGATTGCAAGTGCTTCTTTTCCTCTCATTTTTGGGTTCTGTATTTTTCCAGATTTTTCTATAAGGATTATGTACTAGCTTTGCATTAGCTTGGATGAACTAGCTGCACTAACAAACAAATGCAATAATTTCCATTCCTTAATTTTAAAAAATTAATTTATTTTTATATTCATGCATAGTCCAAAATGAGTGTTCACGATCTGCATATAAGCCTCCTACAATGAGTAATCCGGGAAATCTGTCCCTTACATCTTGGAGCTCTTCCATCCTCAACAAAAAATGACTTTTAACTAAGCTGGGATACTCTGTATTAAGCCAGAAGAAAGAAAAGTAACATAGAAAAGTATGTGAGGGAGGATTTTATAGATAAGAACAGAGAGTAATATATATCACTTCCTTCACACTCCATTGGCTAGGACTCAGTTGCAAGCCTGCATCTAACTGCAAGGTAGGATGGCAAACAAAAGAAGAAAAAGAAATGAATTCTATGAATTGCTAGCCAGTATATGCCACACTAAAGGAGGTTGAAGTTAAAATGGAATAAGGAAGTCAAGTCCCTCTGGAAAGCAATCTTACAGTCTCTTTCCTACAGTATTTTCACACTCAGATCTCAATTTTCCCACTGGCGAAAAGTGGCCTCCACCCTCCAGGGTATAGAGAGATTGGATTTTCCTGATACAATCATGTGTCACTTAATGACAGGGATATGTGCTGAGAAATGTGTGTTAGGTGACCTCATCATTGTGCAAACATCTTAGAGAGTACTTACATAAGCCTAGATGATATAGCCTCCTACACATCTAGGCTGAAAGGAATAGCCTATTGCTCCTAATCTACAAATCTGCACAGTGTGTTAGTGTGCTGAATACTGTGAGCAATTGTAACACATGCTAAGTATTTATGTATTTAAGCATACCTAAACATAAAAATATATATAGTAAAAATATGGTATAAAAGATTAAGAAAAATAGTATACTTGTATAAGGCACTTAGCATGAATGGAGCTTGCAGGACTGGAAGTTGTTCTGGGTGAGTCAGTGAGTGAGTGGTGAGTGAATGTGAAGGCCCAGGACATTGCTGTATACTTTTATAGGACTGGCAGTGCAGTAGGTTTGTTTATGCCAGCATTACTGTTACAGGACCAACAGGTTCATATGCCCACTGTGCAGCAACAGATCAATATGCCAAGACAGCAGGGTTTGCAGCAGAGAAAGAGTTTAATGATTGCAGGGCAGCTGAGTGAGGAGATATGAGAAACCCTCAAATCTATCTCCCTGAGGAATTTTGGGCTGAAGTTTTAAGGGGATCATGGAGGGCAAGAGGCTGGAAAATTGAGGTAATTGATGATTGGTTGGGGTAAAGCTGATGAAACCATCAGGATGTAGGGACTGAATTCTTTAGTGAGTCAGTTCTTTCGGTCTAGCTGACATCAGTAGTTTCACTGATATACAGGACCTGAAAGAATATCTCAAATGAAAAACATAATGTTTCACAATGTTCAAGTTGTTGTCTATAGAGCAGTTAAGGAGAACTACAATCTAGGCTCTGCATGATTCTGGGGCAATAGACAGCAAAAAACTATGAGGAAGCAGGTCAGAGAGCAAGCTGACCTAATGATTAATGCTGAATGTGCTGCAAGCTTGGTTTATTTTCATTTATCCCTCTTCCTTCTTCCCTGATTGAATTTATAAAATTTCTATGGATGGTTTCATCACCACAAACATGTGAGTAATGCGTTAAGCTATGATGTTGGACAGCTATGATGTCACTACATGACAGAAATTTTTCAGCTCCATTATAATCTTATGGGACCATGGTTGAATATGTGGTGCATTATCATTATGCAGCACATAATGGTATTAAGTACGTGTGAGAAATATTTGGATGGATAGGATTAAGTGGGGACATAAGTAAGTGTGAGAAATATTTGGATGGGAGAGAGAGCTCAGAGGCAGCGCAGTGACCTAGGTGTAAACTCTCCTTGTGCCCACGAGGGGTGTCAGCACACAGATGCTGTCTCTCTGCCCTACAGCATTGCTTGTATCATGAAGACAGATGATACAAGATGTGGAGGATCAGAATCAGCATGATTTATGTTCTGTGATGAACTTCTCCCTTAAGCACACTTATCACCCTCAGAGAAATTCCTATTGTAATTTCTGTAATAAACCCAGAAATATTTGTGTGCCTATGCCTCACATTCCCTGTACCTTGTTCTCCATACCTTCTAAATGAAGACTTTCATATATTTTGGAAATTTGCCTCTTACCAGATATATGGCATCTTAGTCCATTTCTTGTTGCTTATAACAGAATACCTGAAACTGAAAAAGAATTTATTTCTTATAGTTATGGAGACTGGGAAGTCCAAGGCCAAGGGGCTGCATCTGGCGAGTGTCTTCTTGTTGATGAGGACTCTCTGCAGAGTCCTGAGACAGCATAGGGCATCAAATAATGAGGGAGCTGTGTGTGATAACTCAGGTCACACTTCCTCTTTTTTTTTTTTTTTTGACAGAGTCTTACTCTGTCACCCAGGCTAGAGTGCAGTGGCACAATCTCGGCTCACTGCAACCTCCACCTCCCAGGTTCAAGCGATTCTCCTGCCTCAGCCTCCCAAATTGCTGGGACTACAGGCATGTGCCACCACACCTGGCTAAATTTTTGTATTTTTAGTAGAGACAGGCTTCACCGTGTTGGCCAGGCTGGTCTCGATCTCTGGACCTCAAGTGATCCACCTGCCTCAGCCTCCCAAAGTGCTGGGATTACAGGTATGAGCCACCTCACCTGGCCACCCTCTATGTTTCTTATAAGGGTTATGGTTTCAGGTCTTACATTTCAGTTTTTAATGCATTTTGAGTTGATTTTTGTATATGGTATAAGATGAGGGTCCAATTTCATTTTTTTTACATGTGAATATCCAGTTTTCCCTAAGACATTTATTGAAAAGACTATCCTTTCCCCACTGAGTATTCTCGGTTCTCTTGTTGAAGATCAGTTGAACATATATGCGTAGGTTTAATTTCTGGGCTCTCCATTCTATTCCATTGATCTATGTGTTTGTTTTTATGTCAGACATAAAATGTTTTGATTACTATAGCGTTGGAATATAATTTGAAATCAGAAGTGTGATGCCTCCAACCATGTTCTCAAGATTGATTTGTCTATTTGGGATATTTTGTGTTTCCATTTGAATTTTAGAATTGCTTATACTACTTCTGTGAAAAATGCCATTGGAATTTTGATAGAGATTGTATAGAATCTGTAGATTGGTTTTAGCAGTATGGACATATTAAACATTTTAATTCTTCCAATCCATGAGTATGGGATATTTTTCCATTTATTTGTGTCTTCTTCTTTTTCTTTCTTCAATGCTTTATAGTTTTCAGCATACAGATCTTTTGCCTTTTTGATTAAATGTAGTCCCAACTTGAAAACAACAAAACAAATAACCAGTTTAAAAATGAGTAAAGAACCTGCATTTCTAGACATTTTTCCAAAGAAGACATAAATGGCCCGTGGGTATGTTAAAAGGTGCTCAACATCACCAATCACAGAAAAATGCAAACAAAAATCGCAAGGAGATATCACTTCACATCTTAGAAGAGCTATAACAAAAAAGACACAAGATAACGAGCATTTCTGAAGATGTGGAGAAAAGGTAACCCTTGTACAATATGGTGGAAATGTAAATTGGTTCAGCCGTTATGAAAAACAGAATGGAAGTTTCTGAAAAAATTTAAAAAGGACTATCATACGATCCAGCAATCCCACTCCTTGGTATATATCCAAATTAAATGAAATCAGTATCTCAAAGAGATATCTGCACTCTTATGTTACAATAATCAAGATACAGAAACAACCTAAGTTGGGGCCAGGTATGGTGGCTCATGCCTGTAATCACAGCACTTTGGGAGGCTGAGGCGGGTGGATCACTTGAACCCAGATGGATCCACCAACAGATGGGTAAGTAAAGAAACATATATATAATGATATATTATTCAACCTTAAGAAAGAAGGAGGTCCTGCTGTTTGTAACAATATGGATGAACTTCAGCTGGGCGCAGTGGCTCATGGCTGTAATCCTAGCACTTTGGGAGGCCACAGCGGGTGGATCGCCTGAGGTCAGGAGTTGGAGACTGGCCTGACCAATATGGTGAAACCCCATCTCTACTAAAAATACAAAAAAATTAGGCAGTATGGTGGCATGCACCTGTAGTCCCAACTATTTGAGAGGCTGAGACAGGAGAATTGCTTGAACCCACCAGGCGGAGGTGGTAGTGGGCTGAGATGGTGCCACTGCACTCCAGCCTGGGCAACAGAGAGAGACTTAGTCTCAAAACAAAAAACAAAAAAGAAAAAAAAAAATATGTAGCACACTTCAAATACAGTGGTCCCCCTTTACCTGCAGTTTCATGTTCTTAGGTTTCAATTACTCGCAGTTAACTGAAGTCTGAAAATATAGTATTTTGAGAGAGAGGGAGAAATTATATTCACACAACTTTTATTTCAGCATCATTTTATAATTGTTCCATTTTTAGTTATTATTGCTAATCTTCTGCTGTGCCTAATTTGTAAACTAAACTTTATTATAGGTATGTATATATGTATAGGGGAAACCAGTATATGTAGGGTTCAGTACTAACCTATCCCAGGTTTCAGGCATCTACTGGGAGTCTTAGAAAGTATCACCCATGGATAAGGAGGGGCTATACAGACATTAATTTTTATAAAAAAATAAATGGGGGCTGCTTTGCCTGTGGAGTAGCAATTCTTTCATTCCTTTGTTTTCTTAATAAACATGATTTCATTTTTAAAAATAAAAAATAATGAATAAATAAATAAATAGGGCCAGGTTTGGTGGCTCACACCTATAATCCCAGCACTTTGGGAGGTTGAGGTGGGTGGATCACTTGAGCCCAGGAGTTTGAGACCAGCCTGGACAACATAGTGAGGCCTCATTTCTACAAAAAATACAAAAAATAGCTGGATGTGGGGGCTCATGTCTGTTGTCCCAGCTACTCAGCAGCTGAGGCAGGAGGATTGATTGAGCTCAGGAGGTTGAGGCTGCAGTGAGCTGTCATCAAGTCACTGAGCTCCAGCCTGGGCAACAGAGCGAGACACTGTCTCAAAATAAAAATAAAAATAAAAATAAATAAATGAAGACTCTTGCCTTGGATGCAATCCATCATATGCAACTGGTTGCTACCTAGTGCCTAGAACTCTTTCTGCCTATATGTGTTAACACATAGTAAATGATAATTAAAGAGAGAATAAAGTCGAGGACCTAATTCACATTAAAATATAAGCAACTCATTGGATCTACTTATCTCAACATATCTGCATTTTAATAAAAAATTACACCTTAACATTCCAAAATTGATCTCAAAAGGTGACATTTTACGTTCATCTACTGTTCAGTGGAAAGACAATTTGGGGCAATTGAGTGGTTTTCTTTGTGGTCCCCAAAAACTATTACAGAAGAATAAAGAGAACAAGAGCTCAAATATATGAACACACACCCAAATGTTTTCAAACTTTTATGTCTGGGAAGAATATATTTGCTCTTAGTATATGACCCAACATATGAGTAAGGAGTCTTTTTTTTTTTTTTTTTTTTTGAGACAGTCTTGCTCTGTCACCCAGGCTGGAGCATAGTGACATGATCTTGGCTCACTACAACCTCCGCTTCCTGGGTTCAAGTAATTCTCCTGTCTCAGCCTTCCAAATAGCTGGGATTACAGGCACTCATTAACATGCCCAGCTAGTTTTTGTATTTTGAGTGGAGACGGGCTTTCACCATGTTGGCCGGTCTGGTCTTGAACTCCTGGCCTCGAGATCTGCCTTGGCCTCCCAAAGTGCTGGGATTACAGGCTTGAGCCACCAAGCCTGTCTGAGGAAGGAGTCTTAAAGGATGCATGAAGGTTTGTGAGTAACCCAGGTCTTCTCTGGATAATCTCCGTGCTCAGGCACCTCTCTTTTCCTACTCTGAACATTGAACAGGGGCAGAAGGAAGCAAGCCATGAGAGAGAGGGACAAGTGTGACCAGAAGGTCCTCAAGGGCCCAAAAGCAGAGCTCCTGAGAGCACAAATTCCCACAGGTGCATACTAAAAAATATTTATGTTTCTACTTTGGCAGAACTCAATGAGTTCCCAATGTACTGGAATGAAATGGAATAATGAGACCTACCTCACTAAAAATCTAGGCTCCTGTCCAGAACTTTCCATTCTGTGAGACAGCAGTGGGCAGAAGGAGATGATAAAAGTAGGTAGAACTTAGCTCTGTATATATAGACCCAAAACTCCAGGGGCTTGTGAGGGAGAGGAGGGTAGAGAGGTCCTGAGTATCGTTCTTCATGCTTCAGTCAGACAGGCCTCTATTCCATGGGAAAGTTCATTGGCCATTTTTACCCGGGGCTATTTCTTTTCTCTTATGGACTATATCAGGCCACAGTGGTCTCCAAGGGCATGATACTCAAAGGTTGTGTCCTGTATCCTTTGTGCTCTCCCAGGAATAAGCAAAGATGTTCCAGGCTGTGGAAAATAGCCTATGGAGGATTACTGAAGATAGTGACTGGCTCCCTCTTAACATTTTATGTGGTCCTCTGTCTTGATGGCGGGATGGTGCTAATGAGCAAGCAGGTGCCATCAAGGTTCATGTACCCCAAAGAGTGGCAGCACCTCACCATGTTCATCCTCCTCACTCTCAATGGCTGCGTGGACTTCATGAGCAAGAACGTGCTGCCTCAGAGGTGTGTGGGCCTAGAAAAAGGTACCCTGGTCCTGATCATCTACCAGCTCCTGCTGCTGATGGTGTCACATGCTAAAGACTCAGAAGGGGTGGAGCTGCACGTTCACTCTCTGCTCATTTTGGTGGTGTTCCTGCTGTTGCTGGTGTTGACTGCACAACTGTGGGCTCCCAACATGTGTCATCTCCAGCTGATGGAGACCTTTCTGATGCTGATGATGGGCTCCTGGCTGATGCAGGCAGGCTTTATTCTATACAGACCTGTCTCTGGCTACCCATGGCAAGACGATGACATCAGTGACATCATGTTTGTCACCACCTTCTTCTGCTGGCATGTGATGATCGATGCCTCATTCCTGTTGGGAATCTATGGCTTCTCTTCCTTTTGGTATCATTGTTACAGTCCCAGCTTGAAGCTGACTGGACCCAAAGAAGCTCCGTATTATGCAAGCACTCCAGGACCCCTCTACAAGTTGCTACAGGAAGTGGAGCAGTCAGAGAAAGAGGACCAGGCTCTCCTTTTTTCAAAGAGCTCCCCCTGAGACAGGGCCTACAGTGGCTGGCACGTCGTCCACCTCATCTTCCTCCTGTGGGCTTCTTAGCCATGAACATGGCACCCTCTTCGGTCCCCAGTGAAGGGAATGGCCCTGAAGGACAGTAACTGGCCCCGACTGTTGTCCCTGTAGCTGGGCCTCAGACTGCTGAGGAGATAGGGAGAGAGAAACCTGAAGAGGGGGTACAGATGGGGTTATGTGGATGGGGCAAAGTGGAAGAGGAGGAAGAGGCCCAAAGGGGTAGGAATGTGGCCAAGAAATATCCATAGCGGGAAGAGAACAATCAAAGGGAGGCCTCTGAAAGGAGGAGGGTGGAGCCCAGCAGTGATGCCCTCACCAGCTGTCTGGCCTGGTTTTTACCTAAGGAATAAAGACTTCTCACAAATCAAGATTGCAGTGATGGGTATTTCTGTTGGCCAGCTAAGGCGGAACAGCATAAACAGATGGAGTACCATTCACTTAACCCACCTGATTGAAATAAGAATCCCATATATATTTTTAACTTGGGTGGATTAGCATAGTTTCAAATTCTGCACATAAAGTGAGAATTAAAACTGTTTACATCATAGTTTTTCAAGTCTCCATAAACCAAACTTTCACTAAATGCCACCACATCTCTAACTCCTGACCTCCAATCCAGCCAAAGCAAAGTGTTTTTCTACTTGTTTAACCACCACTAGCCCCAGCAGCAGTTTACTAGATCCTGATTTACTGGAGCCTACACTTGAGCCTTTCCAAATAACGCTCTCTACAAAACCCATCGGCAGTCACATTTTTACTACACAGTGTCATTCTACACTCAGCAATAAATTTCATGCACCACTTCCACCAAAAAGACCTCCTCCAGAAAATTCTCATAGACTCCTTGGGTCTGGAGATCTTCAGAAACTCTGTAAATCTGTGTTGCTATTTGCCCGTGCTGCTGATATACTCTCCTTTGCTCTGTATCTCATATTGCCCCTCTCCAGGAGGTTTTGCTCCACCAACTACAAGGCAGGCTCCCGAACAGCAGGGAATTTATCCTATCCTTGTTACCCATTTCCGCTGCATGTTCCAGAAGAATATAACATTGTCCTCTGCACAGTTCATGCGTAATAAAGTCTCATTTGCTTCAGGCACCTCCCTTTCCTGTCTCTTCTAAATGTAGTGTCTGCTCTGTGAACTCTCAGAGAGGCAGTCATGGGCTAAGACTGCATCACATAGCAGCAGGTCTGTGTATAAAATAAACTCCACTGACCTGTTTAGGAGATCGGTTTACTCTGTGTATCATCTTTTACTGGACCTCTATGAGGTATGCCCCATTGGCTTCCCAGATGTCTCCATTTTACATATAAAAAACTGAAGACTTCCACAGGTGTCTGTGCCCAAAGACTCACGGCTGGTCAGAGACAGGACAGAAACATATGCTCTGAAAGTCAAGCCCCTGCTTCTGTTGTCTGGGCTCGAATGACTTCTCTGCAGAGAAAGGTGGAGGAGTGTGACTGATGTGGAAAACAAGATGGGCAGAAAGCAGGTGGCAAGAAGCCCCGGTGTGCATGAGTAGAGCACTGCAATGACCCCTAGGCCTCCTAAAGAGTATGTGCACATCATACCTTCTGTCTGTATCTTAGGCTGCCCTGGGTGTGCAGAGGATGCTGGGCTTCCATACCCCTGGCAGGGCTAATGTTTTGGGTACAGGTCAGACTGGAGCCTGAGACAAGATGCTTTGAATCCTTCTTGTTTATTGGATTATGTCTAATTACTGGGCTCTTTTTCATTATTTATCATCTGGGCTCTCATTTTTTATTGCCTTTTTTATTTTTTTTGTTTTGTTTTGTTTTTGAGATGGAGTCTTGCTCTGTCACCTAGGCTGGAGTACAGTGGCATGATCTCAGCTCACTGCAACCTCCGCCTCCCAGGTTCAAGTGATTCTCCTGCCTCAGCCTCCCAAGTAGCTGGGACTACAGGCATGTGCCACCATGCCCAGTTAATGTTTGTATTTTTAGTAGAGACAGGGTTTCACCATGTTGGCCAGGCTGGTCTTGAACTCCTGACCTCAGGAGAGCTGCCCACCTTGGCCTCCCAAAGTGCTGGGATTACAGGCATGAGCCACCGCACCTGGCCTTATTGCCATTCTTGAATATAGTTATGGTAAATAATAAAGAAACCACTTCCTTATTGATCTCATCAAGTCATTCATATCCTAATTCTAAATTGCTAAGCAAATCTCTGATAATTAGTGAATTTCTCCCAACATAATATCTCATAAAATATGTCTTCAGCTAATATATCTGCATTTGTAGAAACATTTAAATTGAGTGTACTCCTCTCCAAAAACATTCCCAATATAAGTTTAACAAAATTCAGCAAACCCATTGTAAAATATACCTGACAAAGGAACACTGAGACAGCTCAAGAATTTTTTCCCCAGAAGAAAAACATGAGGGAGAAAATTGCTTTGCCAGCTTTCATAATCCATTATGAAATTAACTCAAGAATTAAAACAGTGTGGTGTAGGAGGAAGCAAGTAACATAGGTCCATAAATCAACATGGTATAGCTTAATAGAGGCTCCAGAAACAGAAATATGGAATGTGAAAATTAAATACATATTATGAATGGTTTATTCAATTAATGTGAGGAATAACTGGCTTTTTGTTTGTAGAAACAACAGCTTTGTTTCAAGGTGTAGGCAAGGTTTGTTCCTCATAGATGCTCTGATGTAAAATATGCTGCGTATCTCCCTCCTAGCTTCCAAAGACTGCTGGTAGTCTGGCATTCCTTGGCTTATACCGGCATCACTCCCAAATATGCCTCCATCTTCACATTGTCTTCTCCTGTGTGTTTCTCTGTGCCTTTAATCTCCTTCTGCTTTTCTCTTACAAGGACACCAGGCATTGGCTTTAGGGCCCACCCCAAATCCAAGGTGAGCTCATCTCGAGATCCTTAACTTAATTATATCTGCAAATACTCTTGTCCAAATAAGATCACATTCACAGGTTCTAGGGGTTAGGACTTGGACCTATCTTTCTGGGTACCACCATTCAATTCACTATCCTTTCATATATAAAGAAGTCTCATGTCCCATGTCCTACCTCCGTTTGGGGCCTAGAGGCAGTTAACAGCTCCAACTATTACTCAAGTATCCCTTATGGTCTCCTTATACTCTGTCCACATCTGTAAAAGAAGTACCTTTATTTATGTATTTTATTTATTTATTTTTGAGACAGAGTCTCGCTCTGTCACCCAGGCTGGAGTGCAATGGTGCAATCTCTGCTTATTGCAACTTCTACCTCCCAGGTTCAAGCAATTCTCCTGCCTCAGTCTCCTGAGTAGCTGGGATTGCAGGTGCCCGTCACCAGACCCAGCTAATTTTTTTTTTTTTTTTTTTTGCATTTTTAATAGAGATGGGGTTTCACCATGTTGGCCAGGCTGGTCTTGAACTCCTGACCTCAGGTGATTCACCTGCCTTAGCCTCCGAAAGTGCTGAGATTACAGGTGTGAGCCACCGCACCTGGCCCAGAAGTACCTGTATTAAACCCTCTGTGAACTATCCCAATTTGGGTTTCCATCTATTTCTAATTGAAACTGTACCTGAAACAGCAGTGGAGGAATTATACTGCAGGCCAAAACCTTAGAAAGAGTTTACCCTCAGATGTTGGCAAGAGTGAAAAAAGAAAACTTTCACTACTGAATTTCACAAAAGTGAAGATCCAGTGAAGGACACTTATTTGTAAACATGTGGTTAATAAATAGAGATTTTTCACCTCCAATCAAAATGACCAAGGGATTAATTAATATATTTAGGAATCCTAAAGAGCTACTCTTTTCAAGGAACTATGCAAGGATTGGCAATAAAATAATGAGAAAAATACAAATAACAATATACATAATTATATTGTAACTATGGTAATGGATGAAAAGGATAATTAGATGGTTTGGTAAGCAGAATTCTAAGATGGTCCCCAAGATTCCTGCTTTTGGTGTACATATTCAGGTTAATCCCCTTCCCTTGAGTGTTGCTGGGACCAGTTCATATAAGGAAATATAAAATCTAAGCTTAGTTACTAATCAGTTGACTTTGAATTAATCAAGAGGAAGATTGTCCTGGATGGGTCTGACCTAGTCAGATGAGCCCATAAGAAGAAGGTGAATCATCAAGGATTCACTCCTGCTGGCCTGGAAGAAAACTCACAGCCATGTCATGATTTGTCTATGAAAGCCATGTGCCAAGAACTGAGAGCAACCTCTAGAGCAGAAGATTCAGCCGGCTCCTGTTGGATTCCTGACCCATACGAACTGTGAAATGGTCAGTTTTCATTGTGTGTGCTCCTAAATTTGTGTTAATATATTGTTACAAAGAAATAGGAAACTAGTAAAGGTGGTGTTAAATTTTAGTAAAGGTTTATCCAGCACTGTGAGCAGTAGAAAACACTGTATCATACTGAGACTTGTGGCCCTGTAACAGAAAGATTTTATCCAAAATGAAGTAGGTGTACAAAGAGGAGCTAGTACCATTCTTACTGAAACTCTTCCAAAAAATCTAAGAGGAGGGATCTCTTCCTAACTCATTCTACAAATCCAGTATTACCCTAATACCACAGTCAGGCAAAAATACAACAGAGCAAGACTCCATCAAAGAAAAAAAAAGAAGAAGAAGAAGCAGGAGAAGGAGAAGGAGAAGAATCCAATGTCATTTTCTATAGCCACACAAAAAAATTAAAACTAGAAATACATTTGACCAAAGAGGTGAAAGATCTCTACAAAGAAAACTACAAAATACTGACAAAATAAACTGTAGAAGACACAAATAAATGGAGAAACATCCCGACACCCCATACTCATATACTGGAAGAATCAATACGGTTAAAATGACCATACTACCCAAAGCAATCTACAGATTCAATGCAATTCTTATCAAATTGCCAACATTATTTTTCACAGAATTAGAAAAGCAATCCTAAAGTTCATATGGCTCTATAGAAAAGCCTAAATAGCCAAAACACTCCTAAGCAAAAAGAATAAAGCCAGAGGCATTACATTGCCTGACTTCAAATTATACTACAAACCTAAAGTAACTAAAACAGCAAGGTATTGGTACAAAGATAGACTCATAGATCACGGTACAGAAATAAAGCCACGTACCAACAACCAATTGATCTTTGATAAAGTGGAGAAAAATAAAGAATGGGGGAAAGAGATGCTAAATGGTGCTGGGTAAACTGGCTAGCTATATGCAGAAGAATAAAACTGGACCCCTATCTCTCACTATATACAAAAATTAAAAGGAAATTGATTAAAGACCTAAATGTAAGGCCTGAAACTATAAAAAAAAACCTAGAAGGACACCTAAAAAAAAAAAAAAACAAAAAAAACAAAAAAACTCTTCTGAACATCAGCCTAGGCAAAGAATTTATGGTAAAGACTCCAAAAGCATTTGTGCAACAAAAACAAAAATAGACAAATGGGACTTAAACTGAGATGTTTTTGCACAGCAAAAGAAATCATCAACAAGATAAACACACAACCTACATAATGGGAGAAAATATTTACAAATTTTGCCTCCAACAAAGGATTAATATCCACAATCTGCAAGAAACTCAATTCAAGAAGAAATAAATGAACAATTCCATTAAAAACTAGGCCAAGGACATGAACAGACATTTCTCAAAAGAAGAAATACAAGTGACCAACAAACATCTGAAAAAATGATCAACATCAAAAATCATCAGAGAAATGCAAATTAAAACCTAACTGAGATACCAACTCTCAGCAGTCAGAATGGCTTTCATTAAAACGTCAAAAAAATAAATAAATAAAACCCAGATGTTTCCTTTTATTTTATTTGTTTTTATTATTATTATTTTTGAGACAGTGTCTCATCCTGTCACCCAGGCTGGAGTGCAGTGATATGAATACAGCTCACTGTAGCCTAGAACTCCGGGACTTAAGTAATCTTTCTTGCCTCAGTCTTCCTAGTAGCTGAGACCACAGGTGGGCATCAACACACAAGGGTATTTTTTTATTTTTATATTTTGTAGAGGCGATATCTTGCCTTGTTGCCCACAGCCAGTCTTGAATCCTACTCTTAAGCTATCCTTCTACCTTGGCCTTCCAAAATGCTGGGATTACAAGTGTGAGTTACCTCACCTGTCCAAAAAACAACAGATATTGGTGAGGATGCAGAGAAAAGGGAACATTTGTATACTGCTGGTGGGAATGTAAATTAGTTCCACTTCTATGGAAAACACTATGTACATATTTCAAAGAACTAAAAATAGAACTACCATTCAACCCAGCAATCCCACTATGGGCTATCTACCCAAGGAAAAGAAATCATTATATAAAAAGACACCTGCACTCATGTGTTTGTTGCAGCACTATTTATAAAAAGCAAAGTCATGGATCCAACCTAAATGTCCACCAAGAGTTGATTGGAAAATGTGGTATATATACACCATGGGATACTATGCAGCCATAAACAAGAACAAAATCATGTCCTTTATAGCAACATAGATGGAGTTGGAGGCCATTATCCTAAGTGAACTGACGCAGAAGCAGAAAATAAAATATTGCATGTTCTCAATTACAGGTGGGAGCTTTCTTCATCTTTATGTCCATGAGTGCCATTGTTATTAAACAAATGATACTCATGGACATAAAGATAGAGAAAACAGACTCTGGGGACTCCAAAAGATGGCGGGTAGGGACATAGGGTTTAAAATTACCTACTGGGTACGATGTCCAATATTAGGTGATGGGTACACTAGAAGCTCTACCCCCATCATGATGCATGTAATACCAATGTCCAATGTAACAAACAAGTACCCCCGAATCTAAAAATTAAAAAAAATAATAAAATGAAGCAGATACTGTTGAGAAGCAGCAGCTTCACAGCCATTTACTTCTTGTGCTCCTTACTTCATAAGGAAGCTTTTGTGAACTTAGGTTCCTGAGCCCCAGAAAGCAGGTGACTGAGACAGGGCACATAAGTATTGTAGACCTGAGATATTGAAGGCAGGGGAGAGGATTGGGTGAGAATAATTAGCTTAACCCTTCAGGTAGTTGGTCATAACTGATGGCCAGGAGTTGCATTTACATGATCTTCCTGTAGTCCTCTTAGAGAAATGGTAGACAGCATGTATTAACTAACTGATTTAAAGAGATAAACCCTTCAATCTTACTGGCTTAACACAATAGAAAGTTATTAATCCCTACACATAAAGTTGAATGCCAGCATTCCTAGTTGGCAGGGAGCCTTCCACATAGTCTTTCAGAAGCCAGGGTCCACCCATCCTGTGTCTTTGCCCTTCCGCAGAGCCCCCCAGTTCTCTATGTTCAGCCAACAGATATGAAAAAAGAAATGAGCAAGAGGGAGGCTTCCATGGGCCATGCCTTGAAGTGGAATACAGCACTTCTACACACATTCCATTGGCTCGAGCTCAGTCTCCAAGAGGCTGGGAAATGTAGTGCCTGCCTGGGCAGCCCCCTTCCACCGCTCTACCTGTGGGAGGGAATGAGACTTTTTGGTGGTCACATAGCTGTATTGTCCACATGAAACTTGAAGTTTAGAGGGACTCCCAAACTGCAGAATGAAGAATCCTGAACAAAAGGAAGCAAAGGTTAACTCCTAACTAGGGGATGCATATTCTGGTTTGGAATAGAAATGATCTTGAAAAACAGATTCACGGAGCTTGAGTTCTGTCCTCAGCCACAGGTTATGAGTCCATAGCACGGTCATATAAGAGAAGATACAGGAATAACAGAGGTAGGGGCCAGGTGCAGTGGCACTTTGGGAGGCCAATGGGGTGCAGATCACTTGAGATCAGGAGTTCAAGACCAGCCTGGCCAACATGGTGAAACCCTGTCTCTACTAAAAACACAAAATTTAACTGACGTCGTAACATATACCCGTAGTCCCAGCTACTTGGGAAGCTGATGCAGGAGAATTGCTTGAATCCGGGAGGCTTTGGTAGCAGTAAGCTGAGATTGCACCACTGCACTCCATCCAGCCTGGGCAACAGAGTGAGACTCCGTCTCAAACCAAAAAAAAAAAAAAAAAAAAAAGGAATAACAGAGGTAGGGTGAGTACATGCTTCCACCTTGACAAAAGTTTCCATAAGAAAAAGAAGTTTGCAGCTATTGAAATGTGATCATTGAAAAGCACCTGAAACCAATTATACAAATGGTGAAAATGAAGTCACGGTTATACAATGGAGGTACAAAGCTCACATTATACACAATTTTGAAGAGAAAAATTATGAGCTAGTGTGCCAGGTGAAATCAAGGATATATGACTCTTTTTTTTTTTTTTTTTTTTTTTTAACAGAGTCTCACTCCGTTGCCCAGGCTGGAGTGCAATGGCACGATCTCAGCTCACTGCAACCTCCACCTCCCAGATTCAAGCAATTCTCCCGCCTCAGCCTCCCAAGTAGCTGGGATTACAGTCACCCACCACCACACCCAGCTAATGTTTTGTATTTTTAGTAGAGATGGGGTTTCGCCATGTTGGCCAGGCCAGTCTCGAACTCCTGACCTCAGGTGATCCACCCGCCTAGGGCTCCCAAAGTGCTAGGATTATAGGCGTGAGCCACTGTGCCCAGCCAAAGGATAGATGACTCTTGAACTAAAAAATTAGAATGTTGCTTTCCATTTCTTTTATTTTTTTCTCTTTGTCTTTCCTTTTTCTTTTCTGATCTAACTTTTTTGCTGTGCCTTACCTGAATGCCTGGGCCAGTGGTGCAGGTGCAGGCAGCAGGAAGTTTTCCAGCTCTTATAAGCCTTGTTTTCATAAGTCAGTGACAAATCCCAAAGCTTAGTAAACCTTACTTCAAATAAAATGAAAGTTTGGCCGGGCGCGGTGGCTCACGCCTGTAATCCCAGCACTTTGGGAGGCCGAGGCAGGCGAATCACAAGGTCAGGAGATCAAGACCACGGTGAAACCCTGTCTCTACTAAAAATACAAAAAATGAGCCGGGCGAGGTGGCGGGCGCCTGTAGTCCCAGCTACTCGGGAGGCTGGGGCAGGAGAATGGCATGAACCCGGGAGGTGGAGCTTGCAGTGAGCCAGGATCGCGCCACTACACTCCAGCTTGGGCGACAGAGCAAGACTCCGTCTCAAAAAAAAAAAAAAAAAAAAAAAAAGATGAAAGTTTGAAACATGAGCAGATGAGCTCTCTCTGACCTTGTTCTGATTTCCCTGGACTCACTCTCTGTATGGCTTTCTCAAGCCTCCAGCCTTCTGACCTTCTCTTCCTAAGGTGTACTTGGCTTTGCCAACGATGCCCCTCCTAAACAAAGTTAAATTAAAATATGCCTTTGAAAAATATCACAGTCTGTGGAAAAATCCCACAGTCATTAAGAAGTTTATAGTGTAGTGCTCTAGATGCCATTTCTGATCAAACTTCTACCTCTTCAATGAACTGCTTCTTTCACTAAAATTTTAAAATGGGTATTTCCCTCAACAGGTCATTCAATTCCATCCAATATCTGTGCAATCCAACATGGTAGCCATTAATCACATGTGGCTATTGAGAACTTGGAATATGGTTTGTCTAAATTGAGATGGGCTGCAAGTGTAAAATATACACTGCAGTTTGAAGATTCTGTATGAAATAAGAAAGATAAAATACTTCATTCAGGCTGGGCATGGTGGCTTATGCCTGTAATCCCAGCACTTTGGGAGGCCAAGGTAGGCAGATCACCGGAGGCCAGGAGTTAGAGACCAGCCTGGGCAACATAAGGAGACCCTATCTCTGCACAAAATTTTAAAAATTGGCTGGTGTGGTGGTGTATACCTGCACTCCTAGTTACACAAGAGGTTGAGGCTAGAGAATAACTTCAGCACAGGAGTTTGAGGCTTCAGTGAGCTATGTTTGCACCCCTGCACTCTAGCTTGGGTGACAGAGTGAGACCCTGTCTCTTAAAAACAAAACAAAATAAAACAACTTGTGGCTCATGCCTGTAATCCCAGTGCTTTGGGAGGCCAAGGCAGGTGGATCACTGGAGACCAGGAGTTTGAGACCAGCCTGGCCACCATGGTGAAACCCCATCTCTACTAAAAATACAAAAATTAGCTGGGAGTGGTAGTACACACCTAATCCCAGGAGTTGGGAGGCTGAGGCATAAGAATTGCTTGAACCTGGGAGACGGAGGTTGCAGTGAGCTGAGATTGCACCATTGCACTCCAGCCTGGGTGGCAGAACAAGACTCTGTCTCAAAAAAAAAAAAAAAAAAAAAAAGTAATTCATAACTTTTATAACTTTTATATTAATTACATTTTGAAATAGTATTTCTAATATATTGGGTCAAATCTCACTAAAATCAATTTCACCTTTTTTATACTTAATGAATGTAGGGGTTGGAAAATTTAAATTTACATGTGACATTTGATTTCTATGAAACAGAAGTAGTCTAAAAAGTAGTGTAAATAGTTCCCTAATGTGTGTGTGTATGTGTGCATGTGTGTGTAGAGGTGTTGTGCCTTCAACTAAACAGTGAGCTCTTAGAGGGAAAGAATATTTCTTTATACTCCTTTATAAGCCCTGCAGACTCAGAAGGGTCCACGGCAGTTAGGAAATCCAGTGTTTACTGTGTTCCTGAGGACGTTCTTGAGTACTCTGGCATTTCACGATGCCAGACAAAAGGTGGTGGTTTTACCTGGGCTCCCTCGGGAATGGGGGGCGGCAGGTGGGGAGGCAGGTCTTGGCGGAGTCTCACCATGGAGCAGCTGGGCCAGGAGGGACCTCCTGGACGCCAGTAGTCAAGCGATTTTTGGAAACTCAGTTTCCCATTGTTTAGGAAAAACTTTTAAATTGTGTTTTTCCTCTGCTTTCACACCACAGCATTCAACACAGAAGACTTCTGTAAGCAAATGTGGGGGTTTTCCTTCACACGCACCAAGTGGCAGACACCAGCAGGGCGTTGGTAATTAAATTCCAAGACTATCTACCTGGAGATAGCGTCACATCCCACAGGGTGAGGGCTCAATCACCAAAACTGCCCCTCCAACAGCAGCTGCAAGCACGGACTTTCAGAACTTCTGACGACCAACTTTAAGTTGGGGTTCCCATAACCCTGCTCTTTGGATTTGATTAATTTGCAAGAGCAACTCACAGAACTCAAAGAAACACATTTGCCAAGTTACTATAAAGGATATTGCAAAGAATACAGATGAAGAAATGTGTAGCGTGAGGTACGGGGGAAGGGGCACAGGGCTTCCATGCCCTCCATAAGTGTGCCACCCTCTAGGAACCTCCACCTGTTCAGCCACCTGGAAGCTCTCTCAACACTTCTTTGGCCTTTGGGCTTTTTTTTTTTTTTTTTTGAGATGGAGTCTCACTCTGTGGCCCAGGCCAGAGTGCAGTGGCGTGATCTCGGCTCATTGGAACCTATACTTCCCAGGTTCAAGCAATTCTCCTGCCTTAGCCTCCCGAGTAGCTGGGATTACAGGCATGCACCACCTTGCCCAGCTAACTTTTGTATTTTTAGTGGAGACGGGGTTTCACCATATTGGCCAGGCTGGACTTGAACTCCTGACCTCAAGTGATCCACCCACCTCAGCCTCCCAAAGTGTTGGGATTACAGGCGTGAACGACCTCACTCAGCCCTTTGGGCCTTTTAAGGAGACTTCATTGATCATCCATGAATGATGCATGGATAACTATGTCAAAATGTGATTGGACAAAAAGGGCATTATGGAAACCCAGGAAGGCCTGTCTGTTCAGATTCTTCTTGGTCTCTCCATGCAACATTCCTTCCTGCAGAGTATGGGGCAGGACCCTCTCTGGAATGAAGGTCTTATGACCTGAAATCAGATTAGGGTCCTGCCTTGGGCAATTGAAAGGAGGGGAGGAGAAGGTCAGAGAGAGATTCTGTTTCCTGAGGTCTGCTTCTGAAGCCTAAAGTGCTCCCAACATTATGACAAAAGACTGTCTCAGGGTTAACGGAGATATGAGCTAGGAGCCATGGACAAAAGCCAACATGTATATAATCATAATATCACACCCATGAAACAGCTTTCCAGGTGCTTCGTGTCCACAGACTCTAGAGCTGTCTGGCAGTTCTGCTAATCATTCACCACCTTTGGCTCCTTGCTCAGCTGCTTGTGGGCAGTGTCTGATTTGGGATGGGTGATTCCTATCTTCAAAGTCCTGGGATCAGGATGTTCATGTTTTAATGAACTATGTGCAGCCTTGATGTCTGGCCAAGGCAGAGGACTGAACATCCCAGACAGGACCGTAAGTGGGGCTACATGTCCTGCATTCATGCCACATTCAATCTCCCGTTGCTGTTGAGTCAGTGCTGCTGTTCTCCCTCCTCTTCTGACCACTGGTGCCCAGCTCTCAGCTGCCAGGAGCATCTATGGCAATGAGTGTGTGAGCTGGAATAAGCTCTGCTACTCCTGCCTTGTGTGGACCACAGACCTGAGGTTCAAGAAGCAATATTAAGAGTAACCATTGTGATAGATGCCATATACTGCCCCCTCCACCAAAAAAGAGTGACCAAATGCAATTATTCTTGAGGCCTGAAGACCACAGCTCCTGGAGGAGCAACAGACTGCCTACTTCTCCCAGGACAAATTCAAGAACCAAGGAGAGTTCCTGGGGTTCTCTTCTCTGTGATTCACTTCGGAAGTATTGCTCTCAGATTTTCCCTTTGAATCTCCTTCCTCTGAGCATTCAGGTCTACAGTGCTTCCATGTATTTTGATAGTTCACCAAAAGGGAGAAGGAGACAGGAGACAAACATGCTCACCTCTGTGTCGCAATATCTATGCCTTTTTATTTTCACTGTAGGAAAAATTAAGTCCAGTGCTCACTTTTTGTAGATAAGGGTATGACATTCAGGAAATCAAGAGAAAACTAGAACTAGAACCCAGATTCTGACTTCACATCAGTGTATTTTCCACTTCCTCATGGTGCCTTCTGAAGACTGTCTCTACACCTCACTGGTGACAATGGTCAAAACCAAGTTGTGGGATTACCGATGATTTTTTTTTTTTTTTTTTTGAGATGGAGTTTCACTTTTGTTGCCCAGCCTGGAGTACAATGGCGCTATCTCAGCTCGCTGCAACCTCCACCTCCCAGGTTCAAGCAATTCTCCTGCCTCAGCCTCCCAAGTAGCTGGGATTACAGGCATGCACCATCATGCCCGGCTAATTTTGTATTTTTAGTAGACATAAGGTTTCATCATGTTGGTCAGGCTGGTCTTGAACTCCTGACCTCAAGTGATCTACCCACCTCGGCCTCCCAAAGTGTTGGGATTACAAGTGTGAGCCACAATATCTGACCTTACAGATGATTCGTAATGTTCTTTTCGTGTATATAATTTATGTTGTACTGAAGGGGTGTGGAAAGAAATGAAACAGAAACAGAAAGAAAGAAAGAGAGACAGAG
The DNA here is from genome assembly GCF_003255815.1 of Theropithecus gelada. NCBI lineage: Eukaryota > Metazoa > Chordata > Mammalia > Primates > Cercopithecidae > Theropithecus > Theropithecus gelada. Next base: position 183,630,530 of record NC_037668.1, read on the forward strand.
AGAGAGAGAAAGAAAGAAAGAAAGAAAGAAAGAAAGAAAGAAAGAAAGAAAGAAAGAAAGAAAGAGAAAGAAAGAAAGAAAGAGAGAGAGAGAAAGAAAAGAAAAAAAGAAAAGAAGGAAGGAAAAGAAAGGCAGGAAGGCAGGCAGGCAGGCAGGAAGGCAGGAAGGGAGGGAGGGAGGGAAAAAAGGCTGGCACAGTGGCTAACGCCTGCAATCCCAGCAGTTTGGACGGTAAGGCAGGAGGATCACTTGAGCCCAGGAGTTCAAGACCAACCTGGGCAACAAAGTAAGAATCTATCTTTGAAAAGAAAAAAGAAAAAAAAATACCTGATTCTTCTACAATGACTGTATATTAATTCTATAAGAACACCTAAAAATTAATATTAAATAAGCAAAGTAAATTCCTTCAGAAAGCAGAATTAAGTTTTGTTTTTATAGCCTACCTTCACATGCGACTCCCCAGCCACACCAGATCTCACAACTGCAAGAAGAAGTATGAATTATTGTCATGCTCAACTGCAGAGAGCGATATCTAATTTTTCTGGCATAAAGTGGGCTTGAGAAAGTGTAAGTTAGGCATTTGGATGGGAAAGAGGGCTCAGAGGCAGCACTGTGCCCTGTGTGTAAACTCTCCTCCTCCCCACTGGGGGCGCCATCAGCACACAGGTGTTGCCTCTGCTTTACAGCATTGCTTGTAGTGTGAGCAGGGATGATTACACAGAGGACTGAGTCAGCAAGGTTCACCATCTGAGATGAACTTCCACTTGCCTCAGCACACCTATTGCCCTCAGAGAAACTCCTGCTGCAGGGACCCTCTGCAATAAACCCAGAATCACTTGTGTGCCCAGGGATGCTTCACATTCCCTGTATCTTGTTCTCCACCATCCCCCTTTCTCAGGCTCGGAGGGCTGTTACCCAATACCTAGAACTCTGTCCTCCTAGATGCATTAGACACTCATCAAGTAATCACTGAGAAAGGAAGCTGGTGGCTATTTCATATGAAAATATCAGTGGCCAATACCAGCTCACTGGGGTGATTCCTCTCAGTGGTATCCCCATTTTCAGGACTCATCTTACTTTCTTATATCAGTTAGGGATGGCTGATGGAAGCAGAGTGATGAGATACGGATGCCTGATAGAAACTAGACCTTACACATGGGAGCTGGGGACAACATCTATGGAAAGCTGTTTTCTCTCTGCTGTGTTGGGGACCTGAAGTCATTTCAGGTTGAGGTGGCAGCAGTCAGCAAGAACCATATTATATGAACGAGGGAAGGCCAAAGACAAACCAAAACCAAAACTTCCCAGGACAAACTGGAGCCCATGTCCTCTCCCTATCTCATACTTCAATGGCAGGCAACCTGCAGAAGGAATTGGCGCCCTTCACGCAAAGAGTAACTCAGGGCAGCTCTAAGCCTGGCCGCTGCTCATCTGGGAGGTGAGCCTGCAGAACAGTGACACAATGCATGAACTACAGCAGTACCCAGCACCCTACGCCTTCGGAGTATTCTTAGGTTGCTGCTTCACTTCCGCCTTCAGATTCTCATGTAAATTCCACCTGTAGCCAAACCTAATTTGGAACCACACTGGGAAGGAAATTCTGGGTTCAAGCTCAGTTATGCTGACACTACTACAAAATCACCACAGCCCCTAAAATCAAATACCCAGGGGCAGCTTTTCAGATTCATCTCCTGGCCGGTAGAAATTTTGAAGTGGTGGTGGTTGGGGGAATGTGAGCGGGTAACAGGGGGATGTTCAAGGGGGCTTTCTTGGAGGTCTTCAAGATGAGTCTATCATAGATAAGTAGAAAAGCCAGATAGGTGCTAAATATACTATATATCCAAATGTTCAAAAGTATCCATAAAGAAAATGTTTGACTTTACAATTGGACCAAAATGATGTCTGAGAAGGACTAAAGTATACTCAAGAGTTTATGAGTGTCCATAATTTGTTGGATACCGTCATGGCAACCCACTCCATTTTCCTCTCCTTTTCTCCTCCGAGCTCTGGGAAGGACAAGAAGAAGGAAGCCATGGGACGTAGGGATAAGTGTAACCAGAAGCACCTCAAGGGCTGTAAGAGGGTCCTCTGAAAGCCCATTCACCAACTTCTTTTTTTTTTTTTTTTTTGAGACGGAGTTTTTTGCTCTGTAGCCCGGGCTGGAGTGCAGTGACCGGATCTCAGCTCACTGCAAGCTCCGCCTCCCGGGTTCCCGCCATTCTCCTGCCTCAGCCTCCGGAGTAGCTGGGACTACAGGCGCCCGCCACCTCGCCCGGCTAGTTTTTTGTATTTTTAGTAGAGACGGGGTTTCACCGTGTTAGCCAGGATGGTCTCGATCTCCTGACCTCGTGATCCACCCGTCTCGGCCTCCCAAAGTGCTGGGATTACAGGCTTGAGCCACCGCGCCCGGCCTCACCAACTTCTTTGGCAGAAGCCAGTGCATTCCCAATGTACCAGAATGGAATGGAATGATAGACCATATTCCACCAAATGTGTAGGCTTGTCTTGAGAAACATTTCCTCTTTGTGGGGGAGCAGTGGGTGCGGTGAGATGATAAAAGTAGGTGGAAGTCAGTTCTTTCCAAAGCCCAGAACTTGAAGTGGCTGCATAAAGTGAGGCTGTGCCTGAGTATTGCTTTTCTCTCCCTCAGTGGACAGATTGATGGTTCCATGGGAACCTTTATTGGTCATGTGTATCCAGGGCTGTTTCTGTTCTTATATGGACTATATCAGGCAGTAGTAATTTCCAAAGCTATAATATTCAGTGACTCTCTCCTATATCCTTCATCCCCTCCCAGGAATAAGGGAAGATGTGCCAGGCTGTGGAAAATATCCTATGGAGGTTTGTTGAAGATGGCGACTGGCTCCCTGTTGACAGTTTATGAGGTCAGTTGCATTAAAGGAGGGTTGATATTGATGAACAGGGAGCTGCCACCAAGGTTCATGTACCCCAAAGAGTGGCAGCACCTCACCATGTTCATCCTCCTCACTCTCAATGGCTGCGTGGACTTCATGAGCAAGAACGTGCTGCCTCAGAGGTGTGTGGGCCTAGAAAAAGGTACCCTGGTCCTGATCATCTACCAGCTCCTGCTGCTGATGGTGTCACATGCTAAAGACTCAGAAGGGGTGGAGCTGCACGTTCACTCTCTGCTCATTTTGGTGGTGTTCCTGCTGTTGCTGGTGTTGACTGCACAGCTGTGGGCTCCCAACATGTGTCATCTCCAGCTGATGGAGACCTTTCTGATGCTGATGATGGGCTCCTGGCTGATGCAGGCAGGCTTTATTCTATACAGACCTGTCTCTGGCTACCCATGGCAAGATGATGACATCAGTGACATCATGTTTGTCACCACCTTCTTCTGCTGGCATGTGATGATCGATGCCTCATTCTTGTTGGGAATCTATGGCTTCTCTTCCTTTTGGTATCATTGTTACAGTCCCAGCTTGAAGCTGACTGGACCCAAAGAAGCTCCGTATTACGCAAGCACTCCAGGACCCCTCTACAAGCTGCTACAGGAAGTGGAGCAGTCAGAGAAAGAGGACCAGGCTCTCCTCCTTGCAAAGTGCTCCACCTGAGACAGGGCCTACAGTGGCTGTCACATCGTCCACCTCATCTTCCTCCTGTGGGCTCCTCAGCCATGAGCATGGTACCCTTCTTGGTGAAGGTAATGGCCTTGAAGGCTAGGAGTTGGTCCTGTCTGCTGGTTCATTTTTTCTTTTCTTTTTTTTTTTTTTTTTTTGAGGCGGAGTCTCATTCTATTGCTCAGGTTGGAGTGCAATGGCACAATCTCAGCTCACTGTAACCTCCGCCTCCCGAGTTCAAGCGAATCTCCTGCCTCAGCCTCCCGAGTAGCTGCAATTACAGGAGGCTGCCACCATGCCCGTGCTGGTGCATTTTCTGTCTCTGAGCCTCTAATTACTGAGAAGATAAGGGGAGAGGGATTGAGAAAGAGATGCTGATGCGATTTGAGGGAGGGAAGGAAAAGGAACAGGAGAACAAATTAGTGTGCAAGAAAAGCCACTGGGGGAAGAGAATGTAACAGAAGGAAGAGCTGTGAAGGGAGGAGAACAGAGTCTAGCAGTTATGCTGTTACTAGCTTCTTCGTCATGCACAAGGGATTGCCTTTTACCTGAGGGAGTAAAGACTTCTCACAACTGACAACTGGACCCATTCAAGTCCCACCTTGATAAAGAAAAGTGGGCACTTTATGTGCTCACCAAAGTGGTGTCACCATGTGGAAGCAGCATGATAGAATTTATAATTAATTCATACAGGCTGAAATTATGCTCGTTTTGCCTCCTTCTCTCCCCCAGCTCTCAAGAATTGGCTTCATTTCAAATGTTACATATAAAGTGCGACTTTTAAAAGTCTTAATAACATTTCAAATTTCCATAATTTAAATTTGTATAGAATTCAAATGCTATAGCATTTTTATAGAATTCAAATGCTCGGTACTTTCCTGACTTCTCATTTTATTACTCTTACTCTAGCCCAAACTTTCCTATTTCACCATGACCACCCTTGCACAAGCAATTTAGCAGATACCATTCTTGGGTCTTTGCAAATTTCTTTTCCTTGCATATCACAGTCAGTCATACTACAGTCACATATTTACCATGTTATTCGATTCCCAGAATAAACCTACATCCACCCCCACCACACCAAGTACCCCCAAGGTGGCCTTCTCCAGAACTCTTATTGATTCCCTTGTTTTGCAACTCTTGGGCACTTACATTAAATCTGCCTTGTTATTTTGCTCATACAGGTGACACACTTTCTTTTATACTGCTGCTGAAATCATTTTCTTTTAGGAGGTTTTACCTCACCCACTACAGTAGAGGCTCCTAAAGGGAAAAGGCTTTGCCTTATCCAAGTTACCAAATTTCCTATGTATACTCCAGCTATGGATCATGGTTATGTTTAATAAAGGCTTCTTTGCTTCCAGAATCTTCCCTAATCCTGTTTCTTCTAAATGCGTTGCTGGACAGGTTGGAGGTTTTGTGAAACTCTCTGGGTGACAACAACAGTCCTGAACACTGAGTCATTGCCTTAGTAATGCACCCACTCTCTTCCTTGTTTTGGGGTATAATAAAATCCAATAACTTGTTTCTGAAGTTGACTCTGTTATTGTTTTTAATCCTCACAGATGTTTCTATAAGGAATCTCTAGAAAACTGAGACTCCAGCAGGTTGACTTGCCCAAGTCTCACAGCTGGTATGAAGCAAGACAGGAATTTAAGTGCAGGTGTGTCTGACGCAAGCGTGACTGTGTCCTCTGGGCCACAATGACTTTGCTAATGGCAATGGAGAAGCAAGTTATCTCAAAATGAAAAAAATGAAATTGTGAAAGAAAGAAGAAAGAAAGATGGCTCACGCCTCTAATCCCAGCACTTTGCAAGGCCAAGGCGGGCGGATCCCTTGAGGTCAGGAGTTCGAGACCAGCTTGGTCAACATGGTGAAACCCTGTCTCTACTAAACATACAAAAATTAGCCAGGCGTGGTGGTACACACCTATAATCCCAGATGCTCAGGAGGCTAAGGCAGGAGAATCACTTGAACCTGGTAGGCGGAGGTTGCAGTGAGCTGAGATTGCACCACTGTACCCTAGCCTGGATGACAGAGTGAGACTATGTCTAAAAATAAAAAAAGAAAAAAGAAAGAAAAGAAAAGAGAAAGAAAGAAAGTCAGCCAGGCAGAAAGCCCAGGTGAAGCAAACAGTACAGTGTAAACACCCTAGACCTCCCTTAGGAGTGTGTTTATGCAACACTTTCTGTCCTCTACCCCGACCCCCATCTCCCCTAGGGGGTGAGAATCTGGCAGACTCTCAACTTCTGGCAGGGTCTTACATTTCTGGGCTCAGATCCAGAGCAAGTGCTGGGGATAAGACTTGTTTGTGACCAAGGCTTCTAATGCTTGCCATTTCCCCTTTACTCTTGGTTCCTAGACTTTTTTCAATTACTTTTCTTTGGGAGCCTTCTTTTTCTCTTTACCTCTCTTACACATTGACGGGAGGGGATGAAAAAGCACAAACACTTAGCTGCCTGTTTCCTGTAATGAGGCCTAATTCTATAACAATAAACCTCTGGTAATCAAGTGATACCCCCAACATAATAGCTCTCAAATATTCAGTGTAGGCAATAAGCCTGCATGTTATTAACTTACTAGATTTAAGATGTAACAGAAAGGTCCTCCCACTAAAGGCTACTCAAGAAAAAACTCAAAACACTCAAGCTTTTGGGGAGAAGTTTGTCATTCTCACAAAATTCCACCAGAGGGCACTAGGTTCACACCACCCTGGCCAAGCTTCTGATTCTCCAACCCCAGTAAACAAGTCTCCCCAGAACGGGTTTAAAAGAAGTGGGAGAGGAGAAAGGAGAGGAAACATCCAGAACCGGACTAAGAATTGCCCAAGCATCCGGAAAACATACCCTAGGGCTGTTTGTTTCCCATTAAAATTTGGCGAGTGAATGTGAAATAAACAGGGATCCAAATTAACTAATGAGGTGGGAGGGGAGGAAGGGCTGTGGATCCCATTGAGGATTTCTTTGGGAATGGTACCAACTAAAGCACATACTCTGATCTAAATAATTTTTTGATCAGAATGCTAAATTCCCTAAATTTTTTAATTAGCTTCAATAATGTTCCAATCTGCAGAACAAAGATCTGTACAGTGTAAATTGAGAATAAAGGACTAAATGTATCTACAAAAACCTCAGATTCACAAAACAATGAAACCGGAGGCAGATTATCAGATGTGAAAAATGATCTCCAAAGAGTCTTTCAAAGAGAATCTGTCCTACGGTGTTGTTTTTTTTTTTTTCTGGTAATTTAGTTATTCACAAAGAAAATATATATTACGTGTCTGCTATACGGAAGTCACTGGGTAAGCACACCCAAGATTGAGAGGGAAATGGTTGGTTCCTGTCCTCTGCACCTCCCTCAGTGAGGACTGTAGGAATTTCAGTATTTTAGAGATGGTGGCCCTGGAATAGATCATCCACAGACCAAAGAGACTAAAGGAAAGGGAATAGAAAAAGAACAGCACCTTGAAAATTCATTAGGCTCTAAAATACTGCCCTCATGTGACTTCATCAAGTTATTATGATTTATCTAAGCTTCAGTTCCTCCTCTTTAAGATAGAATGATGTGAAGATCTAATTCTAGAATTGTAAGGCTTTAATTTTCTCAATAGGACATATTTCCCCATGTTGTTAACTAAGTTGAACTTGATTCTTCCCAACTTTCCACGTAGTTTCCTGCTAGAGACATGATTCAGGGTAGAGCTCAAATAGACCCAAACCTTCCATCATAACATGCAGTTGGGGAAATGAAGCATTCCTTGTATTTGACTGATTTCAGTAGGCATCCTACAAAACTCAAATCAGGCTAGAGATATGGCTGAGACTTGAATTTCCAATTTCCTGTCCTGAACTGAAAAATACCAAACAATCAAAGACTATAAAGAACAATTCCTCCATTCTCGATGCTAGTTATTGAACTGAAGTATAATGTAGTCTTTCCTTCTCTAACTGTATAAAGTGAAATTTGAAAGCTTGGCCAACTACAGCTTGTCCCTAAATTATGGTTTAAGAATAATGCTATCAAATTCCAGAACTGTTTCATTTCTTCTTCATTTTTATTATTATTATTTTGATTTGGTTTAAGATTCTACTATGGTCCATTCTTTTGGAAAGAATTGATGTTGGTTTATTACATAATAATAATTTTTAAAAGAATATTATACAATTCTGGGTTGGGTTTCCAGGGTGTTCCCCAACGCTGAGTCTCAATTGTGTCTCTTTAACATGATTTAAAGGTCTCCCGGAATGCCTGTTGAAATCATTCATACGCAGGGAAAATTCCATTTCCTAAACAGAAAAGGTTTGTTCGGTGTGAACCCTACCCTAAATTTCGTGTCGAATGTGTACAAGGCAACCACAGAGGCCCTGGGAAGGCACTCCAGATCGCCAGGTAAAGGATTTCTTACTTGCAGAGTGAGAATGGACCCTTTAAAAAACAGAGACAGGGCCGGGTGCGGTGGCTCACGCCTGTAATCTCAGCACTTTGGGAGGCCAAGGCGGGCGGATCACAAGGTCAGGAGTTCAAGACAAGCCTGGCCAATATGCTGAACCCCATCTCTACTAAAAATACCAAAAAATTAGCTGGCTATGGTGGCACACGCCTCTAATCCCAGCTACTCAGGAGGCTGAGGCAGGAGAATTGCTTGAACCTGTGAGGCAGAGGTTGCAGTGAGCGGAGGTTGCAGTGAGCCAAGATCGCGCCACTGCATCCAGCCTGGGCAACAGAGTGAGACTCTGTCTCAAAAAAGAAAAAAAAAGAGAGAAAAAGTTGTTTCCTAATAGAGATAAGATTTGGGGGTAGAGCAAAATCCTAATACAAAGCATTTATTTCAGGCAGCAGAATAACATTGAAGAAATACTTTTAATCTCAGGCTATTTCTGCAGATTTGGAACAAAATCTTTCCCTGTAATTGCTCTCCCACTCCACCCACCCCTTGGACATGGCAATTCTACTCTAAGAGAGAAAAACATGACTTCAAAGCACATGCAATGGAACCTCTTGTCAGCACTGATACGGTGTGTACCAAGAAACAGAAAAGTTCATGGGTTCAAGCATTCTAATGCTCTTTTTATGGTGGGGGTGAAGAATGGGGGTGGGTGGCAATTTAGGGAAGAAGGGGAGGGAGAAGAAAGGGCAGCAGACACAGCAAAGTCAAACTGGATGAAACAAGCTGTTTTACTTTTAACTTCTCTAAAAGTACAGTCTGGGTTTCTGGGGGCGAACCAGTTAAGGGTTTTCTTCCGCTTTTACTTCTTGCCTATGCTCAAGCCTCCCTGGTCAGTTCTTGGACTCATCTGGGCCCTAATTTCGTCACTTTAAGTAAATGTGGGGTTGGCCGAGGAGGACAAGACCTCTTGTTCACTCCTGAAAGAGTCAGTGGTCATTATATAGGTATTACGTTCCTAACCTTACAAAGCGTGCCCCTGGTCACATGAATGGATCAAAGCAAATCCATTTCCATTACCAGAAAAGCAGCTCAAAGCACGTGTTCTCTTGATAGTGCCACAGTCACTTCTGTGTGGTTAACAAATATCATTTATTGAACACTCACCCTGGACACTACTGCGGGATATGACAATGAATAAACTGCTCAATGAGGTCAAGACATCTAGCAAGGGAAGCAGGCACTCAAATGGCAGAAACACTGTAAGCCTGCAGAACTGGACTCCCACCTTACCATTCCGTTCTCTGTTATGTTTGCCATCCCCACCTCAGGTGCTGGTGGTGTGTGCAGCAGAGGCTCTGGCTTATGGTTTGGTAGTTTGGTATCTGGAAATGATTAAAAACATCTTTTAAAATAAAAACGTCACTTTTCTCCTCCTTTGCTTCCCTTCCTCAACCATTTAAACTCACAGCTTTACAGAAAGAAATGAAGACCGCGCACTGTGTTACCAAGGTTAAGTCCAGTTCGATATAATGAATGGTAAAGCATTACACTGAGTCAGAAAAGTTGTATTCAAAAGTCGCTACAGGGAAAGAAAGAATCCAGTCACCTCAGATTATAGAACTTGGCCAATGATAATTATAATTGCTGTTTTCTAAACATTTAGGATGCACCAGGGACTACTCAATCTCTTCTGCATGTACTATCACAATTAATCCTTTTATAAGGTAACAATTATTACCCCTCTTTTATTATAGACAAAAAAACAGGCTTCATGTGGCTAGTGATTTGGTATGAAGGGAAAGCCCGGATTTGAACCTAGGTTTGCCTGACCTGCAGCCGTGCCTGTAGCCACCACAATGGAATGCTTCAAGGGGCAGCACTGAAATTTAACGAGGAATTTGTAAGGCAACCTACACAATCCAAAATGTCACCAGTCTGAAACATCCCAAAAACCCCTGTTTGAGATGAATGCTGCATCTGTCATTTAAAAGTACTACAGTGTTATACACTCTTAAAGGAAAGGGTGTTGACCAAAGAAGCCAAGTTATGTGTATGTGGTCGCAGGCAACATTTCTTTTCCATATTTGCGGTACAAAACAACCAGAAGAACAAACTTCTTCCCTTCCTCTTCCAAAGGCACTGGAAACATAAATTCTTGCTCTTTAAACTGAAAGAAGCAATAAAAGCTGGACACCATCAGGTAGATTTCAGGCACTAAAAACAAAATGATCGAGTAACAGTACGGATAGCAATATCTACCTACCTACCTATCTACCTATGTTGTGTCTCTAGGTACACATATAATTATTGTGCATCTGCTGACAAACATCCATTTCAAGATTGTGTTCACATACACATTTTCCCAACCATCACGGCAAGCTGAGAGGAGAGGTATGTATTCCCATTTTCCAGATTAACAAGAAGCCGCACTTGATAAAGCAAAACCAGGGAGAATTCGTTTAAGACATTTCTTGACAATTTCTGGACTTCGAAAGGGGCAAGTGAACACCTCGATTTCCTTTCGGCTGCTCAGGGGGCAGTTTGCACACAGAATTTCAAATCTAGTGGGCGGTTCCACAGATCGTTTTCGATGATCACTTTATTTTGCAGATGAGGAAACTTGGGCCCTGAGAGACCTGCCTAGGGTCTGGCCAGCGGTATGACACAGGTCTCCAGACTTAGTTTCTACCGCCCTCCAGAATCCTCTGTGAAATTAGAGACACAGCACGTTGATTTCAAATGTGAAATGGCAGAGTTCTGTTTATTTCCCCAGAGCCAACAGAGCCGGAGCGGGCGGCTCTTCCAGGCTTTGGGAACCCGGACCCGTCCCCAGGCCCAACTGGCACCCACGCTAGCCCAGGCCCGCCCAAGGTTCCCCCGGGTCCCGCGCCCCGCGCTCCCTCTCAAGCTAACCCCTGCCCGCGGGAAGCGGGGCTCGGAGGCTCCCTCGTAACAAAAGGCTAAATTCGGTTTCCCTGGTTCCGCATTTCCCCATGGAGCGCTCCTCGTAAAACTATTGCCCGTAAAGACTGCAGGGCAGAGGTCCAGGGCGCTTTGCTGGGAGCCTCGGGGCCCCGGGCTGGGGGCCGTCGGGTGGCACCTGGCGGGCCAGCGAGCGGGCGGGCGGGCGGGCGGCGAGCGAAGGCTTCCCGGCCTGGCAGCAGCTCGCCCCTCCGCCCTCCGCCCTCCGCCCTCCGCCCTCCGCCCTCCGCCCTCCGCCCTCCGCCCTCCGCCCTCCGCCCTCCGCCCTCCGCCCTCCGCCCTCCGCCCTCCCGGCTCCGCTCCCCTCCCCCACGCCGCCCTGCCCCTCCCCCACGCCCCTTTCTCTTTCTTTCTTTCCCAGCTCGCTTGCCCCCACCCCAGCGGCGCCCGCCGGGCTTCTCGCCCAATGGCCGCGGGGCCGGGGAATGCATCAGCTGATCGGCCCGGGCTCCCGGCCGCTGGGAGCCAATCAGGGCACCGGGGGCGGCCCCCGGCCGCGGATAAAGGGTGCGGGGCCGCGAGCGGCCTTGCAGAGTCGAGAGTGGGAGAAGAGCGAAGCGTGTGAGCAGCACTACGGCCTCCTCTCCTCCTAACCTCGCTCTCGCGGCCTGCCTTTACCCGCCCGCCTGCTCGGCGCCCAGGTAAGCCCCCGGACGGCCCGGTGGCACCCAAGCGACACGCGCCGCCCCTGCTACCCCGCGAGGCGCGCCACCCAGCCTCCTTTTTCGGCCGCCTGCCCCTCCAGTCCCAGCCCTACGCTGCGGCCTCTCTGGCCCGGGCCTGAGGTCCGGCTCCAGTCCTCCTCCCGCGTGCTTCCGCCGCCGATGGCTTGGACCCTCCGGGGCTGGCGCTGGTGGGGCGCGCCCTTGGCCAGGCTCTGGGAAGGGCGGGGTGAGTTGTTTTGATCTTCTTTTCACTACTTGCGGCCCAAGCGCCGCCCCTGGAGGCCTTTGGGCTGGCCCGCGCCCTGGGGCTCACAGTGGTGTTTGCGCTGTGGATGGAGTGGCGGTGCGGTCCCCTGCAGAGCGCAAACAAGGCGCTTGGTTGGCGCGGGCGCCTCGCTGCTTTCCTCGTGGTGGGGCAGTCGTCGTGGTTCTGGCGATCGTTGAGACGCCTCGATTGCGGCGTGTAACAGTGAGCGTTGTTTGCGCGGCCGGCTCCCGCCTCGGGGTCCCGGGGGCCTTCCAGTGTGACCGAACAATGGAGAGCCCGGGCCTCGGCGCAGTCGGTGGAGAAGCTGGGCCGGGCCGAGGCAGCAGCAGCGCGCGGTCCCTCCGGCCTGCGCCCCCACCCTCCCCGGGGACCCCGCAACCCCTCGGTGGCGGGGTATGGCCACCTCCGTGAGGCCCTGAGATTCAGACGGGGGCCCGAGGGGCGGGGCGCCCGCTTTAGGGACATTTCAGTGGGAAGGGGCTGCTTTCAAAGTGGATAATTACAACTCCCTCGGGGGCGGGAAGCGGGGATCCTCCCCCAGCCGCAAGTTCACGAAGAAAGCAACCAATGAAAATTATGAAGACGACGAGAAGTCAGACTCCTCCGGGTCGCCCTCCAACTGTTTCGGCTTCGTCGCCTACTCCGTGAACTCCGGCGAGAAATCTCGAGTCAAGATTAAGACCTTAACCCACCAACCGGCCTGTTTCGACACCCCCCGGGTCGACCGCTGTCTGTCCCCTTCTCCATCGCCCTCGCCCAGAAAGCTCCGGTGCTTGGACCAGCTCGAGTCTGAGAAAGAGGAGAGGCGCGAACGCCACTCCAAAAAGAGAAGGGCTAAGGAGGGCAACCCTAACAATACGCTTGACTTTCTGTGGCTGGGGTGAGTGAGGGAGCAGGGAGGACGACCCCGGAGTTGGTGAGAGCTGCAGAAACGGCTAAAAGCTTCAGAATCCGTTCCCCCCACATAAACTTGGCGCCACGGCAGCAGCAGTTGATAGAGTGCTGGCATCCAACTGGCTCACGGAAAAGAGCAGGAGATCCGAAACAGGCTTAGGACGAAGTGTGCATGATGTTGGTGGTGTAACAGGTTGGAGAGGACAGCTGAGAAATTGGGTTGTAGCTTTTTTTTTTTTTTCCCCCACCGACAGAGTCTCGATCTGTCGCCCAGGCTGGAGTGCAGTGGTGCAAGCTCCCGGCTTACTGCAACCTCTAGCTCTAGGGTTCAGGCGATTATCCTGTGTCAGCTTCCCGAGTAGCTGGGATTACAGGCGGGCACCACCAGGCCCGGCTAATTTTTGTATTTTTAGGAGAGACTGGGTTTCACCATATTGGCCAGACTGGTCTCGAACTCCGTACCTCAGGTGATCCGCCCGCCTAGGTGGGTTGTAGCTTTTAGCGGGAGCTGAAGGGTTCTGGGACGGAGGTGGGAGGCAGGATTTGGCCGACTGAATCTTCTAGAGGCAATATTGGGGTGTTGGTCTTCCCCAAGGGGAAGGGTGGTGAGGCTGTCAGAGGGAGAAGCAGTTATGTTTTCAGCTGGGCAAACATGGACGGTTGCCCATAGAAACTTTGCCACTGTACTTCAGAACGTTGCCCTAGTCGTTGGAGGAGAACAATGTGTTCCCTTTCTAGCCATCCTGGGCCACGGAGGGAGGAACGTTTCCTTTTTGGCTGTTGTGGCTTCAGAGTTTCTGTTCTTTCAGAGGTTTTGTGGTAGTGGTTGGCAGTTATTAGTATGCCTTATAGCTTTTAAAATTCCAGATCTTTTTGATTTTGAAATGGAAATTTCCTAATTACTTGAAGTCTTCTTGTGGAATTCCATAATGTTGTGATTCTTGCTCACTATCTTAAGTGAAACTTTGCATGAGACCTATGGAAAGTATGGCAGCATGCCCCTTAGAATCTGGTTTGAATCAGCTTTTGTTGTAGGAAACTGCTAGCCTTTAAAAAAAAAATATTGTAACCTTGTTTCATCAAATCTAAATGTGTAGTGGGTTTTCTTTTGGTGGGGAGTGGCTGTGGGTTTCAGTTAAGACCACAGCTAGGATGAAAGGCAAAGAGAAAAACAGAAACCTTGGAAGCCAAGCCTGTTCTGTGGCTGGATTTTACTTGTATTGGAAGAAGTTCTATGTTTTGTAAATTTGTGTATTGGTTTGGTTTGTTTCTTCTGATAGATTAGTATTTGGATAGTTTAGTGTTACCTCAGCTACACTGAAGGAATAGACAGTCCTCACAAGTGTAAGTTCCAACTTGGAAGCCTGGGATCTGCAGTAGCTGTGGAACTTAAGCCTTTGAGCTCAGAGATGCAAGAGGCATTGAGTTACTACCAAGGGCCTGATCTTTTCTTTAGCAGGCATCTGTGTTAATTGCTTCAAAAGGTGGTGATCAGTTTTACAGCCTATTATAAAGGAGATTTTCGCCTACTATAAAACTAATCCCCCTGAAAGAGTGAGTAAACATAACTTTCTGTGTGTTGACTTCCACAGGGGAAGGAGTTGGCACTTACACCTTGATTCACAACTTTTGATTCAGTTGTCCCTCTGAAGCCATTTTTGCAGGGGATCAGTTTGGAGTGGGCGTTAACAATGTTATTTTTTTTCTCTCTCCAGAACACCTTCCACCATGACCACCTCAGCAAGTTCCCACTTAAATAAAGGCATCAAGCAGGTGTACATGTCCCTGCCTCAGGGTGAGAAAGTCCAGGCCATGTATATCTGGATCGATGGTACTGGAGAAGGACTGCGCTGCAAGACCCGGACCCTGGACAGTGAGCCCAAGTGTGTGGAAGGTGAGACAGCAATGTGGAGTGGAGCACACGCTGGGTGGGATCTGCAGAGGGGTGGGCCTTTGACTCAGCCTCTGGATTAGGCCTCTTCATTCTGTTTGTAAAGCTTTTCTAAGGCAGGGCTTTCTAGACTTCGTTCAGTCAACATTAAGCTCCTACACTGCCTCAAAGCAGAGCAACAATGGAACCCTTTATTTAAATGGAATTGTGCATGTAGGCCAGTGTATTGAAGAAAAACTAAGTCTGGTTTATGGAGAGTTGGCATGGGGCTTAGAGATTGCCGACCTGGGCATCCCCACTTACCTGACTCTAAGGCACCCTCAGAAAACCACTGCTCTAACCTGAGAATGCCATCTAGTTTACAAACTCTTAGAAAACTGTACTTAATACTCACATCACTGGGCTTCTAGATGTGAAGCAAATGCTCTAAAATGGTTTTCAAATAGGACTTATTTTTAGTTGATGGCACTTTTGGAAATTCTTAAACTGTCTTAATTGCTTATCCCTCTAGGAGCTACAGTTAGATTATAGTTGTGACCTTCATTTTTCAGTCTAAAACAAGCCATAGTCTTCCCTCTTCCAGAAAGGGGCCAAGTATCACCTCCTACCTAGTTTAGGATAGCTTACTTTTCCTTTTTGAATAAGTGAATGATCATAATACAAAGCCTACATTGTGTACTTGCTATGTGGCAGATAGTTCACAGACACTGAAGATACAAAGTGAGAGTCTGGTCTCTGCCTTCAGAGAACTCAGTCAGCTAGAGAGACAAAGCAGTCTTTAAAACAGTGGGAAAGGTGGATAGGTAATAAGGGAACATCCTTGAGTAAGTCATCCTTCTAGTTGTCTGTTCCCTCATCTATAAAATAAGGACATTACTTGCCAGAATACACTGGGGGCATGAGAAGAAGGAAGTGACACATTGCCTAATGGAAGAATCAGAATCCTTCACTATCTCAGTATTTTAAGTGACTGATAGGCTGGTAATGGTAACAGAATGCTTCAGTTTGTCTCCTGGAAGACATTTGGGAAGGGAGTGTCTGATGTATTTAAGGAAGTGGTACAGTGGTCTTACTTGGAACTCAGATAGGAAGGGCTGTAGGATCAGGTACAGGTGCCAGGGTATACATATTAATGATGGCATTTATGCCTTAATAACTTCCTGGAAAAGAGATCTTTAGAGATGGGAAGGTGAGTGAAGGGCTGGCTGTATTTGCATTGCTTGGAAAGCTCCTGTACGTTTTAAATGTAATTTTCCCTCTTTTTGCCCCAGAGTTGCCTGAGTGGAATTTCGATGGCTCTAGTACTTTACAGTCTGAAGGTTCCAACAGTGACATGTATCTCGTGCCTGCTGCCATGTTTCGGGACCCCTTCCGTAAGGACCCGAACAAGCTGGTGTTGTGTGAAGTTTTCAAGTACAATCGAAGGCCTGCAGGTATGTATAGCACAGCTATAGATTCCTCTCCTCAATCTGTGAATGCTGTGAAGGGGAGGGAGGAGACATTCTGCAATCAGTATTGGGAAGACTAGGCTATTTCATGACTGTTTTAAGAATCTGAGTGATTGAGCCTCTTCCCTGAACTTCTCCTTTGAGGAAGAGATAATATGGCCCATCTTTCTATGGTCTTGTCTGTTGGTAGCATAAAATAGCATTTGATTTGTCCAGATCTGTTTGCCGGTCTTGGAGTCCCCAGTAACAGCCCTCCTGCCTGGAATGTAGGCCAGGACAAATGTAAACCAATGGAGAAATGATTCTCAAAAACTATAGAATGGCTCCAAGTGTCTGAGAAATGAAGAATAAATCTAACAACCAGAAGCAGCTGTCTTGTGAATAGAGGGTTAAGTGCCAGGCATTTGGTGCTTGGGAGGTGGCCAGAATGCAGATAAGGTGAAAGTTGCCCTGTTCTAAATCCATTCTCATGTGACTTGGTTGTAACTGAGTTTAGTTAAAACTGAAGTCTTGCAGAGTCTTCCTACAGATGTACAGTTATAGCTTCTCTCATTTTTCTGACTCAGTGACTCAGTGATCCCAAGAAGGCCTATACTGGGTCATTTCAGCCCATAGTGCACACCTCAGTTGTATAGAATCCAAAGACTGTTCTCCCATCAGCATTGGTATTCAGCATCAGATCCCTGATGGCATATTGTTCACTCTTTTTTCTAGAGACCAATTTGAGGCACACCTGTAAACGGATAATGGACATGGTGAGCAACCAGCACCCCTGGTTTGGCATGGAGCAGGAATATACCCTCATGGGGACAGATGGGCACCCCTTTGGTTGGCCTTCCAACGGCTTCCCGGGGCCCCAGGGTAAGTCTTCTTGGGTTAGAGGTGAAATTGCCAGAAGTGTCTTAACTGTTCCAGAATGCCCCTTCCCAGGGATGGGAGTGACTTTCTGAATCAAGCAAAATAATACAGTAAAGGCGAAACAGCCCTCATATCACCAAAGTCCAAAAATGGATATAAATGTATAAAGTAAGGTTTTAGGGGGAAGCTTTGGCCCCACAGGTGAAGAGGAACTCCCCTGTTGCCCCTCCCCTGCCCTGTACCTACAGATGAAGGCAAGGATAGTGATTCAAGAGGGCAAGGCTTAAGGGCCTTCTGATCTCTGACTTTGGGATTCTCTGGATTTCTTGACTCTTAGCGTTTTGTCTTGATGCTTTTGTAGGTCCATATTACTGTGGTGTGGGAGCAGACAGAGCCTATGGCAGGGACATCGTGGAGGCCCATTACCGGGCCTGCTTGTATGCTGGAGTCAAGATTGCGGGGACTAATGCCGAGGTCATGCCTGCCCAGGTAAATATAGCTCCAGTCCATCAATGATGAAGGGCAGGCAGGTGCATATAGGACTTTTGCTAGTAAGGGCTGCTGATACACCACTCACTAACCCAAAACCTAAGAATGGGTTGGAGGAGAGGTGAGAAGAGAACAGGTTTAGGAGCTTCTGAGTTGGAGTGAGCAGTTGGCTTTGTTTTAATGGCCAAGCTTCTCGTTTCTAGTGGGAATTTCAAATTGGACCTTGTGAAGGAATCAGCATGGGAGATCATCTCTGGGTGGCCCGTTTCATCTTGCATCGTGTGTGTGAAGACTTTGGAGTGATAGCAACCTTTGATCCTAAGCCCATTCCTGGGAACTGGAATGGTGCAGGCTGCCATACCAACTTCAGCACCAAGGCCATGCGGGAGGAGAATGGTCTGAAGTGAGTACCTTCTGCTGGGGCCATCTTTAATCTCCTGTGGCAGAAAACTTGGGAAGAGACTTATCAATCTCTCAGCAAAGTCTCCTTTGCAGGATGACTTGCAAATATTTACCAGAGTTAAGTAAACTTGACTTCTCAGTCTGGACGTACCTTAGCTGTTGACACTTGACTTCAAATTCTCATTTTGTTCCTATTTGAAAAATACCAAGTAATACTTCTGATTCACAGTGATAATTATTATATAAATTATAACAAATAATTATTAGTCATATATCATTATATAAACATTGATATATATATTTGTGACATATATGTCGTGACAGGGAAAAGTTGACAAATTCATGCATTTGAAAATCTTTTAGAACTAAATTAGTTAATAATACAGGCATGTGGATAAGCTTAATGCTTATGAGGGGGAGAAAGTTTCAAATGATTGGTCTTTTCAACAAATACTTTCTACTGCTTGTCGGGCACTGTTCTGACCACTGAGACACACAGGTAAGAAGACGAAGCCACTGCCTTCATGAAGTGTTTGTACCACTGGTATCATATTTTGGTGCACTTCATTCTTGGCTCCATACCTGGAGACAAGGTTGGACTGCCATCTTTTCTGTTTCTTCTAGGTACATCGAGGAGGCCATTGAGAAACTAAGCAAGCGGCACCAGTACCACATCCGCGCCTATGATCCCAAGGGAGGCCTGGACAATGCCCGACGCCTAACTGGATTCCATGAAACCTCCAACATCAACGACTTTTCTGCTGGTGTAGCCAATCGTAGCGCCAGCATACGCATTCCCCGGACTGTTGGCCAGGAGAAGAAGGGTTACTTTGAAGACCGTCGCCCCTCTGCCAACTGTGACCCCTTTTCGGTGACAGAAGCCCTCATCCGCACGTGTCTTCTCAATGAAACCGGCGATGAGCCCTTCCAGTACAAAAACTAAGTGGACTAGACCTCTAGCTGTCAAGCCCCTCCTAGTTCTTCATCCCACTCCAACTCTTCCCCCTCTCCCAGTTGTCCCAATTGTAACTCAAAGGGTGGAATATTAAGGTCGTTTTTTTCATTCCTTGTGCCCAGTTAATCTTGCTTTCTTTGTTTGGCTGGGATAGAGATGGGTCAAGTTATTAATTTCTTCACACCTACCCTCCTTTTTTTCCCTATCACTGAAGCTTTTTAGTGCATTAGTGGGGAAGAGGGTGGGGAAACATAACCACTGCTTCCATTTAATGGGGTGCACCTGTCCAATAGGCATAGCTATCCGGACAGAACACGTTTGCAGGAGGGGGACTTTTCTTCGAGGTAGCTGAAAGGGGAAGACCTGACTTCCTCTGGTTAGGTTAGGACTTGCCCTTGTGGTGGAAACTTTTCTTAAGAAGTTATAACCAACTTTTCTATTAAAAGTGGGAATTAGGAGAGAAGGTAGGGGTTGGGAATCAGAGAGAATGGCTTTGGTCTCTTGCTTGTGGGACTAGCCTGGCTTGGGACTAAATGCCCTGCTCTGAACACGAAGCTCAGTATAAACTGATGGATATCCCTACCTTGAAAGAAGAAAAGGTTCATGTTGCTTGGTCCTTGATTTATCACACAAAGCAGAATAGTATTTTTATATTTAAATGTAAAGACAAAAAATTATATGTATGGTTTTGTGGATTATGTGTGTTTTGCTAAAGGAAAAATCCATCCAGGTCACGGGGCACCAGATTTGAGATGAATAGTCCGGATTAGAAACCAAGCATCTCCTTTTGAGTAGGGAGTGAGGGAGGTGGTGCTTAGAAAGATGGTGCTCTGGGGTTAGGTCCTCATGACCACTTCTGGGTTTCTGCCCTGCCCACCCTCTGGAGAAGGTGGGCACTGGATTAGTTAACACGTTTCTAGCAGTCACTTGATCTCTGTGGCTTTGGTTTAAAAGACAGACACTTGTCCACATGGGTTTAGAGATAAGAGTTGGCTGGTCAACTTGAGCATGTTACTGACAGAGGGGGTATTGGGGTTATTTTCTGGTAGGAACAGCATGTCACTAAAGCAGGCCTTTTGATATTAAATTTTTTAAAAAGCAAAATTATAGAAGTTTAGATTTTAATCAAATTTATAGGGTTTCTAGGTAATTTTTACAGAATTGCTTGTTTGCTTCAGCTGTCTCCTACCTCTGCTCTTGGTGGAGATGGGGACAGGGCTGGGGTCAAAACACTTGTAATTTTGTATCCTGATGTCTTTGTTAAGACTGCTGAGGAATTATTTTTTTTCTTTTATAATAAGAAATAAACCCCACCTTTATTCCTTCATTTCATCTACCGTTTTCTGGTTCTTATGTTGGCTGTGGCAGGCCAGCTATGGTTTTCTCTTGTCATGACAACTTCTAATTGCCATGTACAGTATGTTCAAAGTCAAATAACTCCTCATTGTAAACAAACTGTGTAACTGCCCAAAGCAGCACTTATAAATCAACCTAACATAAGAGCTCTCTGATGTGTTCGTGGTTCTTTCAAATCCCCATGTACCATTATATTCCTTTATTTCCTAAAACAGGCAAAATAAGCTCAAGTTTATGTACTCTTTGAGTTTTTAAAACACTGGAGTGATGTTGCTGACCAGTCCTTTCCTGTGCCTCTCTAGCTTGGGTATTTGGGACTACTGGGATTAAGTTTTTCACCTAGACTTAATAACACACAATCTTGGCATTTCCTAGCCTAGAGTTTTATAGCAGGGTACAACCCCCACTCCTCCCCATTCTGTGCTCCCCTGAGTTTGGTTTTGGCTTACCATAACATTGTTTTGACCATTCCTGGCCTAATAGCCTAAAATACTTAATGTATGATTAACTGGCTTTACAATTTCTACTATCTGTTGTCAGTGATTCATTTAAGTAACATATTAGCTACCCTGCTTCACTGGTTGAAGCCTTCCAAGGTTGGCCATGCCCTAGGCATGAGCTCGTCCTTGAGTGTATCTTGCCTTGCAGGAAGACCAGTGGACTGCTTGTGATTCTCAAAAGCTCTGTGTTGTCACCCGTGCCCTTGCCCCTTGCTCTACCTTGGTCCGTGTATCTGGAAGTTCTTCCACCTTATCCTGGCCAATTCCTACCTTCATTCATTCCTCATGAGGCTGGGTAAAAGCTCCCTCCGGCTCCCTTGATGCTGTGCACATACCTAGCAAAAAGCAGTTATTCGACACGGCGTGCAATATTATTAACAACATTAATACTACTAATAATGTGGGCAATAATGATTGTTTTTAAAAGGCAGAATACTCTTATCAGTTTGAGATAGCCGGGGCCTGTGATAGTATTTAGATACGACACAGTTCTTCAGGCGACTGTATTTTACACTAGTCAAGTAATCCTAGATATCCATGGTTTTTCTTAAGAAAGTTGGCTCCTGGTATGATTTAATATTCAAAGTAGAGTCATCTACCTATTAGCTTGCTGGCATGGTCCTAGCTTATGCCTGTTGTTTCAGCATGATTGTTGAGTACCCTCTTTCATCCTTAGCATTTTCTTGATTTTGTTGTTAAATGATGCATACCCTTATTTCCATTGAATCTCTACTTCCACCTCCCCAACAGAAGTTGTCTTCCCTTTGCTTAGTCACCCTTACAGCCTCTTGGATGGTGTCTCCTACACAGTGTAAACACTAAACTGAAGAGGCAGTGACCTGAGCACTTTGGATTTCATTCATTGTAATCAATTCCCTGACAAAATGATTGCATGAGAAGGAATTTAAGTTCATAGGATCAGAATTTAGGTGAAAACAAGCAGCATATTTGTTTCTCCCCCCTCTCACCTAGAATTAACTTTGACCTAGAGGTCACAGTGCAATCCCCTTGTATTTCTAAAAGATTCTATTTCATTTTACAATATGCAGATATATGTCCATACACATGCATAATATAAATGTATACCATATTTGTAAACATATACCATATTTGTATACATTTATATTATACGTTTGTATTTCTAAGGTGTTTTTTATAGTTCATTTGCAGACACTGGGTTATGTGATAACTTTTATCAGTAATGGATTAAACAGAATAATGACCAAATTTTCAAACTTAAGGAGTCAAGCCAGTATTTACAAAAGGAGGTCTCCATGAACTCCTTAAACATGAGTTCCCCTAATATCATCTTGCCAGGTACTAGATAACAACTAAGTGACAGCACAAGCTATAGGGAATTTGAAAGAATTCCATGGATGGGTGCTGTATAGGGCCTTTTATTGTTTTTGAGACAATCTCACTGTCGCCCAGGCTGGAGTGTAGTATGGCGTAATCTTGGCTCACTGCCACCTCTGCCTCCCAGATTCAATCGATTCTCCTGCCTCAGCCTCCCAAGTGGCTGGGACTTGGCACCACCATGCCCGGCTAATTTTTGTATTTTTAGTACAGATGGGGTTCCACCATGTTGGCCAGGCTGGTCTTGAACTCCTGACCTCATGTGACCCCCCTACCTCCGCCTCCCAAAGTACTGGGATTACAGGTGTGAGCCACCGTGCCTGGCCTAGGGCCATTTAAAAAGCCAGATCTGTGCTGCTGTGTAGAATGGTAGACAGGTGGATGAGAAGTTCCTGAACTATTCTTGGCCCTTTTACCACTAAGTGAAAGTAACTTGCTGCCCCAAAGAAAGATGTCTCATCATTCAATAGGACTTCCTAATTGAACTTCATGAAAGCAAGAGATCCTGTTTTTCTTGCTTACCACTGTATCTTGAGACCTGTTGTAGTGCCTGCAATACTTGTTTAATAAATTATTTTTAAGTATCAGTTTTGTGAGCTTTAACTCTATGAGGTCTTTATTATTTGACTGTATTTTAACTCTGGCCATGACAGGAAGACAAAGTTCCATTTTTATTGAGCGTAAAAAGAATCAAGGCCAGGTGAAGTGGCTTACGCCTGTGATCCCAACACTCTGTGAGGCTGCAGCGGGAGGATGTCTTGAGCTCAGGAGTTTGAGACCAGCCTAGGCAACATAGTGAGGTCCAGTCTCTACAAAAAAAAATTTTTTTTTAATTGCACGCCTGCAGTCTCAGCTATCAGGAGGCTAAGATGGGAGGATCACTTGAGCCCAGGAAATTGAAGCTGCAGTGAGCTGTGATTGCACCACTGCACTCCAGCCTGGGTGACAGATTGAGACCTTGCCTAAACAAAACAAAACCCCAAAAAACAAGTTGAAAATGTTGATTCTTTTTACTACCAACATTATGGCAGGACTAAAAACTTCGTGGGAGTGTACTGTGGAAAATAGTGATAATTATTTCTGGTTGTAATCAGGCTTCCAAGAGCCTCGTGTTGCTTTAAGAGTTATAACTGCCAGGCACAGTGGCTCATGCCTGTAATCCCAGCACCTTGAGAGGCCGAGGCAGGTGGATCACCTGAAGTCAGGAGTTCGAGACCAGCCTGACCAATATGGTGAAACAAACCCTGTCTCTACTAAATACAAAAAATTAGCCAGGCGTGGTGGCACATGCCTGTAATCCCAACTACTTGGGAGACTGAGGCAGGAGAATTGCTTGAACCTGGAAGGCGGAGGTTGCAGTGAGCCAAGATCACACCATTGTACTCCAGCCTGGGCAACAAGAGGGAAACTCCATCTCAAAAAAAAAAACGTTATGACTGAGGCCGGGCATGATGGCTCATGCCTGTAATCCCAGCATTTTGAGAAGCTGAGGCAGGTAGATCACTTGGGCTCAGAAGTTCGAAACCAGCCTGGGCAACGTGACAAAACCCCATCCCTACAAAAATTTTGAAAAATTAACTGGACATGGTGGCATGTACATGAAGTCATAGTTATCTGGGAGGCTGAGGTGGGAAGATTACTTGAACCCGGGTGGTTGAAGCTGCAGTGAGCCATGGTTGTGCCACTGCACTCCAGCCTGGGCAACAAAGTGAGACCCTGTCTCAAAAAACAAAAAAAAAATATAACTGATGTAAACTGGTAGTTTAGGCTGGGTGTAGTGGTTCAAGCCTATAATCCCAGCACTTTGGGAGGCCAAGGCAGGTGGATCACCTGAGTTCAGGAGTTCGAGACTAGCGTGACCAACATGGTGAAACCTTGTCTCTACTAAAAATACCAAAAATAGCAGGATGTGGTGGTGGGTGCCTGTAATCCCGGCTACTCAGGAGGCTGAGGCAGAGGTTGCAATAAGCAAAGATCACTCCATGTCACTCCAGCCTGGGCAACAGAGTGAGACTCCATATCAAAAATAAATAAATAAATAAATAAAGTGACAGTTCATCATTTAACTCCAAAGACTTCGGGTACATTTCTACTGTAAACAATCTGAGCTGATTAGAGCCCTGCCATTTTATAGCGTTTAGCTCGATCTCCAACCATTCATTTAAAAAAATTCTACCTCAGGCTGGGCATCATGGCTCAAGCCTGTAATTCCATCACTGTGGGAGGCCAAAGTGGGCAGATCACTTGAGGTCAGGAGTTTGAGACCAGCCTGGCCAACATGGTGAAACCGCATCTCTACTAAAAATACAAAAATTAGCTGGGCATGGTGGTGGGCACCTGTAATCCCAGCTACTTGGCAGGCTGAGGCAGGAGAATCGCTTGAGCCCAAGAACCAGAGGTTGCAGTGAACCAAGCTTACACCACTGCACTCCAACCTAGGCAACAGAGTGTGACTCCATCGAAAAAAAAAAAAGAAAAAGCGATTTCATTTTACAATATGTGGATATATGTCCATACACATGCATAATATAAATGTATACCATATTTGTGAGAATATGCATATATGTACACATTAGATACACAATACAAGCACAATACATATGCCTTTTGCTCAAGATACAGTGTCTTATAAAGGAGACAGGAATTTAGGAATATATGTTCCAGAAACAGTACACAAGAGAATTCGCTGAGATGAGAAAGTTGTCACTAGGAACGGGGAGTGGTAAAATGTAGAAAGTGTAATTGTTATTAAAGGTCTACTGCCAACTCTTTCCAGTTAATTACCCACTCTGCCATGCTTTATGGACAGCAGGTTGTCAGCCACTGTCAATAGGTCTTTGCGCATGGTACACTTCCTGGAGCTCCTCTAACATAGGACAGCGATATCCTAGTCCATGTTACAGAGGGAGTGTCCACACGGTTCCTATTGTCATTTGATGAGTTACTTTTCAGGGTCCTTGTACCTGAGCAAGTTGTCTTCTTTTGGATGGATTTCAGATTGAGTTACCTGCATTGTCTTGAGATTGCAGCCTGTCTTCTCCACTATACGGCATAGTCAGCAGATCTATTAGGTAAATCCCAGTGGGCCCTCAGTCACTAAATCCATCCTCTGTGCCTTTCTACATTTGCCTTTTGATAAAGGTTTAGAATAACTCCTTCTCTGTGACTCTATTTTACTCCTCTATTGACACTAAATTGAATCAGCATTTAAGATATGAAAAAATCAATAATCAAATGAAATGGGAGTCAAATAGGCACTATTTTGGTGTGTTGGGGAAAGCATATGAATGAGGGGTGGTCACGTGAATGGTCAAGTCTCCTTTACGACTCTCCTCTTATAGCTAAAGGTTGTCACTGGCAGCACCAAATGGAAGGGGACTCCTGGGCCCATTGCTATGTATCTCAGTTTATTCTCAAACGATTTTGTGAGCTGTTTTGGTAACTGTTTAAATAAGGCTACAGAATGAAATACAGTATCACATTGTAGGAGGAGAGGGAAAAGGATTCGTTTTTTTCATTCTTTGGAAGAAGTGAACACTTGCCTGGACTCTAGGAAGGAACCCGTGATCTAATTAACTAAATTTAGAGAGACAGTACAGTAAGAGAATGCACTTTTCCAGAGCTTCCTTTGCAAGACAGGATCCATCTCTTCAAACAATCCACCATCAGCCTCATTCCTAGGTGGGCCTAAGATCCAGAAACTACCAATCTATTAACGTTTTTATATAAATACTTCTATGGCATAGCACTTAGCCAAGGAAGCCTTCAATAAATGTTTGTTGAGTTACATTATCAGAGAAAGGTCACTACTATGTCACTGGCTAAAGAAAGTAGACAGAAGGCTGGGGTGTGAGGCCTATTAATCATAGTATTAATCATAGGTGTTAATGGTTTGTATATGAGCTGCCTCACTCCTGCAGTAAATTCCAAATTACTTAATTCAGAAATATCCTCCTTTCCCTGATGCCAAATGCAGGGCCTTTAGGGTGGTCATCTGAAATGCTATATCCTGTAGGCTGCTGAGTTTCCAGGTTCTTCCCTTCTCTTGAAAGAGGATGGTTGAGAATATACTTAGATTATCTGTGTCATTAAATGATTCACTACTCCAGGAATTGACACCATTCTTTACAAAATCAGCCTGAGATAATCTATGACATCCCCAAAATTCCTTCCAAATTTGGAATTTTATGCTGTGAACTGTCATACCCAACACTGAAGTTAAGCAGTTTTTGGTTAAATGTGCCATCTTAGAGGGTAAAAGAGCTCCTCCAACTTATGATCGGTTATTTGTCATCAAGGTTCACAGCTGAATTCAGTGTTGGAGAAGTTGGAAAAAGATGAACAAGTCGTTTTGTTTTGTTTTGTTTTGAGACAGAGTATTGCTCTGTCGCCCAGGCTGGAGTGCAGTGTTGTGATCTCGGCTCACTGTAATCTCTGCCTCCTGGGTTCAAGGGATTCTCCTGCCTTAGCTTCCCAAGTAGCTGGGATTATGGGTGTGCACCACCACACTCAGCTAATTTTTGCATTTTTAGTAGAGATGGGTTTTCACCATGTTGGCCAGGCTGGTCTTGATCTCCTGACCTCAGGTGATCTGCCCACCTCAGCCTCCCAAAGTGCTGGGATTACAGGCGTGAGCCACCATGCCCAGCCATATTTTAACACAGCATTTTGGTTTTGTGGAGGGGTAGGGAGAGGCACAAGAGGCAGCATTTTATATTAGTAGTGACAGGAATATTTAATCATAAAATGATTTAGCATACATTTATTTCAGGTTAGGAAGAACCATTTCTCTCTGTTGCAGGGCTCTGGCTTCTGTACTTTAGGAGTCCTAAACTTATATAACCATCATCCTCAGGTAACTCAGCCCAGCACTCTCTATCCCTGAGGGTTTACATATCATTAAAAAGCATCACGAGTGTACTGTCTATTGCTGCATAACAAATTACCCCAAAATGTAGCAGCTTAAAATAAGAACTATTATCTTATACAGTTTCCAAGCATCAGGAATCTGGGAGTGACTTAGCTGAGTGCTCTTGCATTGAGGTTTCTTAGCAGGTTGCAGTCAAACTGTGAGGGCTGCGGTCTCTGAAGAGCTGACTGGGTTCAGTTCCTTGCCATGTGGGCCTCTTCATAGTGCTGCCCATGCCATGTCTTTTTCGAGTGAGTGATCCAAAGAAGAAAATGAGAGAGAGAAGCCACAATTCCTTTATAAGCTAATCTTGGAAGGGACATCCCATTGCATTTACCATACTTCATTTGCTAAAAGTGAATCACTAAGTTTTGTCCAATTCAAGGGGAAGGGAAAGCTTCATTATCAAAGGAAGAAGTATCAAAGAATTTGTGGAACTATCTTTAAATCTTCCACAATGAGCAGTTTGGCCCTGAGAAAACAGTCAAAGTTAAAGTGTTATCCTAGAGAGAAAGGTTTTGGTTTCCTTTGATTCCTTTAATATCATAAGTCCTTTAATAATATCCTCTTGGCTGGGTGTGGTAGTTCACGTCTGTAATCCCAGCACTTTGGGAGGCCAAGGTGAAAGGATCGCTTGAGCCTAGGAGTTTGAGACCAGTCTGGGCAACATAGTGAGACCCCATCTCTACAAAAATTAAAAATGGGCCGAGTATGGTAGTCCCAGCTACTTAGGAGCTGAGGCAGGAGGATGGCTTCAGCCTGGGGGATGGAGGCTTTGCTGAGCTGTAATCCCACCACTGTACTCCAGTCTGGGCAACAGAGTGACACTGTGTCTCAAAAAAAAAAAAAAAAAAAATGGCTGGGTGTGGTAGCTCACACCTGTAATCCCAGCACTTTGGCAGGCGGAGGCAGGTGGATCACCTTAGGTCAGGAGTTTGAGACCAGCCTGGCCAACATGGTGAAACCTAATCTCTACTAAAAATACAAAAATTTGCCAGGCGTGGTGGCACATGCCTGTAATCCCAGTTACTTGGGAGGTTGAGGCAGGAGAATCACTTGAACCTGGGAGGTGGAGGTTGCAGTGAGCCGAGATCACGCCACTGCACTCCAGCCTGGGCGATAGGAGCGAAACTCTGTCAAAAAAAAAAAAAAAATTAACACACTAACATCTTTGAGCACCAACAGTCAATGCAATTTCCATTGAGCATGCACTGGTGGGAAAAGAAGATTTTTTATATGCTTG
This sequence comes from Theropithecus gelada, assembly GCF_003255815.1. Lineage (NCBI taxonomy): Eukaryota > Metazoa > Chordata > Mammalia > Primates > Cercopithecidae > Theropithecus > Theropithecus gelada. The sequence continues at coordinate 183,658,714 of NC_037668.1, forward strand.
GAACATTACATAGTGGGTTATGTTCTTCTGAAATACAGAATAGGAGAAAGGCCTCAGGTCTCCAGGCTCTTTCATGCTTCCCCATTCACCAGCCTCCAGACTCATATAGTCAGCATGGAGTTGTGATGAAGGCTGGGTGGATGGAGGCAATATCATTCATGCCTGTTTGCCTTCCACCAAGAACTATCAGTGCCACACCATGCTAGGCAGCTGCTGCCTCCAATAGGGATTCCTGCAGGATGCTGGCACTCAGCTAGCTCCCCCCAATAGTGAGAGCTGAAGACCTGACGCCCAGCTAAAATGAGGGAAGAAGAACTTTTCAGGTAGCATATCCTGTCCACTAGAGCCCAGGAACATATGAATCGGCAGTAGAAATTACATAGTCTCACTGTCTCCAGTCTCACCTCCATTTTTTTTCTCTCTCCCTTCCACTTCTCTGGTCATTCTCTCTCCTTCCTAATTCTCTGTTTCTTTGTTCTCCTCCCCATTCCCCTCCCCTTCTGCTGTGACCTCTAAGTTGGCTCAGCGTCATTGTTCAAGATGTTAGTTACATAACACGGCTTATGATAGCAAAAGCAAAACAACATGCTGCCTGCCATGCCAGGTGAAACCCAGCATGAAAAGAAAATACTTCTTCGTGGCACCTCTGGGCTTTTTTGGGCTATGAGGAGGATCAGCTGAAGAGGGCTTAGATGTTCCATGTGCACCAAACTTCAGATCTCTCTTGAGACTAACTCACCCAGATTTGGGAGCATTTCCTTTTTTTTTTTTTTTTTTTTTTTTGAGGCAGAGTCTCACTCTGTTACCCAGGCTGGAGTGCAGTGGCGCGATCTCGGCTCACTGCAACCTCCACTTCCCAGGTTCAAGCGATTCTCCTGCCTCAGCCTCCTGAGTAGCTGGGATTACAGGTGCCTGCCACCACACCTGGCTAATTTTTGTATTTTTAGTAGAGATGAGGTTTCACCACGGTGGTCAGGCTGGTCTCAAACTCCTGACCTCAGGTGATCCACCCGCCTCAGCCTCCCAAAGTGCTGGGATTACAGGCGTGAGCCACCGTGCCCGGACTGGTGTATAAATTTTAATCCTAGAATCTCAGAATTGAAAATCATGCTAGGTCAGTCACCCTAAACTTATTTTGGGTTATTCTCCTCTTTGATACTCTGGTTAAGTCATAAAACAGTCACGAATATTCTGTCTCGAAAATATGCTTTAAATATAATTTCAGTGAGTTTAAAGTCTCCCTGAAGCTCAACCAGGGATTGGGTTAAGAATCCCTTGTCGCCAGGTCACTCTGTTCGTTTAGGAATCTTTTGTAAGAATCTTTTGCTGTACAGTGCTGCACTATTAGGTGGTCATCTAATATATGCTCAAACCCTCTAAGGCAGGGAGGTCACTATATAGTAAGGAAGCCCTTTCCATTTATGAACTGCTTTATGATTTTCTTTATGATGAGGTCATATGTGTCTCTATGTGGCATTTACCTTTGTCCTTATTTTCCCCTCTGAAAGTATACAGACCCAGGCTTATGCTTCTTTCACATGACAATCCTTGAGAGAGTTGAAGACATCTCCGTTGAGTCCTTTTTGTTTTTTCAGATTAAACATTCTCAGTTACTTCTGTTTCACCATGACTTCAAGATTTTTCTCCTTCACTGGGAACAGTGGCTCATGCTTGTAATCCCAGCATTTTGGGAGACTGAGGCAGAAGGAGACCAGCCTGAGCAACATAGTAAGACCTCATCTCCATTAAAAAAAAAAAAAAATTAACCGGGTGAGGTGGTGCACACCTGTAGTCTCAGCTACTCGGAAGCTGAAGTGGGAGGATTGCTTGAGCCCAGGAGACTGAGGTTGTGGCGAGCCCTGATTACACCAGCCTGGGTGACAGAGTGAGACCCTGTCTCAATAAAAAAGATCTTTCACCAGCCAATTCAGCTCTCATTCCTCCAGACATTCTCCGGATTGTCAACTCAGTTCTTTAAAAGGCAAGTTCTCTAAGGCTAAGCAGATGTCTATTCAGAAGCTACACCTGTAAGACCAGTCTTAGAGAACTATTCTCTGGATTGATAATCCAAAAAATATCCAGAGGAATGAGAGCTGAGCTGGCTGGTGAAAGGTCTTTTTTGTTATTGTTGAGACAGAGTCTTTTCTGAATAGGCATCAGAAGAAGCAGATGCCTATTCAGAAGACTCCAAATTTCTAATTAACATAAAAATGTCACTGACTTATTGGAAGTCTTATCACACCTGTTCCTTTGCAGTCCTATTAAAATCCTGAAAGAAAGGATACATTGCTCTTAAACCCAGCATCTATCTACTTGCACTAAAGTAGTAGATCTAAAGTTTATCCTCATTAAATTTCATTCTGCTAATTTGGTACAATTTTTCCAGGCCATTGTGATCTTTCTGAATTTACCTTGGTTCTCTCTCTTTGAATTACTGATAGATTATTTAACTGCATTATTATAAATTCTTCAATCAAGTAAATGACAAAAAGCTGAATGGGAGCACAAGTCAATAGAACATTCTGTTGCAAAAGTCTTCCTTTCAGGTGGGAATCAATGCTCTATGAGTAGTGATTGTTCACCAGATACCATGTATATAACTTTCCTTTATCCAGTTCATTGTTTTAGCTTGTTTAGTTTGCTCATAAGAGGTTTTTTTTCAAATGTCTTACTGAAATTGATGCATTATGTCAAAATAAAATATTGTCCTTATCTGTTAGTCTAGAGACACTATTTGAAAAACAAAAAGAAAATCTGAGTTGTCATAACTTTCTCTTCATTAGCCTATTTGTTAATCATGATCACAATTTTTGTTTCTGATTACCACTTGAAACTTTGCTCTAATAAGTTTTCTATAATTTTACCAGTATTATAAAACTTGTCAATCTCATTATCAAAATTGTATTTTAAGAAATGTAGGCTGGGCGTAGTGGCTCACATCTGTAATCCTAGTACTTTGGGGGGCTGAGGCAGGTGGATCACTTGAGCCCAGGAGCTCGAGACCAGCCTGGGTAACATGGTGAAAACCCAACTCTACTAAAAAATACAAAAATTAGCTGGGCGTGGTGGTGTGCCTGTAGTCCCAGCTACTTAGGAGACTGAGGCATGAGGATCACTTGAACCCAGGAGGCGGAGGCTGCAGTGAGCCAAGATCGTGCCATGGAATTCCAGCCTGGGTGACAGAGTGAGACTCGGTCTCAAAAAAAAAAAAAAAAAGAAAAAGAAATGTGGGCAACATTCACCCAGTATACAGTGCACTTCTGTTCTGAACATTTCTGCCTATTTACTGAGAATGGTTCCGGGATCTCATTAGCAGGTATTTCTCCTTTTCCCTAGTCCTGGAGGGCCTCACTCCCTGGATCAGAGATTAGCAGGATTTTTGCTTCTTTGCCTCGAGGGAGGATTGGGTTAGTGGGTGGAAAGGCAAAGCTGCTGCAAGGCCACCTCTCCAATAGTCCCTAGTGAAAGCTCAAATGCTGAATCTTAATGGGGAATGGGAGAGGGGCTACCCAAGCAAGAGACGCCTGAGAATCCTTGAAGGAAATATTTCCCAAGACAGAAAAGACATTGACATTGCTTGTGGGAGATGAGGGGATGCTGGGAAGGTGAGAGGACTTTTTAGAAAATGGGATGGACTATAGGACCTGAAGAGGCTGTATCAAAGAACTGAGCAGGCCACCTGCTTCTAAGAGACCACAGGACCTTTAACCACATAGCTGCAGCCACTTGCCCCCTTTCCCTTGCTTTCTGGGCACTAGGTAATCCTCTTGAATTTATTTCCAAGTCTGGGCAGGGATAAAGACCCCAGCAACACTGCAGAATTTCCTGCCAGGCTGACAGGGTGAAGGCTCAGAGTTAAGTGAGAGCCTCATTTTTAAAAAGAGAGACACAGGGCAGCCCTTTGGGTGTGAGGGCAGCTAGAAGATGTATCAGGGAGCAGCCTTTGCATAGCAGGGACACTATTTTTACTTAGTTTGTAAATCTATTTGGAATGGCTGAGTAGGGATTCTAACGCTATTACTAAAGCCATCAGGCCATGTCTCAGCACCACCATTATTGGCTTCAGATTTAATTTGATTAAAACAAATGAAATAAAGTGACATGGTGTGGGTGTAAATTCAGAACCCTCTAACCTGTTACTGGCATCTGCTCCTGGTGTCTAGCCAAGTTCCTAGAAGATAATTAGTAAATGTTGTTGAAGGAGTGGATGAATTCTTAGGGATCTGAGCTATTTGCTTGTATTCCTCTATCTTTTGAGCTTGTGCTTTAAAAAATTATAAGCTCTACAAAAATCTATATGATAAAAGACTTTATCTGTAAAAGTCTATTGTTGGCTGGGCATGGTGTTTCACGCTTGTAATCCCAGCACTTTAGGAGGTCAAGGTGGGTACAAAAATAATCCAGGCGTGGTGGCATGAACCTGTGGTCCCAGCTACTGGGGAGGCTGAGGTGGGACAATCACCTGAACCCAGGAGGTTGAAGCTACAGTGAGGCAAAATTGTGCCACTGTACTCCAGCCTGGGCAATTGGAGTGAGATCCTGTCCCCCTCCCCACACCCCAAAAAAGTATGTTGTTTTTTTTTCCCTGCATTGTAGTTGCTGCATGCTAAGTTGTGTTGACTCATTTAACTGCACAATAACTCTATGAGGTAGTGTTACTATTACTATCCCCCATTTTATTATTATTATTATTATTAGTTGTGGTGTTTTTTTGGGTTTTTTTTTGAGACTGAGTCCCACTCTATTGCCCTTGAGTGCAGTGGCACCATATCTGCTCACTGCAACTTCTGCCTCCCAGGTTCAAGTGATTCTCCTGCCTCAGCCTCCTGAGTAGCTGGGATTACAGGTGCCTGCCACCACACTGGGCTAATTTTTGTATTTTTGGTAGAGATGGGGTTTTGCCATGTTGGCCAGGCTGGTCGCGGACTCCTGACCTCAAGTGATCCACCTGCCTTGTCCTCCCAAAGTGCTGGAATTACAGGCATGAGCCACCATGCTCGGCCTTACTATCCTCGTTTTATAGAGAAGAAAATTGAGGTACTTAAAGGTTGAATGACTTGCCAGTGACCAAACACTGGTAAGAAGCAGTCAGGATCTGATCCCAGGTAGTGTAGCCCCACAGTTTGCTAGGAGCTAGGACTCAGAGTCCTTTCTGCTCATCCTTGAGATGGCAGTGAGAACTTCCCTATGTATACCATTGTATGAATGCAACAACAATGTGTGTTTATTGTAGTTACAAGAGTTACGGATCCCTTTCTGTCTTAACTTTTTGTGATATGACACAGTTTTATCTTAGAAACCATATTCTTCTGCCAGACACAGCAACTCATGTCTGTAATTTCAGCACTTTGGGAGGCTGAAGTGGGAGTATCCCTTGAGCCCAGGAGTTTGAGACCAGCCTGGGCAACATAGCAAGACCCCATGTCTAATAAATAAATAAATAAATAAATAAATAGCCAGGTATGGTGGTGCACGTTTGTCATCCCAGCTACTCAGGAGGCTGAGGTGGGAGAATCACTTGAGCACAGGAGTTTGGGCTGCAGTGAGCTATGATCATGTCACAGCCTAAGCAAGAGTGAGACTGTGACTCAGAAAGAAGAAGAAGAACAAAAAGAAGCTGTATTCTTGGTGCATGCTCCTTTGCTTTCATGTCTCAGAAAAGGCACATTTATAATTCAGGGAAGTTTGACTTCTTGTTGCCTCCCTGTTCTGTCTTCTCTGTTGCAAAGTAGAACCGTCCAGTTTTTAATGAACACTGACTGGGAGGCGACTTTCTGTTGGGACAGAGAAAGGAGAGAACAAGAGAAGATCCTGAAGGAAATATGTCATATCCTTTTTGCTTTCCTTTGTGATCTGAAAAGACTTAAGTGTAACAGAGATGGCTCTAGTATATTTTTAAAGAACTGCAATGGGAGATAAAATAAATAGATGGGAGGGAACACAAATAGCTTGAATTTTCCCCTATGATTCTCACTGTTCACTGGGCTCTCTCCATCTAAGTACTAGGAGATAGCAGGCAAACCTGTCGTAGCTTTAAGATATCCCTAAAAGGCAGGTAGAGGGGAGGTTCGAGTAAAGAAAGGAACACAGCATTTAAGTCTCTAAAGTGCTTTCTAGATATGAAAGTGGCAATTACTATGCAGCAAGTATATTCTTTGGCCATATACGTTTTGCTTTTCAAAAGGCAAAGCACTTATTTGTATAGTTTGTTTTTAACTGTCAGGGAGACATTAGACTAAGCTAGAAATAAACTTTCACCTTCCTTCCACCTTTTCCTCAAACATCACAACCATAGAAGAGTCAGTCCTCTGAAATTCCAAACTAGCCAAGCCAAGGACTTTTGCATTCTTAGCACTATTTCTTTTCTATACCTGCAGTGTGAGATAATTGTAAACTTTCAAAATCACTCCAGACCTAACTCCAGAGGAGAGAGAGAGGGAGTATGTATTTTTATGAACCATCTCAAATGGTTCTTATTAGTTCAGTTCAGGAAATACCTAATACCCGGCTTTAGAGTGCTGAGCAAAGCCTTGATTTTGTACTCCAAGGACCTGTGATCACTCTCCATATGGCACTGATTTACTTAAATTCATCCAGATTTTTTTTTATACTTGTAGAGTGGGAATTGTAATACTCCAACCTGCAGGGGAGAGCTTGTTGCTACAAAGCCTAGTCCCCTCCTCCAGACATTAAGACTATTCTGGACCATACTTTGAGCTGATTACCCAAGACCAATTCCATCAAGCCCCCTTCCCTGTTTTTCTGCTTTGTTTTGTTTGTGTTTTTTGTTTTTGAGATGGAGTCTCGCTTTGTCGCCCAGGATGGAGTGCAGTGGCGTGATCTCGGCTTACTGCAACCTCTACCTCCCAGGTTCAAGTGATTCTCCTGCCTCAGCCTCCCAAGGAGCTGGGACTACAGGTGCACACCACCACGCCCTATTTTTTAATAGATACCGGGTTTCACCATATCGGACAGGCTGGTCTCGAACTCCTGACCTTGTGATCCGCCTGCCTCGGCCTCCCAAAGTGCTAGGATAACAGACATGAGCCACTGCACCCGGCCTTCCCTGTTTTTCTGAATCCAGCCAGAGTTTCAAACCTCAACCTTTATCACAGGGTCTTCACACCTAAACTGCTCCACACAGTCTTTAATGTGAACCAATGTACTCTTCTCTTCCCCATATCACACCCTTCTAACTGTGCTCCCTGGGGCCCCTGGTTTGTGGCTCTGTTTAAAGTCCTAACTTATTCACTGCACATTCCCCACATCTCATTGCCTTAACAGACAAGGCTTTCCTTCATGGCCAGCTGGACATATGAGTCCAGAGCTCTTGGCTTCCCAGATATCTCCATGAGTTATTGGCTCTTTCTCACCCTCTACACCACATCTGACCTTTCCTTTTCAATCTCTTTACCTGGCTTCTCCTCCTTCGACTGGCTCCAAACTCTACATTTTTGAGATTTTCCAGAGCTCTGTTCTAAACTCTTTTTAATATGTTTCTCTCCATAAGTAATCTCACTTTGTTTACATGTCCCAATCTTTAGTTTCAGTCCATATCTCTCTCTTGGGCTCCAACTTGTACATCCCACTACCTACTTGATAACCCCACTTGGATTTCTCCCTTTTTTTCTTTTTTATGACACCATACCATTGAATGGATTTCTAATAAGAATCTAAAACTTGAATATGTCCAATATGGAACTCTTCATTTCAGAGCCCCTTCCTTCCTTCCTTCCTTCCTTCCTTCCTTCCTTCCTTCCTTCCTTCCTTCCTTCCTTCCCTCCTCCCTCCCTCCCTTCCTCCCTTTCTCTCTCTCTCTCTCTCTCTCTTTGTTTTTGAGGCAAGATCTTGCTTTGTCACCCAGGCTGGAGTGCATGCAGTGATGCAATCATGCCTCACTCCAGCCTTGACCTCCTGGGCTTAAGCAATTCTCTCACCTCAACCTCTTGAGTAGCTGGGACCACAGGCATGTATCACCATGCCCTGCCAATTTTTAAATTTTTGTAGCAACAGAGTCTCACTGTGTGGCCAGGCTGATCTCAAACTCCTGGACTCAAGCAATCCTCCGGCCTCAATCTTCCACTGTCTTGGGATTACAGGTGTCAGCCACCACACTTGGCCTCAGAGCCTCTTTCTAACACTCTTTGTCCTTATCTCTCTGGCATCTTCCACTGTTACCCTAAACCTGGTGATGAACCTTGATTTCTCCTTTCCACTCGTGGCATGCTTTTTCCCCATCTTGTCCATCAGCAAATAGTGGACATCTTATTGACAATTATATTTTGAATCCTTCCATTTTTATCCTCTTTATCATCATATTTCGAGTCCAAGTCACCATCATCTCTCAGTCGTACTTATATTGTACCTCATAAATGGTCTTTCTTCTTCAACTCTATGTCCCATCTTTCCTCAATTTTTTTTTTTTTTTTGAGACAGTCTTGCTCTGTTGCCCAGGCTGGAGCGCAGTGGTGTGATCTTGGCTCACTGTAACCTCCACCTCCCAGGTTGAGGTGATTCTCGTGCCTCAGCCTCCCGAGTAGTTGAGATTACAGGCATGCACCACTACTCCTGGCTAATTTTTGTATTTTTAGTAAAGATGAGGTTTTACCATGTTGCTTCAGGCTGGTCTTGAACTCCTGGCCTCAAGTGATCCACCCGCCTTGGGCTCCCAAATTGCTGGGATTACAGGTGTGAGCTACCATGCCCAGCCTCCTCAAGCTTTCTAATGGCTCTCTGCCATTGCTGTAATGAAGTTCAAACTCCATTCTGTTACCTCTTAGACCCTGTACTGATCTGGACCCTCCTTGCTTCTCCAGCTTCATGTCAGAGCAGGGTGCACTTGCTCCTTGTGTTCAGCTCCACTGCCCTGCTTTCAGTTCTCAGGCCACACTCCAAGACAATCACCTTTGAGTTCGCTGCTTCTTCAGGCCCAAGAGGATCCTCTTGAAGTTCCAAGAAGAGCTGTCTGATTCTCACAGGTCTCAGAGAAGCCTTCTATCATCATATCACCTAACACCTCTACTCTTTCCTCTGTTAGGTTCTATCATATCAACTTTAGGATTTCTTTTAGGACAAGTATTATAATTAGCACAAAGTTATCATCCTTATTCATTTCTGTGTTTGTTGTCTGTATTCCTTAGAATAATTATTATTTCCAATATGATATACTAGAAAGAGTTTGGGGCTTGGAATCTAGATTAATTGTAGATGTCATTATCTATTACATGATCTTGGCAATTTAGTCTTTCTGTGCCTTGCTTTTCTCATCAGTAGAATGAGGTTAATGTAGAATTGTAAGGTTGTCATTAGGATTGATGACATAACATCCATAAAATATTGCTAAAGAGAATTTTTCCTACTACTGAACACTGGGTGTGGCATTTCTAAAGATGTTCACATTCACAAAATTACATCCGAATAATGTCATTTTAAGAATGATTTAAGAAGCCTTTATGGAATGATTTTTTTCTATAGTTTCCTTCCCAACGTAATGGCATGAATGAATAAATGCTCTGGGCACCTTCAATGTTCTGGGCAAATTAGTAGAATGGACAGGAAAGAAAGAAAACGTTTTCTTTCTTTCTTTCTTTCTTTTCTTTTTTTTTTTTTTGACAGGGTCTCACTCTGTTGCCCAGGGTGGAGTGCAGTGATGTGATCCTGGCTCACGGCAACCTCCGCCTCCTGGATTCAAGTGATTTTCCTGCCTCAGCCTCCCTGGTAGCTGGGATTACAGGTACCTGCCACCACTCCCAGCTAATTTTTGTATTTTCAGCAGAGACCAGTTTCACCATGTTGGCCAGGCTGCTCTCAAACTCCTGACCTCAAGTGATCTACCCACCTCAGGCTACCAAAGTGCTGGGATTACAGGTGTGAGCCACTGTGCCCAACCTCGAAAAAGCTTTCTTGACCCACATAGTGAAAACCCAGTGAGGCCCAGGGAGAGCATTAGGAGATCCAGTGCAGTCGAGGTAGCATTTTAAAGCAGCTCCATGCAAACTCCTGACTTGGGAGGTTCAAAATAAGACTGGCCATTGGAATTTTGGTTCCTTAGTGACTTTTGTTCAAAAATGTGCTTTTTCTTTTCTCTCTTTTTTTATATTTTATTTTTAATTTTATTTTATTTTTTGAGACAGGGTCTCACTCTGTCATCCAGGCTGGAGTGCAGTGGCACAATCATGGCCCACTGCAGCCTCAACCTCCTGAGCTCAAGTGATCCTCCCATATCAGCCTCCTAAGTAGCTGGGACCACAGATGTGCACCACCATGCCTGGCTAATTTTCAATTTTTTGTAGAGATGAGCATCTCATTTTGTTGCCCAGGCTGGTCTCAAACTGCTGGACTCAAGCAATCTGTCTGCTTTGGCCTCCCAAAGTGCTGAGATTACAGGTGTGAGCCACAGTGCCTGGCTTAAGAGTTTGTTTTCTTTACTTCTAGAAGTTAAGCTCCAAGAGTAAAGACGCTACTCCTTCTATTTCATTCAAATTCTGACTTTCTCCCAGCTCCTTTAAGGCATGTATATGTGGAAGGGAACTTTTGCATAAAAGGAAAAATAAACAAACACTAGATTTAAAAACAAGTTTTGGGTCTGAGCACTGGTTCTGCTAGACACAATTTAGGTAGAGGAGGCTCCAAACCTTTCTGGCAGGTCGAAATCACTGGCAGCCTCTCGAATATGGTTAATGTAAATTGGGACATCTTTTGGGGAGCATAGTTTTACAATCTTAATCGTTATTTCCAATGGACATGTCATTTTGACCCAGGAACTCTCCTTCTAGGAATTTATCCATAGATGTACTTGCATATGTGCACGAAGGCATATGTACAGGAAAGGTCATTGCCCCATTGTTTATATTAGCAAACTACTGGAAGAAATAACTGATTGGATAATATGGCCCATCTACATGTAAATATTATGCAGTTGTTAACAAGAATGAAACAGATCTATGTGCATTGGTAAGGAAACTGAAGCTATGTCATTCAGTGAAAAAAAACAGGTGCAAAACAGCATATTGCATCTCACCATTTGTGTGTGTGTATATATACATATATATAAAAGCACACGCGCACACACACACACACTCCAGACACATATACTATCCCTGGAAAGTCTACAATTACTGATATCAGTGACTTATTCTAGGAAGGGAACCTGGAGGCAGGGTTAGGAGAGAATTGTGTGGTAGTGTTTTTCTCCAAGCTTAAAGTTTTTTGTTTTTTGTTTTTTTTTAAAACCATGCACCAGTGAAGGAGCAGTATCTGATCTTATTGCCTTTGGGCAAGTCACTTAATCTGAGATTCAGTTTCATCGTCTATAAAATGGTTACAGTGATGTACAGCCCTCAGGATGAAGTAAGGCTGCCACATTTACGTGACAAAGCACACTGTAGGGAACATAGCACACATCTCCCTTTTTGTCCCCCCCACTGGGGGTAGAGTCAGTGGAGCGTCATCTCTCATGGCTTGGGTTTCCTTTCTGAGGCCAGGAAAGTTGCTGTAGATGCTGTAGCTATTTAAATCGACTGACCTTTCCTTCTAGGGCTCCAGGACACCTCTATCTTAGGCTGGTGGTGACTAAGGTTACTGATGACAGAGGTTGCTGGGGGTGTGTTGGAAGGTGGGGCAGGGGTGGGACTGTGCATTCATCAGATATGTATGACCCACTGGCTCACAGGCTCTGCAACTTTCTCTTGATAGAGATGCCTGCCTAGAGACTGGTAATCTCAGAGAAGATAGAAATAGCAGGGCTCTTGGCGGTAAGTCCCGCCTCTTCTTGGCCTGAAGCCTCTCCAACAGGCTGTCGGAGCTTTCTTCTACTTCATTGCCTTGGCTGCCTGAATCCCTCTCCTGAGGGTAATAGAGCTTTGTCAGAGGAGCAGGATTGGGCTGACAGGCCTTCCAGAGGACAGGAAAGGGAAATTGATAAGAATGTTTAATTGCTGGGTGTGGTGGTTCACGCCTGTAATCCCAGCACTTTGGGAGGCCGAGGCAGGCAGATCACCGGAGGTCGGGAGTTCGAGATCAGCCTGGCCAACATGGCAAAACCCCATCTCTACTAATAATACAAAAATAAGCCGGGCATGGTGGTGCGCATCTGTAGTCCCAGCTACTCAGGAGGTGGAGGTTGCAGTGAGCCAAGATCACCCCATTGCACTCCAGCCTGGGTGACAGAGTGAGACTCTGTCTCAAAAAAAAAATAAATAAATAAATAAAAATAACATATCTCCTTAAGAGGCACTGACAGTGTATCATTTTCCCACCTGGTTTCCTCAAGCCCAGTGATACCACCAAGGGAAGGTCTAGGGGACTTTAACCCCCATCATGATCCTCATCGGCTCCACTCACCCCCATCCCTATCATACAATCTAAACAACACAATGTGCTTGGCAGCTCAGACAGTAAATTCCTGCCATACAGACTACCACGGCTTACTGGGAAACAAGTGCCTCCTAGAGTTAAGCTCAACCTGCTCAAGGTTGAACCTCTGAGCTGCTTTTTACAAAGCTTTACCCAAATATTGTTCTGGTATGAGAAAACTCACACAGAACTCATAGCTTTTATTTATAAAAAGCTTTCACAAAGTATGATGGGTCAGCTTGGCTGGGCCATGGTTCTTAGACATTTGATCAAATTTTACTCTGGATCTCCCTCCCTCCCTCCCTCCCTCCCTCCCTCCCTCCCTCCCTCCGTCCCTCCCTCCCTTCCTTCCTTCCTTCCTTCCTTCCTTCCTTCCTTCCTTCCTTCCTTCCTTCCTTCCTTCCTTTCATCTTTCCTTTCCTTTCTTCTCTTTTTTTTTGAAATGGAGTTTCACTCTTGTCGCCCAGGCTAGAGTGCAAAGGCATGATCTCGGCTCACGGCAACATCCCCCTCCCAGGTTCAAGCGATTCTCCTGCCTCAGCCCGAGGAGCTGGAATTACAGGGACCTGCCACCACGCCCAGCTAATTTTTCTATTTTTAGTAGAGATGGGTTTTGTCATGTTCGCCAGGCTGGCCTCGAACTCCTGACCTCAGGTAATCCACCTTCCTCGGCCTCCAAAACTGCTGGGATTACAGGCGTGAGCCACCGTGACAGCCTACCTTGGATATTTCTGAGAAGTAGTCTTAGATGAGATTAACATTTAAGTAAGTAAACTCTGAGCAAAGCATTTACCCTCCCTAATGTGAGTGGGCCTCATAAAATCAGTTGAAAGTCTTAGAACAAAAGACTTACAATAAAGACGTAGAACAAAGGATTTGCTCCCTTGAGCAAGAAGAAACTCTACCTGCAGAATGCTTTTGGACTCAAACTGCAACTCTTCCCTGAGTCTCCAGCCTGTTGGCCTACCCCACCAGATTTTTGACTCCTCAAACTTCCACGAGTGCATGAACCAATGCCTTAAAATAAATTTCTTTCTCTCTCTTTTTCTTCCTTTCATTTTACCTATTTATGCAGATATATATATATATATATATATATAGATAATCTCTTGTTGGTACTGTTTCTCAGAAGGACCCTGACTAATACAGGGAGTATAATTTTGTCCTATGATCAAATAAAACCTAATTAGATGATCTTTATCAATTATCTTACCAAAGTCAAAATAAAGAAGAAGCATGCATTGAAAAAGCTGGCAAAAATATATTAAATGTTAAAATTAAATGGTGGAACTATAGCTGATTTTCCCATTTTTTTTTCTTCCCAGAAAAAGGAAGCCTCTTACATTTTCTAAATGTTTAGTAATGAAAATTTACTTTTTTTTTTTTTTTTCTTGAGACAGAGTCTCGAACTGTCGCCAAGGCTGGAGTGCAGTGGTGCGATCTTGGCTCACTGCAACCTGCACCTCCCAGGTTCAAGCAATTCTCTGCCTCAGCCTCCCAAGTAGCTGGGATTACAGGTGCCCGCCACCACGCCCAGCTAATTTTTTGTATTTTTAGTAGAGACGGGGTTTCACCATGTTGGCCAGGCTGTTCTTGAACTCCTGACCTCGTGATCCACCCACCTCGGCCTCCCAAAGTGCTGGGATTACAGGCGTGAGCCACCACACCCGGCTGAGAATTTGCTTTTTTACAGAGACAGGGTCTTACTCTGCCACCCAGGCATGAGTGCAATGGTGCAATCTCAGCTCACTGCAGCCTTGACCTCCTGGGCTCAAGCGATCCTCCTGCCTCAGCCTTCTGAGTAGCTGGGACTACAGGCACGCACCACCACAGCTGTCTGATTTTTAAATTTTCTATAGAGACAGGGTCGCACAATGTTCCCCAAGCTTGTCTCAAACTCCTGGGTTCAATAAGTCCTCCAGCCTTGGCTTCCCAAAGTGTTGGGATTACAGGCATCAGCCACCATGCCCAGCTGAGAATGTATTACTTTATAATGAAAACATTTAAAGGTGCACTCACCCTCAGCTGGATTGCATTTGATTCCCACAACTCCTCTGAATGAGAGGTAGATTATCCCCACTTAAGTAACAAGGAACTGAGGCTCCAGGAAGTGGTGTGATTTGCTTAAGGCCACACAACCAGGTAAGAGGCAGAGCCAGGATTTCAGTGCTGGTTTCCTAACTCCAGACTCAGTGCTCTTGCCTCTACATAATGGCTGCCTTTTATGGGATCCTAGACCTGAGAGAGGGCGGCATCAAGGGTATGGTTCTTTCTAGATTAGCTTTTATATTGGACAGAGAAAGATGGAGAAAAATGCACATGTTTAAAATTATTTTCCTAAAAACCTTTTTTTTTAAAATTTCTCCAAAAAAGAGAAATGGTTTTGTTTGTTTGGTTGGTTGGTTGTTTTAGATATGGCGTCTCATTGTTGCTCAGACTGAAGTGCAGTGCAGTGATTATTCACGAGCATCATCATTGTACGCTAAAGCCTTGGGCTCCTGGGCTCAAGCAGTCCTCCTGCTTCAGCCTCCCTAGCAACTGAGACAACAGGGGTGCACATGATGAAAATTTTGCATACCATTTCTTGGGGCTCATTGTCCCCACCTCACCAAGTATCTGCGAACCCCAATTATACTTCCTGCTTAGACTAAGAGAAAGGGAGATATGGCCACTTCATCCCCTCCCCCTCTTCCTTGCACTCAGCAGACACTGTAGACTCTGACCCTCTTTGGCCCATGCTCAGCCCCTTCCTGGTTCCCATGGTGTTCACACGGAAATCTGCATCTCTCTTTTATTATTCCTCTGCCGTTAGTTAATTTTCACACCTAAAAAAGCTAAACTTCTCTGCCCCCATCAGAGCGCAGGAGCAAGGCAAGGATGACCTGTTGACTCTGAGAGGAGGAGGCGGGGATAGAGGAGAGTCAGGGTTGGTGGGAGGAAGTAGTTTGGGACAATGGTGACAAAGCACTAAGAGATGAAAAAGCAGTGGTGAAGAGCACGGACTCTCTGAAGGCAGGATTATGTGAGTTCAAATCTCAGCTCTGCCCCTGAGTGTCTATATGACCACAGGTGAATGACTTAGCCTGTCAGAATATCTACCTCACAGGGCTGATGTAAAAATCAAATGAATTAAAGATATAAAAAGTAAATTTCCTGGTATATGCAGTCCATGTTTACTTTTATAATCCCTAAACTAGCTGCGTGACTGGGGCAACTTACTTCCTCTCTCTGACCTTCAGTTTTCTCATTGATAAAGTAAGGGGTTTGGACACAAGTTCTTTTTCACTTTCAAGTTCAAGTCTTCTGACCTCCTTTTAGTCATTGGAGAATACACCCAAGTTTCTATCCAAGTGCTGGCTGTATGAATAGACAGCTGCCTATGGAGTGTAGTTTAAATGGTCACATTGTCCTTGCCACTTGGCATCTACCATTATAACTGTACGCTTTTGGATATTACAAATGCTTCACATTTTTAAGAGTGTCCAGGCCAGGCATGGTGGCTTACGCCTGTAATCCCAGCACTTTGGGAGTCTAAGGCAGGCAGATCACTTTAAGGCCGGGGGTTCAAGATCCACCTGGCGAGCCTAGTGAAATCCCATCTCTACTAAAATAAAAAAATTATCCGCGTGTGGCGATGTGCATCTGAAGTCCTAACTCCTCAGGTGGATGAAGCAGGAGGATCCCTTGAGCCCAGAAGTTCAAGGCTGCAGTAGCCATGATAGCACCACTGCATTCCAGCCTGGGTGACAGAGTGAGACCTTGTCTCACAGAAAGAAAATAAATAAATAAATAATAACAACAACAACAACAAAACAGTGTCCAGTGAAGTGTATATCCTCTGGGAGATCCTAAAAGTAAAAAAGATGGAAGGACACTAACAGCAAAAAAGAGACAATAGGTCCCCTGGGAGGTGGGCGGGGGGCATGACTGTAGCCTGTCACAATCTAAAACTCTCACTCAGCTTGTTCCTTCAGTCTCACCAGATACTTCTTTGGCCTACACAGGCTTATCTTCCTTTTTTCCTTGACTCCATCACTTATCAAGCTATTACCATATTTTTTTCTTCTGTTCACTGCTAGATTTTAAGAAAGAATGATCAACCCCAGCCACCTCCACCGGCCAGCCAGCTGGTCACAGCCCCAACCTCCCGGCCTCTCTGAAAACCTTGGCCCAGTTTTCTTCTCAAAATCTTCTTCCCCTTCTTGTCAGTGACCTGGCACTCTTGTCTCTTCTGACTGCTTTTGACTTTCAAACAGCCTCTAACTCTAGTCTAGCCAAGCCCAGGCCCAAAGGTGGTGAGGCTGTCGGGGATGTTTGGCCCATCCAAAAACATCAAGATTGCCTTGGGGAAATGTGACGCTCATAGAGTTTAGACCTTACAATTCCATTTTGAAGGTGTGTGCCATTCTTCTTCTTTCTTCCAAGCTCTGTTCCTGCATCCCCATCCCAACTCTACTCTTCCCTCTTCTGCTTTTTAAGCAATGTTCAGGGAGCTGCCTAGGCAGGTTCAAAACAAACAGCTGCCCAGAGCACCACCTCCTCCTCCTGGCCCACCTGCTGGTGCTATAAATAGAATGGGATCTATGCACCGAAACACTGGAGTCAAGTTGCCGATGCTCAACCCTCTAGCAGGCAGTTCTGCTGCCCTACTCTTGCTTAGGGGGATCTTAGGGGAATCTGAAGCCCCATGAATCCCCTGGCTCCGTTTCATGATTCCTGTGTCTTTGGGGGCTGTAGCTCCTTCTGGTGGCCGGCACATGCCCTGGGCCTCAGGGGATCCTAGGGTAAGTCAGGGTGGAGCAGCAATTCCTTCCTATTTTCAAAGCCAGGCTAGGCAGGCTAACTCCTTTCAGGTATCTCTATTCCTTCCTAGGGATGAGGCTCTCTAGACCCCAGTGAGTTCACTAAATTACATTTGTCGGTGTGGAATGAAAAGACTGTGCGCTTACCAAAAAGTAGGTTTGTTTTTCTCATGTAACAAGGTTAGGAGTAGCTGCCAGGGCTGTGCAGCAGCACCCAGATGTCATGATGTCCAGACTTTTTTCTTTTTTTTAAATTTTTAAAATCTTTCCCCTGCAGATTGCTCTACAGAGCTTTTTTTTCTCCCCCAAACTCTTTATATGTTTTTGCTTCACCATCCTTAGTAAGTGGCTCTTCTCCTTATGGTCTACAGATGGCCTTTTGAATCTCCCAGCATCATTTCTGTATTCTAGTCAAGAAAAAGGCATGAGTGGTAAAGGGCAAAAGGCCAGGTGGCACTTACTAGCTGAGGTTGCCCCCGACCCCTGTTGCTTTTGTTCTTCTGCCTCTATAATTACAGAAAGGGTCTGCCCCTTTAACAAGCCCTTTCCTGGATGCAGCCCCTGTTTGCATCTCATTGGCCAAAACTGTCACATGGTTTCCCCTAACATGCAAATAAGGCTGAGGGTTTTGACTTAGGGACTTTGCCACTGAACACCAAGTCACGGTTCTCTTAGAGAAAGGGAAATGGAAAATTGATATTTTGTGGGTATTTAGCCCTGTCTGCCATAAATAGGACTCTTTCTTTCTTTCTTTTTTTCTTTTTTTTTTTTTTTGAGACAGAGTCTCACTTTGTCACCCAGGCTGGAGTGCAGCGGCACATCTCTGCTTACTGCAACCTCCACCTCCTAGGTTCAGGTGATTCTCCTGCCTCAGCCTCCCAAGTAGCTGGGATTACAGGCACCTGCCACCACCCCTGGCTAATTTTTTATATTTTTGGTAGAGATGGAGTTTCACCATGTTGACCAGGCTGGTCTCAAACTCCTGACCTCAAGTGATCCACCTGCCTTGGTCTCCCAAAGTGCTGAGATTACAGGCGTGAGCCACTATGCCTGGCCAAATAGAACTTTTTCCACAGTACCCACAATAAGTTCACAAATATTTCCAAGCCCTGACTCTACCACTGTACATCATCTATGCTCTTTCTATATCTGAGCAATACAGCGTAATAGTTAAGTCTAGACTCTGGAGTTGGAAATGTGTTCCAATCCCTATTCTACCACCCATTAGTTTTGTGGGCTTGGTCAAGTCACTCAAGGCCTCAGTTTTCATACCTGCAAAGTGGGGATAATAATTGTTCCTACCTCCTATGGTTGTGGTCAAGATTAAAATATTTAATAGATATATAGCACATGCTATATAATAAGAACTCAATAAATATTAGCTATTATTCAATTGCTGTGCAGATCATACTGAATTATATTTTAATGTATCTCATTTAAAAGATTGTGAGCTCCTTGAGCGAGGTTCCTACTTCTCTCCTCCTCTACTTTTAAGTATTGAAAGCAAATATTTTTAACTACACAAGTGAGACATAAATTCACCTGCCTTGTAAAAATTTAAAACATTACAGAAAAGGCTAAAGTTCTCTTTGACAGTCCTACCCTTCACCATCCCTTTTCCGAACCCCTGGAAGTACACATTGTTACCAATTTATTGTTTTTCCTTCTGACCGCTTCCTATGTATTTAATATGCATATATATATATACCCACAGAAAATGTGTTGTTTTTTTTTTTTTACCACCTCTGTGGACATGAAGGTTTTAAAAAATGTCACTTGTATCACATTATTTGAATCATCCTTTAACTCCCTATTAAAAAAAAAATTCAACCATATAGCTTGGCAACCATGGCAAAAGTAAAAAACACGAGGTTTCCTAAGTTTTCTTTACTTTTCCCAGACTGCTTTCTGGTATTTCCTAGTATGGATAATACTATAGGTTATTTAGCCAATTTCCTATTAATTGACAAATAGATTATTTTCCACTTATGCTATTGTGAAATAACTGCACAAAGAATATCTGTATACGTATGGCTCTGATGCCCATGTAGATACCATAAAATGAAATGTCTGGGTTTCAGAATGTGAGCGTCTTATATATTTAAAGATATTGCCAAATAATCTTCTCCTCTCACCCAGAGATAGCTGTATCTAAGAAAGTGTTTTTTTATCTTTAACTCAGGAATACCTTTGGGTCTAGCAGTCTAAGCTCAATAAATGTTTGTTAAATTGCATGCCCCATCAAGATTTTGTCTGGAGATTAGATAGGGAATTTGCTATAATACATCCTGAGGTCTCCTTAGACTGTTTTCTGTGTTTGAAAATTCTCTTGAGTCTAATGTTGTCTCCCTCTAACAGTATACTCTGTTCCTTTTCTGCCCCTTAGGTCAGGGAGAAGAAATCTAATTCATGTTTCACGTGATGTGCCAGTCTGTAACAGACTGAAATTTCTACCTCTTTCCCTACTACCCTCATTTTTAATTTTTCAAGGTTTTTGTGAAGATAAAGGAGATAATCTTTGTGAAAGCAGTATCCAGTTCTGTTCAAGGCTGGAATGTAAGTATAGCACCAGTATGTCCCAATTTTTGAAGACAGATTTCTTTCTTTCTCTCTTTCTCTCTCTCTCTCTCCTTCCTTCCTTCTCTTCCTTCCTTCCTTCCTTCCTTCCTTCCTTCCTTCCTTCCTTCCTTCCTTCCTTCCTTCCTTCCTTCCTTCCTTCCTCTCTCTCTCTCTCTCTTTTTTCTTTCTTTTTTTTTGAGACAAAGTTTCATGCTTTTTGCCCAGACTGGAATGCAGTGGCATGATCTCAGCTCACTGCAACCTCTGCTTCCCAGGTTCAAGCAATTCTCCTGTCCCAGCCTCCTGAGTAGATGGGATTACAGGCGCACGCCACCGTGCCCAGCTAATTTTTTGTATTTTTAGAAGAGACGGGGTTTTAGAAGAGATGGGGTTTTAGAAGAGACGGGGTTTCACCATGTTGGCCACGCTGGTCCTGACCTCAAGTGATCCACCCACCTCGGCCTCCCAAAGTGCTGGGATTACAGGTGTGAGCCACCGCACCCAGCCCAAGGACAGATGACTTTTTATGGAATGCACTTTTACTTATTTGAGGTTTTTGGATATGCAGTACAATCACATGGTTAAAAACACCAAAAAGTATATGTCAAAAAGTCTTACTCCCATGCTTACCCCTCATCCTTTTGGTTCCCAGCTCCTCTATCCATGTCCCAGGTAACTACTTTAATCAATTTCTTGAGTGTTATTTGAGAATTTATTCAAGTACTGATATATATGAGAAGACATGTTTCTCTCTCCTCTCTGAGCCCCACTGAGCCCCACCTCCATTCTACCCCTTGGTTTTTTCAATTCACATTATATCTCAAAGATATTTCCATATGAAAACACAGAGGGCTTCCTGACAGCATATCATTTCAACAATAAATATTTCCATAGAAATTTTCTTTTTTTTTTTTTTTTGAGACAGAATCTCTGTCATTCAGTCTGGCGTGCAGCATTGCGATCTAGGCTCACTGCAACCTCCACCTCCCAGGCTTAAGTGATCCTCCCACCTCAGCCTCCCAAGTAGCTGGGACCACAGACGTGTGCCACCGTGCCTGACTAATTTTTTTGTTAGCTTGAATTACTGAGCTCAGGCTACCCGCCTACCTCAGCCTCCAAAAGTGCTGGGATTACAGGCATAAGCTACTGCACCCACCATTATTTTTAATGTATATTAAAAATAATATATATTAAATTATATATAATATATAATTTGATAAGTGAGAATAATATGTATAATTTGATAAGTGGGAACATTTTGATAAGTGGGAATTGCTATATGTGTATGTATATGTAGATAAAGATATAAATATAGATATACATACATATGTTACCTTTTTGTTATTTAAAAATTTTATAGAAATAAATCCATTAATCAGAAAAACAACCCATGGTTTTAATTTTTTTAATTTTAAATTTTTAAAATTTTTTGTGAGATGGAGTCTCACTCTGCAGCCCAGGCTGGGGTGCAGTGGCACGATCTCTGCTCACCGCAACCTCCGCTTCCTGGGTTCAAGCAATTATCCTGCCTCAGCCTCTCAAGTAGCTGGGATTACAGGCGTCCACCACCACATCCAGCTAACTTTTGTATTATTATTTTTTTTTAATAGAGATCGAGTTTCACTATGTCAGCCAGGCTGGTCTCAAACTCCTGACCTCAAATGTTCAGCCAGCCTCGGCCTCCCAAAGTGCTGGGATTACAGGCATGAGCCACCATGCCCAGTCCCCATGGTTTTAATTGGGAGTTCATAAAATCTAATCACTGCAGGCAGGGCCTGAGCAGTATGGTAAAGGCTGCCCTCTGGGAAGCAGTGGTGGCCTCTTTCCTTCAGCTCTTCTCAAATTGCTGTAGATTTTATTTATGTATCTATTTTGTAATATTGTTTTTTTCCTGGGAGCATAGATTCAAGTTTCCCTGAATATATACTTTCTTGATTTTAAATACCTGCTTATATTAATATTCTCACATTTTCATGATTAAGAAAGCTATTAATTTTCTGAAGCCTATCCTCGGTTTTCACTTTACAAGGTGTTTCTTACCTTACCCAGACTTCACTCCAGGGGTTTTACCCCCAGCTATTGGCATACTGGGGAATAACTTTTGGCTCTGGGACTGTCCTGTGCATGGTAAGATGTTCAGCAGCATCCTTGGCCTTTACCCACTAGAAGCCAGCAGCATTCCCCTCCCCACATGAAGGCATGGACATGGCTCACTACAGCCTTGACCTCCTGGGTTCAAGTGACCCTCCTGCCTTGGCTTCCTGTGTAGGTGGGACCATAGGTGCATGCCACCACACTCAGCTATTTTTGTTTTTTAATTTTCTTTTTTGTAGGGACAGGGTCCCACTAAGTTGCCCAGCTGGTCTTAGATTCCTGGGCTCAAGTCAGCTAATTTTTAAAAAATGTATTTACCTTTTTACATTTTCTTTTTCTTTTTAAGTTTAATTCGAAATATGGGACCCTGCTTGGTAAGGTCGACTAATTATTTGATTGTTTGTAGAGATGGGGTCTCACTTTGTTGCCCAGGTTGGCCTGGAACTCCTAGGCTCAAGCACTCCTTCTGCCTCAGCCTCCCAAAGTGCTAGAATTACAGATGTGAGCCGCTTCTCCAGGCTTCCCCAACTTCCATTTTAATAAATATGTCTGCAGACATTGCCAAGTGTTTTCTAGGAAGCAATATCTCCACCTTGAGAAATACTGCTGCAGCCTTAGAGCAAAAGGAGGAAAACTCATTGTCTACTAGCTAATATCCAAACAGGAAGAACTATTAGGCTGAAGTATGCTTCTGTTTCATTTTCCATTCCAGAGCCAAGTACTTGTTTATTTAACCAAGAAGCTCTAACTTACTAGTTTAAAGAAGGTTTGAGAATAGAGGTGGAAGCCAAAGGATAATGAATAAATTTGTTAATTTGTCTTTCCAGCCAGTGACTTTGGTTGATATTTCTTCGCAGTCATGTATCTCAAGTACTGTTTGTCTTTTTACTTTTGATAAATCATTTTTTATATATGTATGTTGTGAGTCAATGCCTTGCTTTCCATTAAATGTCTCAAAGTTACCTTGATGAAGTTGAAACTTTTTTTATATGTGACAAATTTATACCCAAGTCTTGATTAATTTCTGCATCAAAAGTTCTGTTTCCTTTTCAGTGTTTCTCAAAATGTGCATTCAGTTTTAGAGTTGGCCACTGGCTTTGGATGAGAAAGTGAAAGAGGAGTGTGAAAGAGTGTCCTCTGTCCTCCTTCTTGAGACACAACTTGTTCTTTTTTTCAGAGGGAAGAATAGAACAGGATTTCCCAGGCTAGAACATAAACATGCTGTCAGATGCCTGGAAATCCTGCTTGGCTGTCAAAGACCAGTTCACTTGCCTACTCTTCTATGTGGTTCCTGAACCCGCTAAGCAAAACAAGTCTGTCTCAGCCTTTCTTTCTGGTAATGTTTCAACACTGCCTGACATCATGCTGAAGTGGGGACACACGTCCCCCTTTAACCCGGCCCCTCCATTTGGCTGTGAGCACTTTATGGACATGAACTTTTTTATACGTATCCCTGGAATCTCCAGTGCCCATGATGACACTTGGCACATACTAATGGCTAAACAAATGTCGTTTAGTTTTGATTGTTTAAATCGTTGAACCTTTTCCTCTCAAACTTTATGACTACTTTAGAAGTATTTATTGTTTTTTCTTTTTGGAGTTCATGTCTTTGGAATATTCCTTCCATGCCCAGAGATCAGCATTGCTTTGTTACATTCAGTGAAAGATAAATTTCATCATCATGATCATCATCATGATCACTATTAATAAGTATCTTTTATGTGCCAGACACTTTAACATAATCTTATCCAATATTTTGGAATTACATTGCAAAGCAGGTATTCTTATACCCACTTCTCAGATGAGTTAGAACGCTGAAGCTCAGACAGGTTGAGTAACTTACCCTAGGTCACCAACTAATAAGCAAACTAGAGTATAAAATCAGATCTCTAATGTCTAAATATTTACTCTTTCCACTGTGTCATTCCAGTATGTCATACATGGGAGTTTCAAGGGAAGCTCCAATGTGGAGTAAAAGCTTTGGTCAAAGACATTTTTATTTTTTGCCCTGACAGGCATTCGAACCCCTAGTGGTTGCTTAGATTTCTCCTGTACAGAAAAGAATGCTTTACCTGTTAGGATTGGAAGGACACACCTGGAAAATTAGTTGTTTGTGGTGATGCAGGGATCCCCTAGAAGGGTCGCCCGGGCTAGTAAGAACTCTCTGGCATGGTCCAACCTCATTTCCTCCTGTTCAGTAGGTCATATCTCCAGGATTGTGCAAGGAAGGGAACATTTGAGGCAAGGCCAGCAGGAGAATGTGGAGTGGGGCAAGCCTGGAGAACATCACAGCTCTAACCAGACCTTTCTCATGCTGACTGCTGAGTGACTTCTTGAGCAATTCATTGTGTAGTTCTTTCCCACTCTTTTGCTCACAGTCTATATTGGATGGTGACTAAGACAATTTCGAGAAGAGGGCACTACCAATAATTACACTGGGATATCAGATTGCAACTAGAACTTTTCTGGGGAGACCAGGATGTATGTTCTCCCTATTTGGAAGTCCTGTTTTCATGGCTTCTCAAAAGCCCAGAGTACGAATGTCTCTGAGACACTTTGGGTTTTGTTTGTTTTGAGATGGAGTGTCACTCCGTTGCTTAGGCTGGAATGCAGTGGCACCATCTCAGCTCACTGCAACCTCCACCTCCTGCGTTCAAGTGATTCTCATGCCTCCGCCTCTGGAGTAGCTGGGACTACAGGCATGTGCCACCATGCCCAGCTAATTTTTGTATTTCTAGTAGAGACAGGGTTTTCCATGTTGGCGAGGCTAGTCTTGAACTCCTGACCTCAAGCAATCAGCCTGCCTCGGCCTCCCAAAGTGTGGGGATTACAGGCGTGAACCACCACCAGCCTGCTGAGACCCTTTGAACAGGCTGGGAGACCTCACAAGGCAGTACAAATTGATGGGGCCTTTCCCAGGCTGGATAGCTTTGGATAAGCCATGCAACCTCTCTGCATTCAGTTTCCTCACCTGCAAAATGGGTACAGTGGTGTTTATTTCAGGGGCTCACATGGAGCAAATGAAATATAATATATACCATGTCTAGTACATAGCAGTCCCTTTCTTAGCTGGATTGGGGGACCCCAGCAGCTACCGGAGGTGATGGGGATCACTGGACATTGGTCCAGGTTCAGGAAAACTCTGGAAACCCTGAGAGATGATTTGAGTTTTAGATTCCTCTGATTTGAGGATTCTTGGCTTACTCTCAGTTGATCAACATGGACCCCACTCATTCTGACGGGCTAAGGAATATCTATCCACCAGATGTCAATAAGGGGCAGGAGGAGAGGTGGGAAGAAGAGGAGAGGTGGGAAGAAGAGGAGAAAGGGGCTTTGAAATGTGCTTCTTGGACTACCCTGAAATGGGTGGTGGGGGAGAAGGCCCTGACATAGTCCTGCCCAGTGACAACCTGGGAGAATATGGGAGCTAATCTTGGTTGCTATGTTTGCAATTTCCACCCCCCCAAAAAAAGGAACCAAAGGAAAGAGCAAAGCACCTTAAGTTCAGGGCTGGAAAAGCCCTCAATTTTTACCTGTTTTTGGGGGGCAGGGTGAGGGGCAGGGGCTGGCAATACGCTTTCAACCTCCTGACTGGACAATGATTATTTGGGCATCCAAGCTCAGGGAGCATTTTCCAAGACTCATTAGAGTTTAGGAGAAAATGTTTGGTGCAAGGCCCCCCTCTTAAAGTAGCTTCCACCTTAGCCTTCCTTGTCCTGAGGGAAGGGGAGAAGGGGGCCTGCCTGCCTGCAATCTACTAGGTTTGCTCAGAAGGTAAGACTGTTGAGCCCTGTGCTTGCTTAGTCAGTCTTGGTTAGTTATGTAGAACAGCTAGAAGATGGGCAATATGACGTCTGTTCCCTGAGACCTCACTGGGAACACCAAGTAAGCAATAGGCAGGCCTTCCAGAGGGGCAAAGACACAGTTGACTCAGGTTACAGTGCTCCCGTGAGGTAAGCACACAGCTGGGCCTGGGCTGGCGCCAGGCAGGGAGATTGACATGCAAAGCAGTGCATTCTCATCTTCTGCCTTACCTCAGAGGCTCTTTCCAAGGCCTGGAGTTGTTGTTTTCAGCCTTTCGCGCTCCTCTTTGCCATTCCAGTGGGAGGAGAAGCTGATGTGCAGAAATACTAGAAGGCACATGGCTGGGTGCTATTTCTGGCCTGGGCTGAACTCACAAGTCCTAGAAAGAATGTTTCTGACACTGTTTGCCTTCCGAGAATCTGTGAAGCCCAGGGACAAACACTGCCTGGCTCTGTACTCACTCAGACCCATGGACTTGCCAACCATGGCATCCAGAGGGGCTGGAGCAGGAGGGTGATGAAAACAGTGACACTGCATGGAAAGAGCTCCCAGTGGCTGGCTCAGAGCACACTGCACCGTTGGCTGCTTCTTTTATTCATTCATGCATTTATTAAGCAGTTGTACCTATCAGAGGTTCTTCTAGGTGCTTGATATACACAAGAGAACAAAACAGACAACACTTCTGCTTTCAAAGATTTTACATTCTAGCAAGGGGAAGGCAGATAATTAAAAATGAACATAATAAATAAGTAAAATTTTGTTTGTTTGTTTGTTTGTTTTTTTGAGACAGAATCTCGCTCTGTCACCCAGGCTGGAGTGCAGTGGTGCGATCTCAGCTCACCATAACCTCTGCCTCCTGGGTTCAAGTGATTCTCCTGCCTCAACCTCCCAAGTAACTAAGATTACAGGCACATGGCACTGCACCTGACTAATTTTTGTATTTTTAGTAGAGACGGAGGTTTCACCATATTGGCCAGGCTGGTCTTGAACACCTGACCTCAAGTGATCTACCAGCCTCAGCATCCCAAAGTTCTTGGATTACAAGCATGAGCCACCACACCCGGCCTAAAATGTTTATTATGTTAAATGGCATTAAATGTTAAGGAAACAAGAGAAAGCAGAGTAGAGTAAACGAAAATCTGCTGGATGGGGAGGTTGCATCTTTAGATAGGGTGATCAGGATGGACGTCATTGACTTAGAGAGCTGCAAAGACGTGAAGAAAGTGGTTAACTTAGCCAGATTCACAGCTGGGGGAAGAGTGATCAGGGTAGGGGAAACTGCTAAAGCAAAGGCCCAGGGATGGGAAGATGTGTGCTACATTAAGGAACAGCACAGAAGCCAGTGTAGCTAGAGCAGAGGAAGCAAAGAGGAGAAAAGTAGGAGAAGCTTCAGAGAGGGGATGGGCACTGAGGAAATAACTGATCCTATGGTGCCTTGTAAGTCCTTTGTAAGGACTTTGGCTTCTACTTTGAGTGAAATGGGGATTCGTTTCAAGATTTTTGAACAGAGAAGCAGCATGATCTGACATTTTTGGAAAGAATCACTCTGGAAAGATGGCAACGGCAGTGATAGCCTAGTTTTTGGATATTTCTGAATCCTCACATAAAAACAGAAACTAGAATGAAAACCAAGGCTGGGATCCGTGGCTCATGCCTATAATCCCAGTACTTTGGGAGGTTATGGCAGAAGGATCATTTAAGTCCAGGATCTCGAGACCAGCTTGGGAAACATGGTGAAGCCTCATCTCTACAAAAATTAGCCAAGTGTGATGGCATGTGCCTGTAGTCCCAACTACTTGGGAGGTTGAAGCAGGAGGATTGCTTAAGCCTGGGGGATCAAGGGTGCAGTGAGTCAAGAAGGCACCATTGTGTGCTCCCATCTCACCACCACAAAAAAAATAGAATGAGAATGAAAACCCTTGGACAACATTTAGCTCAAAACTAGGTGATGAAGTATCCTTATGAACCCCAAAATAGAAGTGGAGATACACAAATTACTTATAGCCACAGACCTGGACTGGTATCAGCATCAAGGCAGAGGAAAGGGACAGAGTATTTGGTGGGCCTGAGAACAGGAGAGCCACAAAATAGCCAATAGTTATTGTATGGAAAGCACAGGAGGGTAGTTTGAGACATACTCTACTGGCAGGTGATGCAACGGCCTGCAACAAGGCCTGCAAGTAGGGGCTGGAGTGCAGTCCCCGGACCTGCGAAGCTGATCATTGCAGGAATCCTGGACACTGTCCTATGTGAGGAGGAACTGCTGGGTGTGGATTGAAGAACAAACAGGACAGCACAATAAAGAAACAGAAAGAGAAGGTCAGAGCAAAGTGGTGGAAGAGAACAGAATCCAGAAATCTCAGAAAGCAAGCCCTATGGGCCTTTGTTTGGTTTTGTTTTTTCAATATGACCCAAAAACAATAGAGGAGGAAGCTCTGTGAAAGTAGAGAAGCTACCTGAATCAGGGCTCCTTCTAACAGTTGTTGAAAATTTGATTTCCATAAAAATGAGCAACAAAAATGTGTCAAATTCAAATTCAAACAGAATGTTTATAAGGAAAACAGTAATAATAATGTCCCCACAGATCATGAAATCATGACAGGAAGATATGCAAAAAATAAAAAAAAAAAACAGAACTATCCAAAACACCTGATCAAAATAATAGTATTCTTTTTTCAAAATGAAGTAAAAGACATTAAGAAAATGTCTTAAATTAGCTGGGCATGTTGGTGCACCTGTAGTCCTCGCTACTCAGGAGTGGGGCTGAGGCAGGGGAGTCATTTGAGCCCCAGAGTTCTAGGGCACAGTAAGCTATGATCACCACACTGCACTCTAGCCGGGGCAACAAAATGAGACCCCATCTTTTTTAAAAAAATTACATATTAAAAAAATAGAGGCTGGACACAGTGGCACACCTGTAATCATAGCACTTTGGGAGGCCAAGGAGGACCATCTGAGCCCAGGAGTTTGAGACCAGCCTGGGCAACATAGTGAGATGCCATCTCTAGTTTTAAAATAAAATTTTAAAAAATTAAAAATTAAAAATAAATAATGTCATATCAGAATTAGATAATATAAATCAGAATTAAATAAGCTCAGAAAGGAGGTGACAAAACTTAGGAAATGGAAAGAAAAGGAAAAAAATCAAAATAAAGATCAAACTAGAATGAATACAAAACTAAACCAACATAACAAATATAACTTAACAGAAATAGAAAGTCAAAAGGCAGAGAATTATAAGAATCAAAAAGGAATGCAGCAAGATTAAAAAGGATTTGAGAGAAAATGACTAATATTTAAGACAGGCAAAAAGATATGATATAAAGATAATGAGAGTTCTGAAGAAGAAACCAAAACAAAGAAACAGAATGAATACTTAACACTATAACTGAAGAAAACTTTCCCATCCCAGCTACTCGGGAGGCTGAGAGGGGAGGAAAACTTGAGTGCAAGAAGTCGAGGCTGCAGTGAGCTGTGATGGCACCGTAGCCTGGGTGACAGGGTGAGACTCTGTGTTAGAAAACAAAAAGCAAAAAGCAAAAAAGAAAACTTTCTAAAATTGCAGAAAAAGATAGGAAAAAATATATTTTTTTGAGACGGAGTCTCGCTCTTGTCGCCCAGACTGGAGTGCAGTGGCGTGATCTTGGCTCACTGCAACTGCCTTCCAGGTTCAAGCAATTCTCCTGTCTCAAGGAAAAGATTTGAAACTACATATTGCAAGAGTATATAATGTGCTTGAGAATAAACGTGCATTAGTAAAGTTTTTGACCTGTACTAATAGTTCTAGAAAATTTAGGATCGTGAACAAAAAAAAGCCAAAAACATATATTAGTAAAATTTTTAGACTTTAAAGGAAACGAAGGAATCCATTTGGCATCTCAGTATAAAGAGCATGTTACTTGTGAGGGAAAGAAAATTAGTTTATCATCAGATTTTTCAACAATAATGCTTAATGAGCAAATGGAGTAACATATTTAAGGTACTCGAGGAAGGAAAATGTAAACTAAAGATTTTAAATCTGGCCAAACTTAACTTTAAAGCAGAAAGGACACTGACAAATTTATCAACATGTAAGAACTCAAGGAATATTGTTCCCATGAACCCTTCTTAAGGAATTTATTAAACAATATGCATTAGACAACCAAAATGACTTGAGAACAATCAGCATAGAGATGATTGGTGATAATTAAATACATAGTCACTTGTAGAATTAGATTAATTGAAGGTGAAAAGGCAGAGGGTATAGTATATGTAATAGTTATATGCTCTGACAATGCAAATTTAGTATAACCAGAGAATGGGTATAGGATCAGCAAAATTTTTAAAGCTGTTTTCAATAATCATAATGACTTGTGATAGTATTAATATGGTCATTCTGAGACTATTGTATTTATAATGCAAGATAAAGCACATGAGCAACTGCAGAATATTCTATTACCCTTAGGTCCTTGAGAAACAGGATTTTCAGAATTTGAATCAGAAATACCAGCCCTGAATTCAAATTGTAACAATCACTATGAACTCATTAAGTATTTCATCTTCACATATATATATATATATATATATATTTTTTTTTTTTTCTCCCTACTCTATTAAAATCAGTCAAGAAACACTGCAGGCCTGGGTCACAGAATATTCAAGATGAGCCTGAAACACGTTTTCATACCACGTAGTTAAAAAGTTATCAAAGATTATGAATTGGTTTTCTAGGGCTGTTATAAGTGCCACAAACCTGGATGTTTCAAACAGCAGAAATTAGGCCAGGCGCAGTGGCTCACGTCTGTAATCCCAGCACTTTGGGAGGCCAAGGCAGGTGTATCACCAGAAGTCAGAAGTTTGAGGTCAGCCTGGCCAACATGGCAAAACCCTGTTTTCACTAAAAATACAAAAATAAGTCAGGCATGGTGATGCGCATCTGTAGTCCCAGCTACTCGAGAGGCTGAGGTAAGAGAATCGCTTGAACCAGGAGATAGAGGTTGCAGTGAGCCAAGATCATGCCATTACACTCCAGCCTAGGCAAGAGTGAGACTCCACCTAAAAAACAAACAAACAAACAAAAAACGAAACAAAACAGAAATGTCTTCCCCCTCAGGCCTGGAGACTAGAAATCTGGATTGTAAAATCAAGGTATTGGCAAGATTATGCCCTCTGGAAGCTCTAAAGAAGACTCTGTTTCATGCCCCCCTCCTAGCTTTCGGGGGTTGTTGGCAATCCTTGGATTCAGCTTGTAGATTCACCACCCTAATCGCTCCCTCCATCGTTACATGACAAATGTCCCTCTTCTTTGTTTTTTTGAGATGGACTCTTGCTCTATCACCCAGGCTGGAGTGCAGTGGCACAGTCTTGGCTCACTGCAACCTCTGTCTCCTGGGTTCAAGCGATTCTCCAGCCTCAGCCACCTGAGTAGCTGGGATTACAGGAGCATGCCTCCATGCCCGGCTAATTTTTGTATTTTAGTAGAGATGGGGGTTTTGTCATCTTGGCCAGACTAGTCTCAAATGCCTGAGCTCAGGTGATCCTCCCACCACGGTCTCCCAAAGTGCTGGGATTACAGGCATAAACCACTGTGCCCAGCCCCTCTTCTTTTAAGTACACCAGTCATATTGGATTTAGGGCCCACATGAATCCAATATGACCTCTTCTTAATTTCATTACATCTGCAAAGACCCTATTTCCAAATAAAATCAGTCACAGGCTCCGGATGAATAGGAGCCTTGGGAAATCCTATTCAACTTAGTACTGACTGCTAGGGTCAGGTCAAAAGAACAAAAGGAAGCTCACCCAGCTCACCTCTCCTGGGCAGCATTCCATGGCCCAGTGTGCCCACCATCCTGATTTACCTATCCTGTGTCTCCTTTTCTTAAACCCCTGTTTCCTGCTAGTTTATCTGATAGATATCAAATCCATTAATGTTGGTAATGATTGAACAGGAGCTGTTTAGACATGGTTCACTTACATTTTCACAAATGTATTTTAAGCTATGAGTGGGAAAAGGAAATCACGAAGCAATAGCTGACACTCAGCAGACATGGTGGACCTCGCCGTTATGCAGGAAGCTCAATGCTCTGACAAAAAAGAGGCCTCTCTTGGTTCTTGCCCTAAGAATGAGGTCCTGATGATCATCCAGCTGGGTGCAGAGTACTTGCTCCAGTTGGATCTTACCTATACCTCGCTCGGTTTCTCTTAGCCTCTGGAGGTTGAGCTCAGTTACCTAAGAGCTTGCAGTCACATGTTAGCCACTGAGCCCAGGGTGAAGGGGAAAGGGACACGGAGTCCACCTTCTGAAGGATTTTTCAGGATAGAGGCTCTGAGTCCTAAGTTTTGAATCCGCTTATTAACACAGTGGGTCTCATTACTTCACTCAAGGCCAGT
Organism: Theropithecus gelada; assembly: GCF_003255815.1. Lineage (NCBI taxonomy): Eukaryota > Metazoa > Chordata > Mammalia > Primates > Cercopithecidae > Theropithecus > Theropithecus gelada. The sequence continues at coordinate 183,690,699 of NC_037668.1, forward strand.
CTGGGCCCAGGGTTCAAAGTCATGGTTTGAAGGAGAATTCATTGTGCTCCACAATTTCTGTATTGCACTTCAAATAAAGGACAGCAAAGGCATCTGGGCATCTGGTGATGGAAAAATGGCTTGTATTTTCTTTTTCTTTTCTTTTCTTGTTTTTTGAGATGGAATCCTGTTCTGTCGCCCAGGCTGGAGTGTAGTGGCGTGATCTCGGCTCACTGCAACCTCTGCCTCCTGGGTTCCAGTGATTCTTCTGCCTCATCTTCACAAGTAGCTGGGATTACAGGTGCCTGCCACCATGGCTGGCTAATTTTTTTGTATTTTTAGTAGAGACAGGGTTTTGCCATGTTGGCCAGGCTAAACCTTGATTTGCCTGCCTTGAACTCCTGACCCCAGGTGATTTGCCTGCCTTGGCCTCCCAAAGTGCTGGGATTACAGGCGTGAGCCACCATACTCAGCCTGTATTTTCTCCACTCTCTCTATGGCATTCAGCCTTAGTTCTCTCAGCCCCACTGTGCATGGAGCTTGGCTCCTCAGCACCCGCGGGTCCTGACAGACCCTCCTGTCAATGGGCTAGAAGGCATGTCCAGCCAGGGAGCCCCAAGCTGGGAGCAGTGAACACTCCCATTCCAACTCCAGCCTTACACTAAGCAAACAACCCACTTTCAGTCCCCAAAAGTCATCTTCAGCCTCTGTAAAGGAAAAAAAAAAAAAAGCATGTTAGACTATTTGTCCCCTAGGGGTGGCCTATTTGTGTCAAAAGATTTTCAGTGATGGCTTCTTCTCTTCCTCCTTGTTCCCTGAAGATGCCCAAGAGGCAGGCATGGACTTATGGGCACAAACCCTTTACATAATAGGACTTTTATTTTCAGATCCCTAGTGACCCTCAGAGTATCCATGATCCCTCTGAAATTGTATGGGCATTTGAAAAATATCTTTTTCTTTCCCCATTGGAGAGTTTGGCTATGGCTTTAATCAGATTCTTTTTGTGTTTGTGAGACCAAAAAAAAAAAAAGTCAGTAAAAACAACAACAATGTCCTTTTATTATCCCTACAAGATAAAACATAATCTCCTTTTTACTTTCTGCTACCTTCTTCACTGTTTTATTCAGAAATAATTTTAACATTTCCAATTGTTAAAATAGCCTAGCCAGGCACCGTGGTGTGTGCCTAGAGTCCCAGCTACTCTGGAGGCTGAGGCAGGAGGATCACTTGAGCCTGGGAGGTCAAGGCTGTAGTAAGCCATGATAACACCACTGCACTCCAGCCTGGGCAACAGAGTAAGACCCTGTCTCAAAAACAAAAACAAGCACACAAACAAAAACCCTTGTAAACTTACAAATATTTGTCCAGGGCTTTTAAGTATCCAAAGATCTCAATCGTCTTTAGCTTTCAGACAGCCTGTGGATTTACATACTATGATCACCCCATTTCACAGAGAAGGATATAGGCTCAAGGAGGCAGGTAGGGCCGGGTGCGGTGGCTCATGCTTATAATCCCAGCATTTTGGGAGGCTGAGTTGGGCAGATCACTCGAGGTCAGGAGTTTGAGACCAGCCTGACCAACATGACGAACCCTGTCTCTACTAAAAATACAAAAATCAGCCAGGTGTCATGATGCACACCTGTAGTTCCTGCTACTCAGGAGGCTGAGGCAGAAGAATCACTTGAACCTGGGAGGTGGGGGTTGCAATGAATCAAGATTGTGCTACCGCACTCCACGGGGTGAGACTCCGTCTCAAAAAAAGGAGGCAAGTAGATGCCCCAGGGTGATCTAGAATTGTGACTTAAATCTCTCCCTCTAGAGAAGAGAGCACTTTTCACTCTACGCAGAGCAGAAATAGTACAACAGCCTGTCACTTTCTTTGTGCCAAGAGGCCGAGAAATTGTATGCACATAAAAAAAAAAAAATCCATGAAATAAAGAGTTTTTGGATGGGAAAGGAGGGCTTATTTTATTTGTAGACAACTTCTCTTTGGGCTATGTTACCGAAGTATGTGTGGGGTGGGGGCATTCAGAGGGTGCTTTCTTGGAAGTGATTGGATCACTGGAACCCCAGGAGGCAGAGGTTGCAGACAAAAAAAACTAGGGTGGAAAAAGACTTAAAAATAAGGATATCCCGTTTCCACCAAATCCCAGGAAAGTCTCCTAACATGGCCCATCTCCTCATTTTCATCTGTAAAGGGTCATGTCTGAAAAGAGCTTTGCAGTGAAGTTCAAACAGCTGCCCACTCACATTTTTCTAGCCCACAGACTGTTGTTTCCCTACCCAACAAACATCATTCCAGTGTCACTGCGATTGCTATCTCTGTGGCAGTAACAATACCCTGAAGACAAATCTTAGTCCAGGCGTTCAGGTTTTTACTAAGTCTCTTACTCATTTGCCTTCCGTGTTTCTTTTTACTTGGCTATTTAACATTCCCAAGCCTTGAGGACAGGGTGCATGAGCATTGTGTAATACTGATTTAAAGCTAATGCTCTGTGTTGTTCTCTTTAATCTATATCTGTAATCTCTAGGGGCTCTGCCACATCAAGTGCCCTCACAGTCTCCTGAGTTCACACCGACTTCCTGGCACAGATAGATGCAGCATCAGGGTCCTCAAAACCACCTCCTATCCCCTCCTGCGGTCCCCAGACTTGCCCCTTTCCTCCCTGCCCCTGTAGCCTGAGCCCGATGTACAAACACGTGGAATCCATCTTGTTATGTAAGCTTCCTGGTCGCTGAGATGGGTGACTCAGTGTCGAGATGGTTCCTCACTCTTTCTCAGCCTCGGGCAGCATGCTAGCCCTAGCCAGGTCAGCGGCACACTGGAATGGAAATCTAGGCCTGCTAATGGGGTCCAGCTGAGTGGCTTTCATTTCCCAGTGGAGCCTGGTGAGCCCAGCAAGCCCATGGGAACCGTCCCGGAGCTGTTGCAAACTAACCCATGGGTGGAATTCTCCATCTTCCTTGCTCATTTCCTTTTACCTCCCCTTCTCAGCTTTGGCTAAAGAGCACAGAAGGTTCACATTCAGCAACCCTTTGCTCTGCGGCTGCCACCTTCTTGGTCCCCGTTATGGACTGAATGAATGTTTGTGTCCCCCTCCAAATTTGTATGTTAAAGCCCCAAGCCTCAATGTGATGGTGCTGGATGGTGGGACCTTTGGGAAGTGATTAGGTTTAGATAAGGTTATGAAGGTGAGGCCCTACGATGGGATTAGTGCCCTCTACGAGGATAAGAGACACAGCCAAAGAGGAAGATGTATGGTGACAAGGCAGCCATCTGCAAGTCAGGAAGAGAGCCCTCACCGGTACCTGACCATGCTGGCCCCTGATCTTGGACTTCTCACCTCCAGAACTGTGGGAAATAAATGTCTGTTGTTCAAGCTGCCCATCCCATATTTTGTTGTAGCAGCCTGAGCAGACTAAGACAGTCCCACTGACCCAAGTCCTCACCTCTAGGCTCCGGCGAGGCTCAGGCAGTAAGTGGTGCTGGTGTAAGAGGATGTGCTCAAAGGTTTTAACTCAATGTGAATACAAATTCTGTCTCCTCGGCTTGAGGTTCTCATCACAGAGTAGGAAATCCATGGATTGGGGACATTGTCTATAGAGAGGGCAGACCGACTGATTTTGGTCTCTTGCTGTCTCTCATTTCCCTCCCCTGCAGGTATGTGATCATTTCTCCTCTCCCTTCCAGGACAGGGGCAGGTGCTAGCATCCTCCTGAGTATGGGACTAGGAGCCAGAAGGCCCCAAATTCTAGCACAGGTTCTGCCACTAACCTGGTATTAGGGGTTAGGCAGCTCACTCTTTCTCTCTGTGCCTCAGGGACTCGACTGTCATCTGCTTTTGAATTGTTACTTATTCCATTCATTAATGGAACCAGCTCTTCCTAGTGGTGGGGTATGGTGCTAAACAAGGTGGCAGTAATCCCTGCCCCCGTGGAGCCTGCATTCCAGAGTGGGGAGATAGTCAATGAGGAAATGGTTAAATAAGATAGCCACCAACTATGATGCATGCTCTGAGGGAGATAAGCAGAATGATGAAACAGATTAACTTGGAGGAGGTGGTAATTATTTAAAAGACTCCTTAGGCTGGGTGCAGTGGCTCACGCCTGTAATTCCAGCACTTTGGGATGCCGAGGCGGGCAGATCACCTGAGGTCAGGAGTTCGACACCAGCCTGGCTGACATGGTGAACCCCGTCTCTACTAAAAATACAAAAATTACCCTGACGTGGTGGTGGGCATCTGTAAACCCAGCTACTCGGGAGGTTGAGGCAGGATAATTGCTTGAACCTGGGAGGCAGTGAGCCGAGATTGTATCACTGCACTCCAGCCTGGGCAACAGAGTGAGACCCCATCTCAAAAAAAGTAATAGTAATAATAATAAAAGCCTCCTTCTGCAAGCTGAGAAAGCACAAGCCCATCAAACAGGGAAGAGCTTTCCAGGCAGAATTATGAGCTAATAGAAGCAAAAATGCTTGAAAAATTATACAGTGCAACACAGATAGCAAGCTTAATCTAAGTAAAAGTGCCTTCATTCTCTGCAGCTTTGCCTCATTCTTTGATTAGAGCCTGGAATTGGCACAGCTGCCTAGCACCTGGATAACAGTGTTAGGGACCGTGAAATCACACAAGAGGCCAACGCTAAGGTTCTTGCTGGGCACGTGTGGTGGAAAGGTGGGTGGACTAAGTGTTCTGTTCTCTTTGAGGACCTGATGATCCAATCTATACAGAGAAACTCTTTACTTCTCACAGTTCCGCATCCCCAACTGCTTTAGTCCTTTGTTAATCCTTCTTTCAACATTCAACTGCTGTTTATGGAGCACCTGCCAAGAGATAGGGATCCTCCCTTCCTCTGAGCAGGAACTTAGGAAGTGATACCCTCCTCCCCATGTCACAGTCCCGGCAGAGGCCACTCCACTAGCTTGTTCAAATTTGGGTCCATGTTGGCTGTGGTCGGTCCACTTTGCTTGCTGTTTTGCTCTCCAGCTAGATCTCTCTGGGGAGTCAGAGGGGTCATCTAGGGATCACAATGTTTAGCACGCTTGTTTTCTCCCTGGACAAATGTCCAGAGGCGTGTGTGGAGTGGGCACGCAGCGAATCTCCCTCAGGAAATCCTAGTAGCAAACTTCACTGACTGACCAGCTGAGGAAATCAGCAAGTTTGGGCCCAGTGCTGATATCTGGGCACCTTTTCTTAGAGACAAGGGCACTGGACAGAGGCCACAATATCAGGTTTCCACTTGCTAAGCATGGAGCCTGATCTGCAGTTTTCTATCTCTTAGTTGTGCTGCCCCTTTGGCTCTGACATTCTATAGCTGTGTGACTTTAGGGGGACAGTGGTTTTCTTTTCTTTTCTTTTTTTTTTTTTTTTGAGACTGAGTTTCGTTCTATTGCCCAGGCTGGAGTGCAGTGGAGCTATGTCCGCTCACTGTAACTTCCGCCTCCTGGGTTGAAACGATTCTCATGTCTCAGCCTTCTGAGTAGCTGGGATTACAGACATCTGCCACCACGCCCAGCTAATTTTCGTATTTCTGTAAAGATGGGCTTTCACCATGTTGGCCAGGCTGGTCTCGAATTTCTGACCTCAGACCATCTGCCCGCCTTGGCCTCCCAAAGTGCTGGAATTACAGGCGTGAGCCACTGTGCACGGCCAGGACAGTGGCTTTCAAACTTCAGTGGGTATCAGAATTTCTTAAGAGCTTGTGAAAATGCAGATTCTTGAACCTGCTGAATAAGCAGCTCATTGGATGGGGTGTGTGGGAATCCGCATCTTCCAGACTAATTTATTCCTACTCTCTGGCCTCTCTCTCATCCTCTAATACCCTCAACCCTTTCTCATCTCAGAGACTTTGACATGGCTGTCCTACCTGTCTGAATGCTTTTTCTCCGGCTCATTCTGCTTCTTCAGGTCTCAGCTCAGATATCACCTCCTCTGAGAAGATCTCACGGACTCCTCTATTTAAATTGTCCTCCCTCATTCATTTTGCCTACCACCCTAACTTTAGCAATTTCATTTCGGTGTTTGTTGTTTATTGTTTAGTTCCTTTGGTTAAGGACCTTGTTTGTCTTGAACACTACTCTAGCCCCAGTATTCAGCAAATATTTGTAGAATGAACAAATGAAAATGTAAATGAGGATTTCTCAAGGTCAGGGGCTCTCAAGTTTTAACATGCAACAGAATCACCTGGAAGGCTTTTTAAAATAAGATTGCTCAATCTTTGTTCCCAGAGTTTCAGATTCTTATTATCTGGGAATAGGGGCAGTTCTAAGAAGTTTCCGGGTGCTGCTGATGCTTCTTGTCCGGGAACTGCACTTTGAGAGCCACTGCATAAAATTAAAACCACATCTGTATCCCATTAAAGTATATCCACTGGTAAGTTGTAGAGAGGAGCCCAAGAGGAGGAAGTTCAAATGAGTTGTCTCAAAGGTACTTGGAAAAAGTAAGGGGCTCCAGGACAACGCTAAGGTCTCTTTCCTCTTGGAGATCTTGGGTTTCTGAGATAAAAGACTGCTCCCCCTCACCTTTTTCTTTTTTTCTTTTTTTCTTTTTTTTTTCTTTTTTGGCTCTTTTCAGTTTATTGCATGAAGGAGTTACACTAGGCCCAGTTAAAAGCAGACCCCAAATGGTTACATTATACCAGCTGTGGAGGTTTTTAAACGTGTGACAAGGGACAGAAGGGAAATTCTACTCAGTGCAAGGAAATCCTCACTTAAGCTTCAGTGAGCCACAAGCACTTAAAACCCATGAACCTTCAGCTGATTGTCCTTAGCCAGTCCAAGCTCTACAAGGAGCTGGCATATGTTCTTGCGTTGGTCATCCTGTAGCTTAATTGCTTCTCCATATTCTGGATGCTCAATTACAGTACCATTGCAGGCAAACTTCTTAAACGCCTTCACTAGTTTCTTTTTATCATAATCATCAGCAATCCCTTGGACAGTAGTAAGGGTCTTCCTGCCATTTCTCTGTTGAATTCCTATATGGATATAATCCTCAGTGCCAGCAGGAAGCAGTTCATCACCCTTACTTGCATCAGCAAAGGAGTTGAAAGAGTGGAGGTCCTGGATAGCGAACTTACAATACGATTCCTTTTCCTCGATGGAAACGGGCTGCGGAAGGCAGAGGTGGCGGGAGAAGGCAGGCAGCAGGGATGGAACGTTGGGAAGTGAGGGGGCTCAAAGGGGAGGCTGCTGACTGGACCCCTCTCCGCTTTTTTTTTTTTTTTGTAGAGATGAGACCTCATTATGTTGCCCAGACTTGTCTCGGACTCCTGGCCTCAAGCAATCCTTCTGCCTGGGCCTCCTAATATGTTGAGATTATAGGTATGAGCCACCACATCCAGTCCAAAGACTGCTTTTCTGATGAGGAAGTTGTGGTGGACAAATCAGTCTATTCTTCTTCAGCTACCAGAATAAGAAAATCTTAGAAAATGATTCTTAGGCTCCCAAACTGAACATCCAACAGATCTCAAGTTGCTGTGGTGACCTGTGTTTCTAAATCAAGTCCTGCTTCCACAATTCCAAAAGAGTAATTACTAAATCAGAGATTAGGAAATGGGAAAAGAAGAAATTATCTTCATCCAAAGACAGCTTTTCCCAGAGTATATTCTGAAGAATATTAGTTCCATAATTAACAACAAGATGAAAGCGTTCCACGGTCCAATGAAATTCAGTGACACTGAAAGCCATATCCATTACTTAGAGGTACATACCTGCAAAGTCTCACAGTCCAGAAATCAGTTTAAGATAGTTAAGTTCCATCCTGGGCAACATAGTGAGACCTGTCTCTACAAATAATAAAAAATTAGCTGGATATAGTGGTGAGCACCTTCCAGCTACTTGGGAGGCTGAGGCATGAAGATTGCTTGAGCCCAGGAAGTCGAGGCTTCAGTGAGCCATGATCGTGCCACAGCACTCAGCTCGGGCAACAGAGTGAGTCCCTCAAAAAGAAAAATGTTAACCTCCCTCCCTCCATCCATCCCTCCCTCCCTCCCTCCCTTCCTCCCTCCCTCCCTCCCTCTCTCCCTCCCTCCCTTCCTTCCTTCCTTCCTTCCCTCCCTCCCTCCCTTCCTTCCTGTCTCTTTCTCTCTCTCTCGTTCTCTTTCTTTTTTCTTTCTTTTTTGAGACAAGGTCTCACTCTGTCACCCAGGCTGGAGTGCAGTGGCACAATCGCAGCTCACTGCAGCTTCAGCCTCCCCAGGCTCAGGTGATCCTTCCACCTCAGCCTCTGAGTAGTTGAGATTTTTTTTATTTTTTGTAGAAACAGGGTCTTGCCATGCTGCGCAGGCTGGTCTCGAACTGCTGGACTCAAGTGATCCACCACCTTAGCCTCCCAAAGGGTTGGGATTACAGGCGTGAGCCCTAAACTGCCTTTTGATATAAAACCAAAGAGCATTTTTGCTCAAAACATATCCTGAGGCACATATTTAGAGAAGCACTGCCTTTGGGGACCTTTTCTCTTTAATGGGAGAAATTTTGTTTTGTTCTGGATGGAAACTTCATGTAAACATGAAAAACACTCTGATAGACACACACACACACACACACACACACACACACACACACAGCCTTAGTCCCCAGGTAGGCAGGAAAGAAAATATCCGGAATGACCGTTCCAGTTCTCGTCCCTTCCAGATGTGAAGCTGCCCTGAGGTGTGTGACATGGGATGTTGTCTGTACCTGGGTGGGGACCTGAGGCTGCTCTTTGATTGGGCAGTTAGGGTGAGTGGAGGAGGAAGCTCTGGGGGTGAGTGATAGGCAGCCAGGAAAGAGATGGCTTGGGGAGCACAGAGTGGAATTTTCCCCTGGAAATCCTTTTGAACTGAAGTGGATTTGAATGTTGCACCCACGGTCACCTAGATCCCAGGGCTAAATGATTTTTCTCTTCATTTTCCAGTAATAATTAACATTGCTGTAGTGATCACAGGCAGTTTGGAGACAGTTTGTCTGGCTGTAGTGATGGAAACAAGAAGGAAACTCCTCCCTAAACCCTCAGGGAAACTTTCTTTTCTCTTCTCTCAGTTGGTGGGAAGAGGGGGACACTGAAACATTCCTGCATCGGCAAGGATTGTTCCACCTTTTGTTAAATTAAATACTTTTCAGCCTGGAATAGTGGCTCATGCTGGTAATCCCACCACTTTGGGAGGCCAAGGTGAGTGGATCACCTGAGGTCAAGAGTTCAAGACCAGCCTGAACAAAATGGTGAAACACTATCTCTACTAAAAATACAAAAATCAGCTGGGCATGGTGGTGCACATCTGTAAGTCCAACTACTCGGGAGGTGGAGGCAAGAGAATTGCTTGAACCAGGAAGGTGGAGGTTGCAGTGAGCTGAGATCCTGCCACTGCACTCCAGCCTGGGCAATAGAGTGAGACTCCGTCTCAAAAAAAAAAAAAATTAAACAGTTTTCAGAATCTTATATTCTTTTAGCAAAACACTCATTTTGGGTAAATGAATGATGTTTTCATTAACCATCCAAGTGACACTCCAGAGGTGGTTTTAGATTAGGAAACAGAGGCTGAGAAGCCAGGAAATCTCTCTGGGGCAGGGGCAGGGAAGAACGTGATGTCTTGTTTTCTAGCTCACTGGAGACCTCTGAGCCTCCAGGCATGTTGTCGGTGGCATCCTGCATTTCACTTTGAATATACAAGTTGGATTTGACAACCAGGTGAGATCAGAATCATGCCCATGGGACAGAATGCCTTTTTTTTTTTTTTTTTTTTTTGAGATGGAGTCTTGCTCTGTTACCCAGGCCGGAGTGCTGCGGTGCAATCTCGGCTCACTGCAACCTCCGCCTCCCGGGTTCAAGTGATTCTTCTGCCTCAGTCTCCTGAGTAGCTGGGACTACAGGCACGTGCCACCACACCCGGCTAATTTTTGTATTTTTAGTAGACACAAGGTTTCATCATATTACCCAGGCTGGTCTTTAAGTCCTGACCTTGTGACCTGCCCACCTCAGCCTCCCAAAATGCTGGGATTACAGGTGTGAGCCACCGCGCCTGGCCTTAGAATGCCCTTTATACAGCCTCTTGCATTGCAGAGGAGCTGCTTTATTCCTGTCCCAGCAGCTAAGCAACTCTAAAAAGCATGGCTTTGTGTTTTATGGTGTTAATTTTGTTGATTTCTAAAGGCTTTTCTCTGTCTGCCCTTCCTTTCTTTCCTCTCTTCTTTTCTCCCAAGGAAAAAGGAAACCATAACAAAATATTACCGTATTTGAGTAAGCCATCAGAATCTGCATCTGGGAGTGAAGAGAGGGCTTTCTTTTCCATGACACAGTGCATGCCATAGAATGTCCAAACAATGAGGGACCGCACGGATTATCCTGCCCACCTCTTATAAGAAGGTAGAGGCCCAAAGTTAAGCTCTTGCACAGGACTCTTAATCACAGCGCTACCTCTTTCTGCTACTCCAGGGGAAGGGAGAGCATTATTTGTTATATAATTTCACGAGTTCTGCTGGAGCTCTGACGGGGTCTCTGCAGCATGACTTGACACGACACTATTTGGAACCATTAAGCTGGCATATCTTCTGGTGTGCTGTTAAGCTGGGGTATCTTCTAGTGTGCTGAGGATCTGGCCAGCTTGCTTACATTTGTGGGCTGACTGGCCGAAAAAGAATGAGATGACTTCAGCCTGCAAAGAAAGGCTGCTTATCTATTCTAAAACAGGCTCGATGCTTTTCTTTTTTCTTTTTACTTTGAGAAGGAGTTTTGCTCTTATTGCCCAGGCTGGAGTACAAATGCGCGATCTCGGCTGACTGTAACCTCTGTCTCCCGGGTTCCAGCGATTCTCTTGCCCTTGCCTCCAGAGTAGCTGAGATTACAGGCACGCGCCACCACGCCTGGCTAATTCTTTTGTATTTTTAGTAGAGATGGGGTTTCACCATGTTTGCCAGGCTGACCTCAGGTGATCCACCCACCTTGGCCTCCCAAAGTGCTGGGATTACAGGCGTGTGCCACGGCGCCCGGCCGGCTTGATGTTTTTCTGAGCACTCAACCGAATTAGTTTAGAAATGTCTGAGGCTTCTATAATGGAGAAAGAGTGAAACTGAGCAAGGAGTGCCATAACCCCCCTGGTGAAAACCCACCAGATGCTGACATCACTGGAAGCCCCTGTGTAGCTCCAGCTCTCAATTCTGTCACTTCTTTACTCCTCCTGAGTGATGACTGAGTTTAAATTCTGGGTCTCTCTGCCATGCTGTGAAAAACTGTCTTCTAAAGGATGGCCACCATGTAAGTCAGGGCCTGTGGTTGCACCAACACCTACCCATCTAGTTCCTCCTTCAAGGAGTTTCAGATCATTTGGTGCTATAGAGCCACTGATGCAGAGTATGATAATGTCTGTTCTGGATACTTTATTTCTTATTCTGGTGACAGGTTTTTTTTTTTTAAATTTTTTATGTAAACTTTTTTTCCCCCCTGATTGGCAATATCATCATTATTTGTCAATCATATTCTTTTTGTTTGTTTTTGTTTTTGAGACAGAGTCTCGCTCTGTTGCCCAGGCTGGAGTGCAGTGATGTGTTCTTGGCTCACTGCAACCTTTGCCTCCCAGGCTCAAGCGATTCTCGTGCCTCAGCCTCCCAAGTAGCGGGGACTACAGGTGTGTGCCACCATACCCAGATAATTTTTTGTAGAGTGGGGTTTAGCCATGCTGCCGAGGCTGGTCTTAAACTCCTGGGCTCAAGTGATCTGCACCCTTTGGCTTCCCAAAGTGCTGGGATTAGAGGTGTGAGCCACCACACCTGGCCTTACATTCTTCAAATTAATGTGTGTTGACAGTAATTGCCTGTTAGTTGGACCTGTGACTACATTAACAAAAATAATCTTTCATGTAGCATATAGGGTTAGAGTGATAGGGCGGGAAGAAAAAAAGGAAAAGGAAAAGGATAGAGAGAAAGAGTTCTGTACGTTAAAGAATGTGTTGCTCTTGGAGTCTCTGAGATCTTGGCAAGGCCTGCAATGAATTATGTGTGTTGTTTTCTCTGGATCCTCAGTGACAATTTGAGCTATGAATAAGAGTTAGAAAGAATAGGACACTGTATTTTCCAGAGTAGAAATATAAATACATGTTTTACAGCCTCAGAGTGAATCCCCATAACTGAACTCACACTGTAGAATGTAATTTGACACCTCCCTCAGTCACAGCCACTAAGAGCAACCGCCATCGAGAACCTAATGTTACTCAGAAAACCAGGACCATCAAATCCTAGGGTTGGGGGGATCTTGGAGGTTATCTTGTCCCTTTTATGCCTTCTAGCTCTTGAGCAATAAGGGAATCTGGAGCAGTGAGGGATGGGAGGAGACAGAGGCGGGGAGCCTCTGCCTCTGACTTTGTCTCAAAGATTCCAGAAATGAGGATGCATTCTTGGTCACCAAAATGCTATCTATCTTATTCTAGTGTTTAGTTTTAAGAAGCCCCAGTGCAAGGATAAGAGTGATTAATATTATCAGGAGCACAACATGTTGTGCCTGGCACCATGCCAAGCACTTACAACACATCTTACCTCATTTACTACAACAGCTCCATGAACGTAAGCACTTCATTTATAAAGAGAGCAACACAGAAAAAGGTGAGTAAGTTACTCTGGACTTAGCAAGTGGCAGAGCTGGGGTTCAAACTACAGTTTGACTGATTTCGCACCTCAACCTTTTTTTTTGAGATGGGAGTCTCTTTATATTGCCCTGGCTGGTCTTGAACTCCTGGGTTCAAGTGGTCCTCCTGTCTCAGCCTCCCCTGTAGCTGGAACTATAGGTGCACACCACCATTCCAAGCTCCTGTATCTCTAACTTTTCTGGTATTTTTATGCCCTGCTATTTGCAAGAAAGTCTTACTATTATAAAATGGTGCTTTTTATGTGCTGTATAATTGGTTTTGACTTACAAGCCAAAAGACATTTTCTTTGAAAATAACAAGAAGTTCATAATTAGGGTTGCTGGGCTTAGCAAATAAAAATACAGGGTACCCAGTACAGTCAAATTTCAGACAGACAACAAAAAATTTTTTAGTTTGTGTGTTTTAAATATTTTTAGCCTATGTCCAAAATATTACATGGGACATACTTAAAACTAAAAAAAAAAAAATTATTTGTTTGGTATTCAAATTTCCTGGTCATCCTGTATCTTATCTGTATTCACAATGAATGAGACTTAGTTGCTAAATTTAATCCCTTTGTAGGCCACAGTGTTGCTCTGTTCCATGGCTGATGACTCTCTAGTGGGAACCTCTTCATCTAGGGCCTTCTGTAAACCCTTCAGTCCCATCCCTTGTATCTTTTTTTTTTTCTTTTTTTTTTTTGTTCTGAGCCCTTTGTGTATTCTAGATTCTACTACTTCACTGGTTATGTGTGTGGCAAGCATCTTCTCCCAGTGTGTGTCTAGCCTTCTCCCCTCCCCTCCCCTCCTCTCCCCTCCCCCCCTCCCGTTTCGTTTCGTTTCGTTTCGTTTCATTCAGCGTCTGATATGGTTTGACTGTGTCCTCACCCAACTCTCATCTTGAATTCCCACGTGTTGAGGGAGCGACCAGGTGGGAGATAATTGAATCATGGGGGCGGGTCTTTCCCGTGCTGTTCTCGTGATCGTGAATAAATCTCACGAGATCTGATGGTTTTAAGATGGGGAGTTTCGGTGCAGAAGAGTTCTGCTCTTGTCTACCGCCGTGTGAGATATGCCTTCCACCTTCCATCATGATTGTGAGGCTTCCCCAGCCATGTGGAACTGTAAGTCCAATAAACCTCTTTCTTTAGTAAATTGCCCAGTCCTGGGTATGTCTTTATTAGCAGGGTGAAAACGGACTAATACAGCACCCAAAATGTTTTTAATAAGAGAGTAGGATCAGGGTTCGTTTTTCTAGCTCGGCTGGCCCATTCGGCCCTGGCACACTGAAAATTTCGGTCCTTGGAACACATAGGGTTTGGTGTGGCTGTGCGGGGTTGCCAGGGTAAATGCCAGTGTCGCTATGGCCCCTTTCGAGGACCAGAAAGCAGGATAGTGCCACAGCCCTTGGGGGAATCCAGGCCAGCTGCTCAGAGGTGCGGATCTTGCCCCAGCCTTGGGGATGCGGCTGGGCTCTGGCCGCTCACACGCAGTGCGAACCTTTACTCTGGGCACCTCCTGAACCCGCACAACCGCAGCTGTGGGCCTGAAACCATAGCCGTTTTGTTTTCCGGGCCTGGAAGCTTCATCTTCCAATCAGGATCAGAGGTGGCCGGTTGGTGCGATTCACAAAAAGCCTCTTCAGTATAACCTGGCTGAAGGTGGACAGCTTGACCAACAGCCCTAGGTAGATGTCCAGCGCTTGGGCTCCCTGCGCCCAGCCTTTCTGTCCTTGCTGTGGTGGATGTCGACTCCCACGATGGCGCCTCCGGCACCACGAGGCCGGGAAGGAGCCATTTCACTTTCTTTACGGGATCTTTGATAAACACATTTTATCAGTGTTCTCCTTTATTATCTGTTGATTTATTTTGAGACAGGCTCTGGCTCTGTTGCCCAGCCTGGAATCCAGGGGCACCATGTCAGCTCACTCCAGCCTCCACCTCCCAGGTTCAAACAATCCTTCCACCTCAGCCTCCTGAGTATCTGTGCCCATAGGTACGCATCACCACACCCAGCTGATTTTTGTGTGTTTTGTAGATACGGGGTCTTCCTACGTTGCCCAGGTTGGTCTTGAACTCGTGGCCTCAAGCAAATGTTTTCCTTCATAGTTAGTACTTTTGTGTCTTATTTAAGAAATTTAGCTGGGCATGGTGGCTCATGCCCTGTAATCCCAGCACTTTGGGAGGCTGAGGTAGGCAGATCACTTGAGGCCAAGAGTTAAAGACCAGCCTGGCCAACATAGTGAAACCCTGTCTCTACTAAAAACACAAAAAAATTAGCTGGGCCTGGTGGCACACGCCTGTAATCCCAGCTACTCGGGAGGCTGAGGCATGAGAATTGATTGCATCTGGGAGGCAGAAGCGATAGTGAGCCAAGATCACGCCACTGCACTGCAGCCTGGGTGACAGAGTGAGACCCTATCTCACAAAAAAAAAAAAAAAAAAAAAAAAAAAAAAATTCTTCCCTACTCTGTGAATATAGACGTGTTCTCTTATTTCATTATGATTTTTGTTTTGTTTTGTTTTACTTTTTGTATTTGTCTTTTTGTTTTGTTTTGTTTTTTTGAGACAGTCTTACTCTGTCACCCAGGCTGGAGTGCAGTGGCATGATCTTGGCTCATTGCAACCTCTGCCTCCCAGGTTCAAGTGATTCCCTCCTGGGTAGCTGGGATTACAGGCACCCACCACCACACTCAGCTAATTTTTTTGTATTTTTAGTGAAGGTGGGGTTTCACCATGTTGGCCAGGCTGGTTTCGAATTCCTGACCTCAGGTGATCCACCACCTTGGCCACCCAAAGTGCTGGAATTACAGGCGTGAGCCACTGCGCCTGGCCATATTTAGGTCTAATCTGCCAGTATTTCTGCTTGTGTGCAGTATGTTGTTGGGTCCTCCATTGTCCCAGCACTAGTTATGAGTGATCCATCTTTCTTTGATGATCAACAATTAAAAAAAAAAAAATCTTTAAAAAAATACGGAATGCTGATTTTACAGTGAACTATGATTGTGACACTGCACTCCAGCCTGAACAACAGAGCGAGACCATCTCTTTAAAAAAAAAAGAAAAAGAAAGATCTCTTAATGAATTGGTGTGCCATCCTGGTGAAGGGGCCATGCTGATCTTCTCTGTATAGTTCCCATTTTAGTATATGTGCTGCCAAAGTGAGTGCTAATCAACAATTTTAGTATTTCTGTGACTGTTCCCACTGCTGGACAATGAGCTACTTTTATCTCTATATTACTAGAGTCTAGCATATAGGATTTGTCTCTGAGAGTGGGCTAAATAATTGTTGAACTGTGTTTTTTTTTTTTTTTTTTTTGAGATGGAATCTTGTTCTGTCACCCAGGCTGGAGTGCAGTGGTGCAATCTTGGCTCACTGAAACCTCTGCCTCCCAGGTTCAAGTGATTCTCGTGCCTCAGCCTTCTGAGTAGCTAGGATTACAGGCATACACCACCACACCTGGCTAATTTTTGTATTTTTAGCAGAGATGGAGTTTCACCATGTTGACCAGGCTGGTCTTGAGCTCCTGGCCTCAGGTGCTCAAGCCTGCAAAAGTGCTGGTATTACAGGCGTGAGCCACTGTACCTGGCTTGAACTATGTTCTTAATCCTGGGCACCACCTGCAAAAATCTGTTAATATAAATAGGGGCTTAAGCAAAGGAAGATTTCTGCTAATGAAGAATTTTATCTCAAGTAACTGTTGAATTTACTAAATGAGTTGCTGAGTTTCATTATTAGAATAATAATTGTATTAGTCAGTTCTCGAATGCTATAAAGAAATACCTGAGACTGGGCCGGATGTCGTGGCTCACACCTGTAATCCCAGCACTTTGGGAGGCCAAGGTGGGTGGATTACCTGAGGTCAAGAGTTCGAGACCAGCCTGACCAACATGGCAAAACCCCATCTCTACTAAAAATAGAAAGTTAGCCGGGCGTGGTGGCAGGGGCCTGTAATCCCAACGACTCGGGAGGCTGAGGCAGAATTGCTTGAACCCGCGAGACAGAGGTTACAGTGAGCCAAGATTGTGCCATTGCACTCCAGTGTGGGTGACAGAGCAATACTCTGTGCCAAAAAAAAACCCACCAAAAACCCACAAAAAACAAAAAACTGAGACTGGGTAATTTATAAAGAAAAGAGGGTGCCGGGCGCGGTGGCTCAAGCCTGTAATCCCAGCACTTGGGAGGCCGAGACGGGTGGATCACGAGGTCAGGAGATCAAGACCGTCCTGGCTAACACGGTGAAACCCCGTCTCTACTAAAAAAAAAATACAAAAAAACTAGCCGGGCGAGGTGGCGGGCACCTGTAGTCCCAGCCACTTGGGAGGCTGAGGCAGGAGAAGGGCCTGAACCCGGGGGGCGGAGCTTGCAGTGAGCTGAGCCAAGATCGCGCCACTGCACTCCAGCCTGGGGACAGAGCGAGACTCCGTCTCAAAAAAAAAAAAAAAAAAAAAGAAGGTTTAGTTGGCTCAGGGTTCTGCTGGCTGTACAGGAAGTATAGAGGCTGCTTCAGGGAACTTACAATCATGGCAGAAGGCAAAGGGAAAGCAGGCATGTCTTATGTAGCCAGAGCAGGAGGAAGAGAGAGTAGGCCGGGGATGCCACACACCTCTAAACAACCAGAATTGTGGGATAGCTCACTCACTCACGAGAACAGCTCCAAGGAGATGGTACTAAACCATTCATGAAAACTGCCTCCATGTCCCAGTCACCTCCCACCAGGCCCCGTCTCCAACACTGGGGATTACAATTGAACATGAGATTTGGGTGGGAACACAGATTCAAACCATATCAATAATAATATTTCAATAATAATTCAATAGATACCTTTCACTGAGATTTGACCAAGGCCAGGCGAAGCTTTACTCACATTCTCACTTTTCATCCTCACACGGCATAGTCAGGAAGAAAATGTCATCATCACTATTCACAGAGGAAGAAGCTATGGTTCGGGGTGACCTGGTGTGCTGGAGGTCACACAGAGCAGGATGCAGGCTGGGACTATGAGCAGCTCTGTAATGACAGCTCAGAAAACCTCTAACACAAACTTGACCTCATTGTGCCTCTTCAGCATCACAAGGTGCTAAACCAGATGCCTAGAAATAGGGCACAGCTTTCCAGCTAGGACATTTCTATACAGGACCTGTAGTCTCTATAACCAAAAGGGACCCTAGGTGAGAGTCTACATGTAAAAGTTAGTGGGGCTTACATTTTGGCCCAACTGCAGAAGAAACTTTCTAAACTAGAATTGTTTGAAGTGGAACCATTCCCAGCAGTGTTAGAAGTTTTGCACCATCCAGCTGTACTGTGTGACATCCACCAATCACTGGAACAGGTCCTGATAGAGTAGTACCCATTCTCCATAGATCTCATTTCCAGGTCTCCATTCTCCCATTGTCCTGAGGTCCCCATTTCTCTCAGAGCTCTTGTATCTTGGGGTCTGAGTATTCGATAAACATTGCTTGAACCCCTCTATTTTTCAGGTACTATACCAGGTGCCAGGGGTGCAGACATGGATAAAAGAGAGTTATCCTCAGGATGGTCACTGAGGCAGCAAGATTCATTAACATGATTTTATTATAATCTGGTAAATGTTAAGATGTGCACTGTCCCTTCCCAGAGAAGGGCCCTGGTCCTAACAGGACCATGTCTGGAAAAGATGCCTTTTGAGATGAATGACTCTTGAAGGATGAGGAGATTTACGTCAGGCAAAGAAAGTCCATAGTGATGTGCTGGGGGTGGTGGAGAACCCATGCCATTCTAAGAACCAAAGAGTAGTGGCCGGACACAGCGGCTCATGCCTGTAATGCCAGCGCTTTGAGAGGCTGAGGTGGGCGGATCACCCAAGGTCAGGAGTTCGAGATCAGCCTGGCCAACATGGTGAAACCCTGTTTCTACTAAAAATACAAATATAAGCCAGACGCGGTGACGGGCGCCTGTAATCCCAGCTATTCAGGAGGTTAAGGCAGGAGAATCACTTGAACCTGAGAGGCAGAGGTTGCAGTCGGCCAATATAGCACCACTGCACTCCAGCCTGGGCAATGAGAGCGAAACTCGGTCTCAAAAAAAAAAAAAGAAAAAAAAATACAGAACCAATGAGTATCTTTGAATCTCAGCATAGACTGCTTCCCTGTTCCTCAACTTTTCCCCTTTGCCTTCTCCCTGGGACTTTTCCCAATCTTTCCCCTGGATAGAAAGCCTTGGAGTTCTCCCATTATCTGTAATTCTTACCGATCTCCACAAAGTCATTTATCTCTTGACCTCTGTTTTATTTTATTTATTATTAATTTCTTTCTTTCTTTTCTTTTTTTTTTTTTTTTTTAAAACTGAGTCTTGCTGTGTTGCCCTGGCTGGAGTACAGTGACGTGATCTTGGCTCACTGCAACCTCCACCTCCTGGGTTCAAGCGATTCTGCCTCAGCCTCCTGAGTAGCTGGGACTACAGGCGTATGCCACCACGCCTGGCTAATTTTTGTAGTTTTAGTAGAGATGGGGTTTTCCTGTGTTGGCCAGGCTGGTCTTGAACTCCTGACCTCAGGTGATCTGCCCACCTTAGCCTCCCAAAGTGCTAGGATTACAGGCATGAGCCACTGCGCCCCGTCTTGACTTCTGTTTTAATTCTAATTATGTGCTGGGGTCTAAAAGTTCATTGTAAGGCAAACTCTCAGAGACAGTAACTCAGGAAAGGAGTGGAGAAGGCTCCAGACCCAGCATCTGAAGTGCAAGTGCACACTGGCCTGCGCGGAGCAGAGTGAGCGAACTGTGCATGGTCCACAGCACCACTTGAGGCCCAGAAACCCCTGGCTGCCGAAACACCACTGAGATCCTCCTTGGTAGCAACCAGGTGTGTGGAAAGAGCTTCCACACCAGAAAGACCTGGAGTTAAATTCTGGCCCCACTTCCTAGCTTCTCCACAGAAAGTGACTTTCTTTGTCTGAGTCTTAGTTTTCTTATCTGTAAAATTGGTAGGAAATAAGTGCCCTTCAGGGTTGTTCTAGGATTAAACAGGATGGCCCATGGAAAGAACTGCCAGGGAGGTGCCCAATCAATGTCACTTTCGTCTAGATTTCTTTGTGTGAAAGAACTGACTAGAAGAAAATACCCCAAAGCAATCAATACTTTTTCCCAAAGTATTAGAATAAATTTAGAAAATTTGCACTTAAAATGTTATTTGTGGTGGCCAGGCGTAGTGGCTCACGCCTGTAATCCCAGCACTTTGGGAGGCTGATGTGGGCAGATCACTTGAGGTCGTGAGTTCAAGACTAGCCTGGCCAACATGGTGAAACCCATGTCTACCAAAAATACAAGAATTAGCCGGGTGTGGTGATGCACACCTGTAATCCCAGCTACTGAGGACGCAGAGGCAGGGGAATCACTTGAACCCGAGAGGCAGACGTTGCCTTGAACCAAGATTGCACCACTGCACTCTAGCCTGGGCAACAGAGTGTGACTCCATCTCAAATAATAAAAATAAAATAAAATCTTTTTTTGTGGAAAATGTAAGCCTAGGGATATTCCTAGGGCCAGAGAGTGGGTAGATTTATTTTTTATTTTTTAAAAAGTTTTAATATTTTATATAGAGAGAATCTCACTATGTTGCCCAGGCTGGTCTCAAACTCCTGGCCTCAGGTGATTCTCCCACTTTGGCCTCCCAAAGTGCTGGGATTACAGGCGTGAGCCACTATGCCTGACCCAAAGAGTGGGTGGATTCTGGAGGCAACTGGACTTGAGGATCTTTTTCCAGCAAATACTAGAAAAGATCATCTGAGAGATGAATATTGACCATCATCCCAGTACATCTTCTGAGGGATATTCTGCAAGTACCCGCATGTCTGACTCTGTCTCACAGTCCTTATATTATTGAGAGTCCTTTCTGTTATCTTACTTAAAGTTTCTTGTACTTCAGCGTGAGTCATGCTCTCTTCTTATAGCAAGGGAGTACTGCTATAAAATGGACATTTTAACTACATAGCAACATCCTGTTTCATCTGAAGCTCTGTTGCTCCTTCATTTGCCTGGTTTACAAGTTATCATACTATATTATGGAATGCTGGGCCTAAGCCAGACCTCTTCATTCACATGAGGAAACTGAGGCTCGGAGAAGTCCATTACCTAGCTATGATTCTACAGCCAGTAAGGCACAAGAGCTGAGTTAGAACTCAAGTTTTCTGAGTCCCAAATCTAGAGTTTTTTTCTCTTCCCTTTCACTGAAGGGCTCCTTTTACTGGTCACATGTCTGGAAGTGACCCAGGCCCTTTCATACATCTCTAAGAGCCAATGTCAGATGTTTTATCCTGGGAGTCAGAAGACCCAAGAGTCCCAGTCTTAAGCCTCTTCAGAATTGCTCCTCTGGACTGGGCATGGTGGCTCATGCCTGTAATCCTATTTTGGTAAGTCAAGGCTGGAGGATTGCTTGAAGCCAGGAGTTCGAGACAAGCCTGGGCAACAGAGGGAAACCCAGTCTCTACCAAAACAAAAAAAGAAAAAATAAAAGGATTTCTCCCAAGGAGAATGCAAGGAGAATGACAACAGAGCTTTTATTTATGTGCTTTTTAGGGATACCAAATACCATTGGTGAAGCAGGAATGTCTTTTGCAAACTGGGGCCTTTGCATGAGAAGATTCAATTAGAGACAGATAGATAGATAGACAGATATAAAAACATAATTATACATTGTAATTATATATGTATAAATTATGTAATATAACATTTTATATTTTTGAATATATGTATTTTGGGGGTAAGGTAAGAATCAACTTCCACCATTTGTGTTTTTTTTTTTTTTTTTCCAAGATGGAGTCTCCCTCTGTCGCTCAGGTTGGAGTACAGTGGCACAATCTCAGCTCACTGCAACCTCCACCTCCCGGGTTCAAGCGATTCTCCTGCCTCAGCCTCTCGAGTGGCTGGAATTAACAGGTGCCCACCACCACACTCAGCTAATTTTTGTATTTTTAATAGAGACGGGGTTTCACCATGTTGGTCAGGCGGGCCTTGAACTGCTGACCTCAGGTGATCCACCCGCCTCAGCCTCCCAAAGTGTTGGGGTAACAGGCATGAGCCACTGTGCCCAGCCACTTCCACTGATTTTTTTAAAAAGGGGTCTAGGGCTTGAAAAAGTCTGAATCATTCATTCATTATTCATTCATTCAACAATTTTTTTTCTTGAATGCTTATGTAAGGTACTCTACTAGGGCCAGAGAATGTTAATGGAAATATGGAAATAAAATACACATGTTCCTACCCTCATAGCACTTTCATTCTAGTGAGAGAACTGAATGACAAACAATAAACAAATAACAACAAAATGTCACCTTAGGACAGACTGCAAAAAAAAAAAAAAAAAAATAAGCTAGGAATTACTGATCTGACTATACTTTGTATTTCTCTCTGGATTTTATATTTTCACTTTCCTTCTGAGAAAGTCAAATTTCTCTAAAAACGCACCCAATTTAACTTCTCAGTTGTAATTTAAAGGATAGTTACATCTCTAAGTCCTCCAAACCTCTACTTCAATGGTTTTGTTTGTTTGTTTGTTTTGAGACAGAGTCTCATTCTGTTGCCCAGGCTGGAGTACAGTGGCACTGTGTCGGCTCACTGCGACCTCCATCTCCTGGGTTCAAGCAATTCTCCTGTCTCAGCCTCCCGAGTAGCTGGGATTACAGGCACCCACCACCATGCCCAACTAATTATATTTTTAGTAGAGATGTGGGGTTCACCATGTTGGCCAGGCTGGTCTCGAACTCCTGACCTCAGGTGATCTGCCCACCTCGGCCTCCCAAAGTGCTGGGATTACAGGTGTGAGCCACCGCACCTGGCAGTGGGGTTGTTTTATCCACCAGGCTATTGAATAGATGAATGCTGCTTTCCTCCCTGCATCACAGGCAGGCAGGATCATTCCAGGTCTCTAGAAATGACAGGTCTGTTTGCCCAGCATGAGCAATGTGATTTCCCATTGCAGAATCTCCCTCCCTGTAGATTGCAGCTGCTGCTTGTGCAAGACTGAATGATCTGAAAGACTCACAAAAACAGACCACCAAGATGTACCAGTGAATTTTTAAGATTTGTGAACCATCAGGATATTGTTCAAAATTGTATCAGATTAAATCTTTGCTTATTGCTAAGTGAATTTTTCATATGTGCATATCTGTTTTATTCAAATGCAAGTGATTTACACAAACCCCCATCTGCAATCCTTAAGACACTCACAGAATGATGCAGTGTTAGGTAACTAGAATTGTATCTATTTTTTTGTTGTTGTTGCCTCCCCTGCCATACCTGTTTTTTTGTTTGTTTGTTTTTTTTGAGATGGAGTCTCTGTCTGTCACCAGGTTGGAGTGCAGTGGTGCAATCTCGGCTCACTGCAGCCCCTGCCACCCAGGTGCTAGCAGTTCTCCTGCCTCAGCCTCCCGAGTAGCTGGGACTACAGGCCCACACCACCACGCCTGACTAATTTTTGTATTTTTAGTAAAGATGGTGTTTCACCATGTTGGCAGGCTGGTCTCGAACTCATGACCTCAAGTGATCCATTTGCCTCAGCCTCCCAAAGTGTTGGGATTACAGGTGTGAGAAACTGTACCTGGCCATCGTACCTATTTTTGAACTGGTTGTTCTAAATTCATCTATGTGAGTGGGCAGTAAAAAGAAGGGGTGACCTGTCGAAAGTCTTACAACTCAAAGAAAACAAAAAATAAAGAAAGTCCTACAACTCAATGGCAAAGGTGAAATTCAAATCTAAGACATATGATTTCTAGATCTCTGCTCTCCAGGCACGAGATTAGATCCGACAGCCTGACTCAGATTACACCTGTTATGTGCATACAATATTATCAGAATGCTGTGGGGCTCCAGCCTGTTAGAATTGCCTGTTTTAGCTGGGAGTGGAGACTCACGCCCCTGAGCATTTTTGAGGCTGAGGTGGGAGGATCTTTTGAGCCTAGGCCATCCAGGGTGCAGTGAACTATATGACAGTGCCACTATACTCCAGTTAGGGTGACAGAATGGGACCCAGTCTCTAAAAAAAAATAAAAATTAAATTTAAAAAACGAATTTTCTGCCCGGTGCTGTGACTGCTCACACCTGTAATCCCAGCACTTTGGGAGGCCACAGTGGGAGGATCGCTTGAGACCAGGAGTACAAGACGAGCCTGGGCAGCATAGTGAGACCCCATCTCTCCCCACCAAAAATAAAATATTTGTTGGGCATGGGAATGTGTACCTGTAGTCCCAGCTACTTAAGAGACTGAGGAGGGAGGATCGCTTGAGTCTGGGAGTTTGAGGCTACAGTGAGTTGTGATCACGCCACTTTACTCTAGCCTGGGCGACAGAGTGTGAGATCCTGTGTCTTTGGTTTGTTGTTATTGTTGTTTTCTTTTGAGATAGAGTCTCTCTGTCAACCCTGTCTCTCAAAAAATATTTTTTTTTCTTGTCCTGACTAGTTTTAGGGAAAGTGTCACACCATCGACTGAAAGGCCAGTTCTGATTTAGAAAAAAATAAACCTTTTCAATTAAATATGAAGATGTAGTTGTAACACTTTGGACCAAAAATACAAGTAAATTACACTTAAAAAAAAAAGATGTTGGTGAAGGCCATGGACATCACTTGGAAAGTGAGTCATGTAAGGGTAACAATGAGATACCATCAGATTCCCAGGTGAGTGTCTGAAGTCCCATTGGCTGTCCAAAGAGGATCTGAATTGGTTTGAACCCAACTGTTGACTTCTCTTTTTCATAACCTTTCTTCCTACATCCATCTTCACTTAGTTTCTCCCTCCCATTCCTTAACATATTGGATTTGATGAGGAGATGAATTCCCTTCCTCTGAGAGTCCTTTTGGAGACAGGCTTCAGGTCATGGTATTCCAGCATTTAGGCTGCACGGCAGCCCCCCAGTGAAGGCATGGGAAAGTGTCAGAAAATGAAATGGGCCTCCACTGGAGAGACAGTCCAGCTTCTTTCCCAAGGAGCCATTGGATATTTATAGAGCCAGCCTTAGGATGTATGCCCATTGCTGAGAAGGTTTTGCGGCCCGATCTGGTATACATTAGAGGCTCTATCTTTCCATCTCCTCAGTTCATGAAGCGTTGGTTCCTGGCCTAGGAGAAACTGAAAGCCAAACCAAACAGGGGACTTTTCTTCTTCATAGTTATTGTGAGCCAGCCAATTCCAGGATTTAAGCTTAGGCTTGTTAGGCTTTAGTTCTTCTGGGAAATGCCATCTGTTAGGAGAATGGATTTCTGGGCAGCAAAAGTGCTATTAATTCTATTCTAGTGTAGTTGCTGTATGGCAAGGCTCATATTACCCTTTACTCTGGGGGCAGGGAGAAAGGGTTAGGATCAGGCATTTGCCACCATTAAATCCACCCTCTTTTTTGTACATTCTGCCTGTTGTCCCAGTTCACTGCCACACCCTCGCCCCACACATACACACCAGACCTCTCCTTTAGTTTTCAAGCCACTACACAATTGAAATGTTTGTGTGAATTTTCACATACAGTCTAATCTTTATGTCAGGTGTGCAATAAAGCTCAACATTTGTCTAGAGCAAACAAGGAAGTCTTGTTAGGAAATTCGTTCCTTAGGATCTTATGTCTTAAATTGGACTGGTGCCTTTTGTTGTCACAGTTGTTTTTATAATGACATATACGTAGGTTTGCCTTTCTGAATTCTTATGTTGAATCTACTGTTGGTTGGCACCCACCACTAGCATAAATTTCTACTCTTTCAATCAGTGGGACAAATTCACATGCCAGTCGAGGCTGATTCACCTGTTCAGTGCTGTGAGTGATTTGAAGAGGACCACCTTCTCAGCACTTCTTTGGCCCAGAGTCACAGGAACACTCTTCTCAAGAATGTGGTCCTGGTAAGGGAATTTGTAAAATACTTACAGATTTCAGGAGTCCACAGTTTCAGGCAGAAGGAGAAAACATCTGCTGGTTTGAAACACTGGAGACAAATTCTTATCCAGTGCCCAGGAAAACGGGTTTTCTGACCAAAGACTCAGGGAGACTGGAAACTCTTGGGATGTGGATGACAGAGGAAGGGGTTAGGGATGGAGAATGGAGTAGAAATCCATGTGTTCAGGACAGAATCAAAAACAGCATCCTTGATTTCTCTCTCCTTCTTACCCTTCATAATCAATCTGTTAGCAGGTCCTGCCAGTCCCACCTTCAAATCATGTCCTTGATGTCATTCACATCTTCTTCACTATCATCACCTAGCTAAGCCTCTGCCATCTCTCACCTGGTCAACCCCAATACCTCCTCTGACTAGTTTCTGTGTATCTTCTCTTGCTGCATTCTAATTCATTCTCCATGCAGAAGACAGGGAAATCTTTTGCAATTGCAAATTAGATCACAAGGCTTTCCTGCTGGCATCCCTTGGGCCACTCTCCTTTGTTCCTGGAATTCCATCAAGCCACGTACCATGGCCTACAGAGTCCCCGGTGTTCTGGCTCCTGCCCACCTCTTCTAAGTCTTCTCATTCCTCTCTCCCACAGCCATGGTGCTCCAGTCACACGGCCTCCACTCTATTCCTGGCCAACCATTTTGGTTTTCTGTATTATTTCTTCTTCTCCTCCTCCTCCTCTTCTTCCTTCTTCTTCCTTCTTCTTCCTCTTCCTCTTCTTCCTCTTCTTCCTCTTCTTCTTCCTTTTTTTAACAGGGAGTCACTTTGTTGCCTAGGCTGGAGTGCAGTACAGTGTCCTGATCACAGCCCATTGCAGCCTCAACCTCCCAGGCTCAAGAGATCCTGCCACCTTAGCCTCCTGAGTAGCTGGGACCACAGGTGCATACCACCACACCCGGCTAATTTTAAAATTTTTTCTAGAGACAGGGTTTCACCATGTTACCCAAGCTGGTTTTGAACTCCTGAGTTCAAGCAATCCACCTGCCTGGGCCTCCCAAAATTCTGGGATTACAGGCATAAGCTACTATGCCCAGCCTAATATGGGTCATTTTAAGCCCTCCTCAATGTGCATTAAATACTGTACTTGTGTTCAGGCATGGTAGCTCATACCTGTAATCCTAGCACTTTGGGAGGTCGAGGCAGATTGCTTGAGCCCAGGAGTTCGAAACCAGCCTAGGCAACATGGCGAAACCTAGTCTCTACCAAATATACAAAAAAAAAAAAAAAAAAAAAAAAAAAAAAAAGAGGCCAGGCATGGTGGCGTGCGCCTGTAGTCCTACCTACTTGGGAGGATGGTTTGAGCCTGGGAGATGGAGGTTGCAGTGAACCAAGATGACACCACTGCACTCCAGTCTGGGTGACAGAGCCAAACTCTGTCTCAAAAGAAAAAAAAAATACTGTACTCGTTTACTGAATGATTGTTTATTTGCCCCCACTTACCCTTTGAAATTTACCAAAGATAAGTGACTAGGATTAGCAATCATTCTTTATTTCCCTGTTCCATCTGTTCTGAGTTAGGAGAAAGAGAAAGCAAAATGCAATCTCACCAATAGCAGTATCAACAAAAGAAATCCCTTGAGCCATGTAGCCCCTAGCAGCTAGCCGAGGAAGGCAAGCTGGGATTTGGGAACAAGTGGGTAACCCGGAGCGGAGGGGCCACAGGAGGCATAAGCAGCTTCAGCAGCCAAAGATTTTCCCTTAGTCTTAGGAGGTGACATAAGCAACTTTCCCAGAACCGTCTTGACACAAGCAGTAAATTAAGTAAACAAGGCAGAAGGTCGCCAGAACCTGGTCTCACCTAGTCCTGATGTGACTCTCTGGCATCACGTGGACCAGGAAGCTGGAGGGAAAGTCTTCTCATCCGCCAGTCTGCCTAAAAACAAACCTTTCTGCTTGTGTGGTGGAGGAGTTGCAGAACTTGTAGTCAAAGCATGGTGGTGGAAGGGAAATCACTGTGGGGACTTGAAATACCCTAATGATTTTAAGGGCTTCTGGAGACAAAAGGGGATTAAACTTCAAATTAGGGAAAAGTAAAAGCTCAGTTAACTCATTAGCTGGGCTCACCTAATTAATCTTGGTAGCCTGGGGCACAATTCAACCCAACAGAATTTACTTACCTCTGGAAACTTTAATAAGCTCTGAAGCCAGAGGCCCTGCCCCCATTGCTATGGGATGGGAGAGTCGGGCGGGTGGGGGAGAAGGAGATAAGGCTTGGAGCTGACTGGTTCTGGGGACAAAAGAGCCCTAGGCAGGAGGAGCTGGCTTTGCTCCCTTCACTGATCTGAGTCTTCCATTCTAACCTGCTTTCAGCTCCACTTATTCATTCAGCCATGCATTCATTCCACAAATGTTAAGTTCCTACTATGCCCTAGGCTTGCTAGGGCTGTAAATTTACTACAGTGTTAAATAAGATATGCAAGATCCCCAACTTCTGGAAATTTACATTCTAGTAGAAGGGCAGACATTTGAAAAATAAACAAGAGCCAGGCATGGTGGTGGGTGCCTGTAGTCACAGCTACTTGGGAGGCTGAGGTGGGAGGATCACTTGAACCCAGGAGTTCAAGACCAGCTTGGGCAACACAGCGAGACTCAGTCTCTACAATAAATAAATAAATAAATAATACAAAACAAGTGAAGCACAGGAAAACTGAGAAGTTCTGTGGAACAATTAAGGGGCATACCCACTGAGTAAAGACCTCTTTCAGGAAGTGACATTAAGTCCAGTATCTGGAAGGAAGGCTTCCTCATTGCTTCTTTTCGTGCTTTGGAGATTTTATGAGTGCATTTCTCCATTCATCAAACATCTAGTGGTAGTATGCAGATGAAATAATTAAAAACCAAAATCGAGTGAGCACCTTTTACGGCCAAACCCTTTGCTTGCTGGGCACTGCCAAAGAAAAGATTAAGTCAGGGATCTGCCCTAGAAGAATTTATAATTGAGTGGCAAAGCCTGACAAGTCAACAAGAAAACACTTATGAAGGATAATTTGGCACAGCTGAGCCAGGTGGTCTCTAAGGTCATTCCTTTGTCTAAATATTCTATTGTCTAATAAGTTCCTACTGCATGTCTAGTACTTTGGGGATGCCCATTCTCTCCAAGGCTCTCATAGCCTAACTGCAGAGAAAAGGCTTACATGTATGAAATATTAAGATTGTAGAAACCAGCACCTGTGGTGATTCCTATGTTCTCACTTTGACACCTGTGTACCCCAGAGATCACTGAGGCTTTTAAGATCCATTAGGCTTAGCTCTTGCCCATTAACCATTTTTGGATTTCATCTAGTTTATGGCAAAATATATGCACCTTGCCTTTTTTTTTTTTTTTTCAGGGACCTCTGAGAGGGTCTGGAATTAGGGTTCAGATACCATCCATCTGTTATGTGCTTTGAAGATGCCACTCCATCTGTGGGATTCAATTTACATAAACTGAAGACTATTCTTCTGAGTTGAAGTGAGGAGAGGCATCTATCCTCTCCTCCTGCAAAATTATTTGATCTCCTGGAAGCAAAAAGCCCACTATGAAGTTGTTCTTGCCATGGACTTCTGGAGGAGCTGACTGTCCTTTGGGAAGCTACAAATACAGCCTTAAAATCTGTTAGCAGGGAAGAGAGAGAGGCTTTTTCTGAGTGATCAGGTAGGTGAATCCTCCTCTTCCTCCTTTTTCCTCTTTTCCATAGCAATCTGCAATCCCAACCACCCCAATCCCCTGATATTTTGCTGAAATCGCTTCCACTAAATTCCTGATGACCTCCAAATCCACTTGTAACTATGGAGCATCTGCATCTCTTGAAATTCTGTTTTCCTTTGGCTTTTGGGGACACCTCTCTTCCTTGGTTCTTGTCCTGTGGTTCCGGCTGATTATCTTTTAATCTTCACCTCGTTTGGCTACCCTTTAAAATGGGTATTCCTGGAAGTCCTTAGTTTTCTCCTCTACTCACTCTATTCACAGTTTTGGGGCATTGATAACCAAAATCTCTCTCTCTACATGAAATCCATTTCAAAATGGTGGGATCAGATCTCCAAAGTGTGTATGAGGTCTTTATCTGTCATCTGATTTTCAGACACATGTAGTAAACTGCCTTCTAGACTTTCATTGGGTGAATTTAATTCCTAAACCAGTTGTCCTGTTGTTCCAGTCTTAGAGACTGGTACTACCAAAAACGTAGGGGCTATTTAGACTTCTGCTCTCTGTTATATCATTTATTCAGTGGAAATATATTGATCTTTTACTATATTCTGGGCAGTGGACCATGTGCTGTAGGTACAGCCTCTGCCCCAAAGAGACTCATAATCTGGGAGACAGGTAAACAATCAGAGAAACACACTGTATGATGTAATCAGAGGGATAAGTCCATGAACAGAAGCACGTTCTAGATGTAAGACATAGAGAAAGCACAGCAGAAGGACTGACTAGGAGATGGAATAGGAAAAAAGGCTTCTTTGAGGAGCTAATGCCTAGGATGGGTTGTGAAACACAGATGGGACCAGGTGCAGAGGTGCATGCCTATAGTCCCAGCTATTTGGGAGGCTGAGGTAGGAGGGCTGCTTGAGCCCAAGAGTTAGAGCATGTAATGTGCAATGATGGTGCCCACGAATGGCCATTGTGCTCCAGGGTGGGCAACATAGCAAGACACCATCTCATAAAAAACAATCAATCAAACAAAACAAAGAGAATGGAATTCCCATGACAAGCAGGGAAGGTGCGGTATTTTAGGCATTTCAGACTTCATGTAAAACGTATGGGTGCGTGAAACCAAATAACATTTTTTTTTTTTTTTTTTGAGACGGAGTCTCGCGCTGTGTCACCCAGGCTGGAGTGCAGTGGCGCGATCTCGGCTCACTGCAAGCTCCGCCTCCCAGGTTCAGGCCATTCTCCTGCCTCAGCCTCCGAGTAGCTGGGACTACAGGCGCCCGCCACCACGCCCGGCTAGTTTTTTGTATTTTTAGTAGAGACGGGGTTTCACCATGTTAGCCAGGATGGTCTCGATCTCCTGACCTCGTGATCCGCCCGCCTCGGCCTCCCAAAGTGCTGGGATTACAGGCTTGAGCCACCGCGCCCGGCCCAAATAACATTTAACTAAACAAATATGAGCGGTTTGATATTGAAGGAGTATAAAGTTTAAGGCAAGGGGAAATTTGACAGGAGGTGAGCCAGAAGTAGTAGGTAGGGGCCAAATCATAAAGGGTCTGTATAATAATAAGAGCAATAATAGCTACAATTGGCTGGGCTCAGTGGCTCATGTCTGTAATCCCAGCACTTTGGGAGGCTGAGGCGGGTGGATCACTTGAGGCCAGGAGTTCGAGACCAGTCTGGCCAACATGGTAAAACCCCGTCTCTACTAAAAATACAAAAATTAGCCAGGCATGGTGGTTCTTGCCTGTAATCCTGGCTACTTGGGAGACTGAGGCAGGAAAATTGCTTGAGCCCAGGAGGCAGAGGTTACAGTGAGCTGAGATTGCACCACTGCACTCTAATCCGGGCAACAGAGTGAGACTCCATCTCAAAAAATAAATAAATAAATGAAAAATAATAATAGTAATAGGTGCAATTTACAAAGTACACTTTACGTACAGAACCACTATTGCTCAATCACCCTGTATTATTATTCACACTTTACAGCAAGGGACCTAAGAGGCTGCATATCCCATACAGTTGTTTAGCTGAAATCCACATCCAGGATTCTTTGATTCCAAATTGTAGGCTTTGGCCAAGAGCTTTGCTTATGCTTATAATCCTAGCACTTTGGGAGGCCAAGGAAGGAGGATCACTTGAGCTCAGGGTTTGAGACCAGCCTGGGCAACATAGTGAGACCTCATCTCTACAAAACAATACAAATAAATGAGCTGAGTGTTGTGGCACACACATGTAGTCCCAGCTACTCAGGAGGCTGAGGTGGAAGGTTCCCTTGAACTCAGGAGTTCAATGCTGCAGTGAGCTATGATGGTGCCATTGCACTCCAGCCTGGGTGACAGAGTGAGACTCTCTCCCTCTTTCTCTCTCTCTCTATATATGTATATATACACACACACATATACATATACATATACGTATGTGCATGTGTATGTATATATATGTGTATTTTGTGTGTGTGTGTATATATATATATACACAAAACCAAAGCCTAGGCTCTTTGCTGTCTACCACACCTCACTTGCGCGATGCTCAAATGCCCTTCCCTCATGGAGTTTATAATCTAGCACAGGAAACATTAGCATCCACTTGTCTATCCTTTTGTGTGAGTCTCTACTTCAGTTGGAGGAACTGGCACTGAAGCTATAAGGATGGAGGAGGATTACAATAAGCCAATGATGACATACCCATCCTTTTTGACAGTGGTTGGTTTAAAAACCAAGGCTTAGTCTAGCAACTGATTAAAAGACATATAAAATGTGATATATTCATACAGTGGAATATTATTCAACAAGAAAAAGGAATAAAATACTGATACATGCAATAACATGGATGAACCTTGGAAACATTATGCAAAGTGACAGAAGCCAGTCACTAAGGACCTCATATTGTATAGTTACATTTATATAAAATGTGTGGAATAGACAAATCTGTAGAGGCAGAAAGTAAAGTAGTGGCTGCCTAGGGCTGAAGGGAATGGGGGAGTTGGAGGATGGTGGCTAAAGGGTGGCAAGTTTATTTTGGAGATAATGAAAATATTCTAAAAGTGATCGTGGTGCTGGATACACAACTCTGTGAATATACTAAAAGCTATTGAATTTAATACTTCAAATGGTGAATTGTATGGCATGTGAATTGTATTTCAATAAAGCTGTTTTTAAAAAGGCTAAAGTTAACAGTCCCGTGGAGGAAAAAGTGTTTAGTGCAGGGTGAAGAAGACTGCATGCCATGAGTTGGGAGGGGAGGGGAAATGACCTCTGCTGTTTGTGAGGTCAGAAGCTAGGGTGAGGCTGCCTTGGCCACAGATGGTGGTGGTGTATGGTTCTGAGGTAAGTAGAGACATTTTTAATTCCATAATAGTTCTTTCCCCTGGCTTCCAGGCTTCCTACCCTGCTTCCTCACCACCTCCCACTTTGCAAATCATCTCTAGCATCATCCAAATCTGACCTTGGCAGTTCCCTACTTAAAATCCTCCTGGGCACTCTTGTTGCCTTCGGGATAAGGTCCAAATCTTCACACTCCTTTGCCAGCCTATGAAGCCCCTTGTGGTGTCACCCTCCCACCCCTCTGCTTTTGTCTCCCACATGTATCCATGGCCACACTGGTTTGTTGTCTCACAGCTCTGCCTCTCCCAGGGTGCTGAAATTCCTGCCTGGAATGCCCTTCCGCTTGCCTGACTTCCTAATCCACCCACCATTCAGTGTGGCTCAAATATCACCTCCTCCAGGAAGCTTTGGACTTGTCCAGGCTGGGCTAAAGGTCGTCCCTCTTTTGTGTTCCTAGCACGCTTTTATATACATTCTGGCTATCTAATCTATGCACTTGTTATTACCCACTTCTAATTGTGTTAGTTTCAACTCTTAGTCTGAATTCTTACCACTTGACCTTGGTCAAATTACTTAACATCTCAATATACTGATCAAAAAGGGGATTAAAAACAGTATCTTCTTCCTAAATGTGCTGTGAAGATTAAAGTTATTAAAAATACAAGAAAATGTGTTAAAGCCATATATATTGTGTATATATTATATATTAAAATATATATTCAAATGCTTTGCACCGTGTCTTGCACAGTGTAAGTACTACATAAATGAAGATTTTATTCTGGCTGTTATTATTGATCATTTATACTAAACTGTAAGCCCCTTGAGAATAGTGACATATTTATCTAATCTACTGCCTGACATCTGGTATACTAGTATACTGCCTGACATCTGGTAAGCATTCAGGAGATACCTGGGTCTGTGTCTCCCCCATGTTTTCCATGCTGGCGTTGCCATTTTAAGTATTTTGTATTCACAAAGACTTGGTGAAACTATAACTCAACTCTTTTTTTGTTTTGCTTTTTCTTAATTAAGTAATCCTCCCTCCTCAGCCTCCAAGGAGCTGGGATTACAAGTGTGTGCCACCCATGCCTAACTCTACTCTTGGACTTTTTGATTTTCAAAGAATGTGGTAGTGTGGGGGAGGAGGAATTTGCATGGGGGAAAAAATCCAACTTTCTGAGAGTCCCAGAAGAGATGAAGAAAGATGAGGTTTTTTTATTTTGCCTAGGTGCCTGGAGGCTGGGAGGCTTTATCTGAACAAGAATATTTGCCTCATCCTTGAAGACAGAGGGGGGAATCGTTCCTCTCCATGTTTTTATTAGAACATTTGGAAATCCTGAGAACAGGGAGTTCTTTTGTCAGATAAAGGCTCAGGCAAATGGGGAGCTAGACTAGATGAAGTCATTGTTGTGGGTATATTTTCCAAACTCTAAAGAAGACAAACTATGGCTCAAAAGAATTGTTTTTATCCTGATTTGTGATTTTATTTATATAGGAAGTGGTGCAAAGATATAAAACACTGAAATTGCACGAATGAATTATCTTTATTAAAGATAGACAAAAGAAACAAGTGTAGTCAAAAATACTTCAGTGTTTGTAATGTTTTATATTAAAGAAGGTTTAGTTCACTGGACACATTGGCCAGAGGTTGATCAGAACGGGGCAGAGGGCAGTGTATGAGGTGTAGATAATGTATATATTGATCCGAATGGCAGCTTTATGGTTGTATATATTTGTAAAAATATATCAAGTATCATTCAAAGATTTGGGCAATTCAATAAAAAAGTTCAGGGAAAAAACTTTAGTGAATAAAATGGTGAGAATTGTTAATTCTCACCATTTATTTACAATAGAAGTAGATAGAGTATTTTACTCATATTTGCATGTTTGATGGACTCAGTTTACTAAGTCATTGTGATGTTTGCTAACTTAATTCTTTCAGATATTATTTGTAGGAATATTAGAATTTCTGTGAAATGTCAATGATTTATGGGATCTAGGATATTTAAATTTGATATAGTCCCCAAAAATCCAAGGAGTAGAGTTAGGAACTCTCTAAGATCCCTTCTGGTACTAAGATATAATGACCTGTCTGAGATCAAATGTATATTATTTGTGACATATTAATATAATAATTTGATTATAAGAATAATGAGATATAAAAACCAGTTTGAAGTCATGTATAGTAATCATAATAGTATCATTCTTTATTATAAAGGCACATTTTGAGTTTTGGCTCCAGGACTGTTGACTAGATTTACATTGACTGCATTTTTCTTCAAAAATGTTCCAAATATTTGGATCTTATATTTTTTGAAGAGATTTTTCATATATTGTATGATCAGCTACTTACAACATATTGAATGAATGAATGAATCAACAAGAGAACACGTTATTCATTTTTTGATGCTTGGTGCTAGGGTCTTAGTAGTAAAAAGGCAGATCAGCTCCCTGCCCTGATGGATGCTTAATCTAGTAGGAGAGACTGACCTTAGAGAACTGACAGAAGGCATTTGAGTGCTAGGAAATAAATATATAATCTGATCTAAGTGTCTAACCAAGCCTAGGGAATTGAAAAGAGTTCCCTGAAGAAGCTGGCATCAAAACTGAGAGGAGTTCAAGGTTGCCAGATAGTGTGAAAACAGAGGCATCTAGGGAGAAGATTAGTACATGTCAAAGCTACAAGGATAGAGAACAGCATGTTGCTTTGGGAGAAAAAAAAATCCACTTGTTTGGACAAGAGAATTGGAGGAGAGATCTAGCAGCTATTAGATGCGGAAGGTACTGTTTGTTCCTACTAAGGATACTGAGCTTAATTCTAGGGCAAGGTGAAATCACTGAAGGTTTTAAGCAAATGTAATAATCATATTTGCATTTTAAGAAAATCAAGCTAGAACCTGGTAGAACCTGGAGATAAGAAGTAGAGTTGGAACTAGAACCCAGCTCACCAGGGACCTGGTCCCACACTACCCTAAGTTCTCTACTTTTTGTTGGTCTCAAGCTAAAGTAGGAAAGAAAGCTTGGTGTTAGAAGAGAAGCTTGAGAGTGCAGCCACCCCCTTTTCCTTCTTCAGTGGCACTGTGCCGTTCACTGGAGAGAGAGGAAGACTGACTGCCTACGCAGAACCATGGCAGACCCCTTTACAGGGGAACCCATCCTGTGGGTAGTACCCCCACTCCCCCAGGGACTTTTCAATCTTTTCATTGATTTTCTCTAGAAACACTTTTTTGGCAAGAGCAGAAACCCTACAAATCATGGGTTCCTGTAAGACCCTCTTGGAATTCTGTGAAAGGGTAAATGTGACCTTGGAGAGTTTTGAAAATGGATTGGTCTATTTTCGGAACACAGCACCCAGTGAATTGAAAGCCGAAGTGTTTTCCAGGACAGACAATTGGTGTTTAAGAGAGAGAGAGAAAAAGAAACTAGGAAAGCATAAAACAGTTGTAGAAATGCCACTTTTGAAAGTGCATGCTTGACTCCTTGTTTCTATTTCTTGAAATTCACTGACTTCTGAAACCACGTAAATTGGTCTCTGCTCCTATTACTCTACTGAAATGTTTCCTGGCTGAGTCACCAATGACTCCTTTTTGCAAACCCAACAGCTTCTTTTTGGTGTCCATCAAAACCAATCATCTGTCTTGGAAAACACCTCTGCTTTCCAGTTTATTAACCCTAGGCACTGAGTTCTGGAAGCAGGCCAACTGATTTTTATAACTCTCCAAGGTGTTACCCTTTCACAGAATTCCAAGTGAGCTTTATGGGAATCCATTATTTGAGAGAGTTTGTGCTTTGTGGGGTTTTGTTTGTTTGTTTTTGTTTTTAATTCTCTTGACCCTCTCCAGTGGCAGAGAAACTTCTGAAACTTCCTTCTCCAAAGCTTTAGCAATACTTTTCATTCTGGATTCTTCTTTTTCCCATCTTTAGTTGGCTTCTCTTGCCTTGCATCCAATTAGATGCTGGTATGCCCTCGGGTTTTCTTTGTGTCAGCATATCCCTCCATGTTGCTTCTGATCATCTTCAAAGCACACATCTGATTTTCTCTCTCCCCTCTTTTAAAAATCTGCAGACTCTCCATCACCTCCAGGATAAAGTGCCATCCCCTGAGGGTGGTACAGAGGCTCCTCCGTAGTCCAGCCCCAGCCTGTCTCCTGGAATCTCCTCCTGCACCCCCTGCTGATTGAACGTGCCATACATATCCTCCTCCCTCTTTGCTCTTTGCTTTTGCTGCTGCTATTTTCCTGTTCACCAAGGATAAACCCTCTCTTCTCACCTAACCAACTTTCCCCACTCTTCAAAGCCTCCTAGGCCAAAGCTGTCAACCCCTGTGACTTTTCCTGATGCTCCTCTTCAAAACCTAGTAGAATTAGTTTTTGTTCCCTCAGCGCTTTGTTTATGTCTCTATATAGGAATTATTCCATTATTTTATAACTACTTGCCTTTTTGTGTGTCTTTCCCTCTCTCAGGGACCTTTCCTTATTAATACATTACTGTAATTCCAGAGTGCCTGGCATATAGCAAACACTCAATAATGTATGTATTTTAATGCTTCCTCACTCTCTTCTTTCTAACCCCTTTCTAGTCAGCTGATTAAGGTGTAAACAAAACCCAACTCATATTTTTTCCAGCTGAGCCAGTTCAAATGGACACAGCAGGCCCTGAGAAGCAGTAATAAGAATGAAAGATCAAGGGCTTGGAGAACAAAGAGCACATTGAGTTGTTTCAGTAGTGTCGACTGGGATTGCACCACCCCCAAGTGCTTGCTTAGAAAATAACAGTAATACTTTATAGCCTAATCTAGTCTTACACTTTCCAAAGTGGAGGCCAGCTGGTGTTAACAGCATCATGGTGAATGAGCCAAATGGCATGTGGGGTGTGTTCGTGTGTGTGTGTGTGTGTGTGCGCGCGCGCGTGCGCGTGCACGTGCATGCTGGTGAGGGTTTTTCAGTGACAGAAGAGAAACTGTTATCTCTATTTGGAAGGTGGGAAGCAGGGCTGGAATTGGGCTGCTGATCCTCTAATGCAAGGCTGATCAAACTTTTTTTTGTAAAAGGCCAGATGGTAGATATTCTACACTTTGTGGGTCATACATCTGTGTTGTACCTGCTCAGCTCTGTCGTTGCAGCGGAAAAGCAGTCTTAGAGAAGATACATAAACAAATGAATGTGGTTGTGCTTCAGAAAACTCATTTATGGACACTGAAGTCTGAATTTCATCTGTTTTTCATGTGGCATGAAATATTATTCTTGTTTTTGACTTCTTGTACCCCAGTGATTAAAAAATGTAGAAAAATGTTAACTCTTGGGCTAAGTGGGCAGCAGGCAGGATTTGGCCTGCAGCCATGCCATCGTTAGGCCCCGTGCTCTAATGCCTAGTTCATCGCTACATACCTGGAGTGGCTGGATTTGGGGTGGGGTCATACGGAGGGTGCTGACCTTATGCAGTGATCACAGCAGCCCTCACCTGCTAAATGTTGACCACATGCCAGGCTCTGTGCTTCAGCACGGTGCATATGCCCACTCATTTCTTTCTTTCTTTATTTTTCTTCTACTACGTGTTCTCAGAACCTGTCATTCATTTCTTACAACTGTGTGAGGAAGGAACTAGTGTCAACCAACTTTGCAAGTGATCAAACTGCTCACCCAGCTTGTAACTGTCAGTGTCAGACTTTTACCCAGGTGTCTGGTTCTGAGGTGCATGTTCTTACCACCACATCCTACTACTGTCTCTTATAGCAAAATATCATTGCCATGGAGATCATACGTGATGGGTTATGTTTTTCAAAAACAAAGACATTCTTATCAAAGCAGGGTCAATTTTCCAAAAAGAAATTGAGGACAAGGAGGACCGAAGGACAGATGTTGACATATCCAGCTGTGGAAAGATTGGCTCAGAATCCCCCAGGACTTAATATACTTTTCTGAATTTGTTATCAAGTTCTTTCTCCAGAAGTTTGGAGGAATGCAGATAGTCCTCCTACCCTCTGGAAAGATCTTCCCTCTCACTCCCCTTCCACCCACCCACCCTCCACCAACACACACACACACACACACACACACACAGAGTTCCTAGTTGTGCATATTAAACTACTGTCAAGTAATCTATTTGGCATTAGTAGCTAAAGAACAGATGTCAACTTATTGCGGCTTCCAGAGGGCCCTGCCAGATGAATGCAAAAGTTATCAATTCTCCCAGTAGGAATTACCCACAACACTTTTGTGCCTGCCCTGTCCTACCTACTGTTTCCAGTTTCTTCTCCTTGGACATCCACCCACTCTGAACCCAACACTTGACAGTAGCTCAAGGCTCTGACCACATTGACAACGTAAGAAGAGTCTCCGCCACCTCTGCAGTTCTGGGAAGTTTACTCCAAGCTTTGCTTCTCCCCAGCCCCCAGTTCCCCCTTCCTCCCTGACCTCATAAGTTCATTCCCTTCAAAAACCGGGGTGTGACTGTCACCCCAGGCAGCAGCAGCTGCAGGCCCTGGGAGCTCAGTAGATGGTGTTGCAATTAAGTTGTGGGTGGGGGTAGATGCTGGTGGCTGGGTGAGGGAGATAAGAGAAACAAAAGGCAGTTAAAAAGATCTGTCAATGAAAAGGATGGTTAGAGCTGGAGGAGGAGGTGGGTGAGCTGATGTGAACCTTGCCTCAACTCCTTGGTTTCTCCCAGTCCTCCTCTTCTGACCCTCAGGGGTCCCTGGAAATCTGCTACCTCCTGAGCAGGGCACTCTCCTCTCCTCTCCCCTCCCTTCCTCTCCTCTCCCCTCCCTTCCTCTCCTCTCCCCTCCCCTCCTCTCCCCTCCTGTTTCCTCTCCTTTCTTTTCCTTTCTCTCTCCCTTCTTTCCCTCCTTCCTTTCCTCCCTTCCTTCCTTCCTTCCTTCCTTCCTTCCTTCCTTCCTTCCTTCCCTCCTTTCCTCCTTCCCTCCCTCCTTCCCTCCTTCCCTCCCTCCCTCCCTCCCTCCTTCCCTCCTTCCTTCCTTCCTTCCTCTCTCTCTTTCTCTTTCTTTTTCTTTTTTGAGACAGAGTCTTACTCTGTTGCCCTAGCTGGAGTGCAGTGGCACAGTCTTGGCTAACTGCAGCCTTCGCCTCCTGAGTTCAAGTGATTCTCTTGCCACAGCCTCCTGAGTAGCTGGGACTACGAGTGCCCATCACCACGCCAGGCTAGTTTACACATATATATATATATATTTTTGGTAGAGACAAGGTTTTGCCATGTTGGTCAGGCTGGTCTCAAACTCCTGGCCTTAAGTAATCTACCCACCTTGGCCTTCCAAAGTGTTGGGATTACAGGCGTGAGCCACCATGCCTGGCCCAGGATAGTTCTAATGCTTTCCCAGTAATCCCCTTTTTGTCTCCTTTGCCTTGTTCCCCTCCTACTCTTTGAATCATTTTGGAGCAAGCTCTAGGGGTGCACTGGGGTTGGGGCATAGCTGTGGAGCCACTGGCCACAGGTCTGTCTCTGAGCTTTGTTCCTACAGGCCTATTTATGCCTGAGCCACCTCTCCCATAGGGCTTTAGCTCACCTTCTGCCCTTATATAAAGGTAATGGCCTTCGCCGGACACTGTGCTGGACAATAGGAGGGAGGGCCTGTGCCATGGGGTAGGAGGATCTGAAGGCCTTAGTACTCAGGTCACTCCTCAACTTTCAGGATTTTTTTTTTTTTTTTTGAGATGGAGTCTTGCTCTGTTGCCAGGCTGGAGTGCAGTGGCATGATCTCGGCTGACTGCAATCTCTGCCTCCCCAGTTCAAGGGATTCTCCTGCCTCAGCCTCCTGAGTAGCTGGGACTACAGGCGTGCACTACCACGCCCAACTAATTTTTGTATTTTTAGTAGAGACGGGGTTTCACTGTGTCGGCCAGGATGGTCTTGATCTCTTGACCTCATGATTCACCCGCCTCGGCTTCCCAAAGTGCTGGGATTACAGGCGTGAGCCACCGTGCCCAGCCACGTCACTCAGCTTTCATCTGGGCTTCTTGATGACACTGGGAGGCAGAGCAAAGTGTTCTACATTTGAAAAACAAATTAAAAAATTATTGATCCCCACCATTACTAGAGTCACGTTTGCTCACAGTAAAAGACTTGGGCAGCACAGAAATATACAGGAAAGAAGAAAGCAAAGATCACTGTGACTCCAAACCTGGAGAAAACCTCTCTGGGCATTTTGGTGTATTTCCTTCTCTCTTTGTTCAACGCCTATCTTTATCTCTATCTCTGCTTGTAACACATGGTGTCTATTTGAGGTCCTGCTTTTCTCCCCACCCACATTGGCATTGTTTTCTGAGTATTACCCATTAAAAATTCTTCCAAAGCAATGATCATTTAATGAATAGGTATTCACCTTCCAAGATTAAGATAATGTTTTTATCTAGGTATTAGTATTGAATTAGTCTTGACGAAGACAATGTTCTTATCTAGGAATTAGTATTGACTATATTAACATCCCCATTTAACACCACACACAGACACACACACACACACACTCTCATAGATACACACACAGA
Source organism: Theropithecus gelada (assembly GCF_003255815.1). Lineage (NCBI taxonomy): Eukaryota > Metazoa > Chordata > Mammalia > Primates > Cercopithecidae > Theropithecus > Theropithecus gelada. Next base: position 183,731,616 of record NC_037668.1, read on the forward strand.
CACACACACATACATACTTCTGTCTGAAAGTTTACCAGGAAGGCAGGTAGATGAAACACCCCTCACTACAAGGCACAGGCCCTTTACGTGAGATCTGTGGGGAGGATGTGGTGCAGGAGGCTGGGTAAGAGGTGGGCATGGGAACATGGCTTCCAGCTACTCGTTGCCCCTCTCAAAATTCCCAGCCCTTGACCTAAGAGCTTCCTCTGGGATGGAGTGTGAACCAGCTACCTGACAGGTGGGACCAGGGTTCAAAACTATGTGGGTGACAGGGTGAGGTGGCTCATGCCTGTAATCCCCACACTTTGGAAGTCCAAGGCGGGTGGATCACATGAGGTCAGGAGTTTGAGACCAGCCTGGGCAACATGGTGAAACTTTGCTTCTACTAAAAATACAAAAATCAGCCAGGAGTGGTGGCATGTGCCTGTAGTCCCAGCTACTCAGGAGGCTGAGGAAGAGAATTGCTTCAGCCTGGCAGCAGGGGGACAGGGGGTGGCAGGTAGAGGTTGCAGTAAGCCGAGATCTTGCCACTGCACTTTGGCCTGGGTGATAGAGCGAGATTCCGTCTCAAAACAAAAAACAAAAAACCCTATGCGTGTGTATGTTTTGATGCTCAAGAAAGTAAAATGGTCTCCAAAAAATAAAACTGGATTGGACAAGGGAATTTTATCTGTTTTCCTGAGAGTGCCAACATTATGCTCCCACATCATTGTTTATATTCCAGATTCCCTGGGTTGCCCTTTATCTGGCACATGCTCCAGAACAGAATGCACTGTTTTCCTCAGTGATGGTGGCTAGCACACCCCGAAGGCCACCAGCACAGCCTACGTGTCCAGTCTCCAGAGCCAGGACAGAGGTAGTCTTTCGGGTTCTTTGGGACTGGCATAGGACAGGAGAGTGGAGTGTAGGTGGGGAGGGCAGCGAACAGCAGCTATGAACCCGTCTCAAAGAAATCCCACACGAGGCCAGGCGTGGTGGCTCACGCCTGTAATCCCAGCGCTTTGGGAGGCCGAGGCGGGCGGATCATGAGGTCAAGAGATCGAAACCATCTTGGCCAACATCGTGAAACCCTGTCTCTACTAAAAATACAAAAATTAGCTGGGCATGGTAGTGCATGCGTGTAATCCCAGCTACTGGGGACACTGAGGCAGGAGAATTGCTTGAACCTGGGAGGCGGAGATTGCAGTGAGTCGAGATGGTGCCACTGCACTCCAGCCTGGTGACAGAGTGAAACTTCATCTAAAAAGAAAAGAAATCCCACACGAGCTTCAAGGGAGTGTCCCAAGGAATGGCTCTAAGACTCCAAGGGTCGTGTTTCTCACCTTTATGGGTTAGCAGCCGACGACCCAGGGACTGAGACCACTGGAAGTAGGAAAGAAGTGAGTAGAAAAATGAGGGTGAAGATGAAGAAATAGAAGGGCTGGATTACCCAAGAGGCATACGATCGTTCTGAGCCATCCAGAAAATGAGGGAATCATCAGGGTTTTGTTTTTTGTTTGTTTGTTTGTTTGGTTTTTGGGACGGGGTCTTGCACTGTCCCTCAGGCTGGAGTGCAGTGGAGTGATCATAGCTCACTGCAGCCTTAAACTCCTGGGCTCGAGAGATCCTCCTGCTTCAGCCATCCAAGTACCTAGGACTACAGGTATGCACTACCACACCCAGCTAATTTTTATTTTTTGGAGATGGGAATCTGATTTTGTTGTCCAGGCTGGTCACGAACTCCTGGCATTGAGCCATCCTCGTGCCCCAGCTTCCCACAGGCATGAGCCACTGTGCCCAGTTTGGGAACCATCAGTTTTTTAAAAAATAGGATTTAATATTTCACAAAGAGTATCTATGTATTGCCTGTGAGGATGGGGTGGGAGGCGGGTAGGGCAAAGGTACAGAAGGGAAAGGTAATCACTCACCTTTAGTAATTAGGGCCTCAGTTATTTTCAGTAATGCAGGCCCAACAGGTCCTGAATGGGCAGGAAGGAGATGTTAAAGGAGGAAAAAGAAAGAGAAAGATGGAAGATAAAAAGGTCAGTGTGGTGGCTAACGCCTGTCATCCCAGCACTTTGGGAGGCCAAGGCAGGAGAATTGCTTGAGTCCAGGAGTTCAAGACCAGCCTGGGCAATATAGTGAGACCCTGTCTCAGAAAAATTAAAAAAAGGAGAGAAAGAAAAGCAAGTATGAGTATCCATTGGCAAATATGTACCAAGTGTCTACTGCGTCTTAGGCTGTGTGCTAAGAACTGGGAATGTAGAATTAAAATTTTCTGATCTGCTGAGAGAGAAGAAGGAGGAGGAGGAGGAAGAAGAAGAAGCAGAAGCAAGGAAGCAAGCGGGAGAGAGAGGAAGGAAGGAATAAGGAGGAGGAGGAAGAGGAAGAAGGAAGAAAAAGAATGAAAGCTTTCAAGCCCTGCCTTCAAGGAGCAGTATGCCACAGAAACTTGGTGTACAGATTGTCACTGGTTGTGTTACTGGGCTGCTGCTGAGCTGCTAATCCCTTTGTCGTTGCTTGTTCTTCAGCAGGAAGTCCAGTCTCCACTGTTAAATGTAATTTGTCTTAGAATCTTCGGAGGGGCTGAACTCTATAAGGCAAACCAAACAAATATCCTTTTTCTTCAATTAAATAGCATGTTTATCATTCATTCCTTTTTTTTCCTCTTTTATTTTATTTTCCTTTCTCCTTTCTCCTTTCTTCTGTCTCTCTCTCCTTTTCCTTTTTTCTTTCTTTCAGACGGCATTTTGCTCTGCCATATAGGCTGGAGTGCAGTGTGGCACAATCTCAGCCCACTGCAGCCATCGACTCCTGGGTTCAAGCGATTCTCCTGCCTCAGCCTTGGGAGTAGCTGGGATTACAGGTGCACACCACAGCACTCAGCTAATTTTTGTAGAGACGGGGTTTCGCCATGTTGGCCTGGCTGGTCTCAAATTCCTGTCCTCAAGTGATCCGTCTGCCTCAGCCTCCCAAAGTGTTGGGATTACAGGCATGAGCCACCACACCGGCCTCATTCATTCATTTTTCAAACCTCGAGGTTACACCTTACTACGAAAGGCATGCTACAAAGGATCTATCTAACCATTTTTTTTTTTTCTTGGCACTTTAAAGAACAGGGACCCTTGTGAGAGCCTCTCTCTGAGGCATTAACTATCTTGGAAACCATAGATTAGATTAAGAAGGGAGGTCAAAACATTCTTGAATCACTTAAAACTGGAGACTACATGGTTTCAAGGTGAAACCCCTGAGGTCAAAACATTCTTGAATCACTTAAAACTGGAGACTACATGGTTTCAAGGTGAAACCCCTGGGTTGCACATTGGGAACTGACATAGGAAGTCTGCTTGGAGCTTCCTTTCTTTGTCTTTCATTGGTATCCCAGTGGCTTATTGCCTGAGCAGAATCACTGAAGGTGTGTGACGTGACTGAATCAATTCTCTGCACTGGCAAGCAGCAGCCACCTGCACCACCAAAGACTTTTGGGACACCCTGCTGCTGTCGTGCAAGGCCCAGGTTACAGAAATGAAGAGAGTATGTTCCCTGCCCTTGGGTTGCTTACAGCCTAAGAGAGGAAGCAGAGAGGTAAACAACTGATTGGAACTTGAAACAAAATCAAATGCGTTCTAAACTCTGGAAGAGGCACTGGGACCATGAGGACTCAGATGTGAGAGCACTTAATTTCATTAACAGAAAACCTGATGGAGGGAATATTCATTTCAGCTGAGCCTTCAAAGATACATAAGATAGCACAGGTAGAAAAGATGGAAGGTGATTTTCCAGCTGAAGGAATTGTAAGGGATTTGCACAGAAACATGAAAGCATGCAGTGGTTCCAGGAAAAGTAGCTCTTTGGAGGTGGCTTGAAGGGAGGGAGAGTGCATGGGGCAATTAAGTAAAAGTCATGGGCCGGGCACGGTGGCTTACGCTTGTAACCCCAGCACTTTGGGAGGCCAAGGCAGGTGGATCACCTGAGGTCAGGAGTTGGAGATCAGCCTGGCCAACATGGTGAAACTGCATCTCTACTAAAAACACAAAAACTTGGCCAGGCATGGTGGCAGGTGCCTGTAATCTCAGCTACTTGGGAGGCTGAGGCAGGAGAATCGCTTGAACCCGGGAGGCGGAGGTTGCAGTGAGCCGAGATTGTACCATTGCACTCTAGCCTGGGCAACAAGAGCGAAACTCCATCTCTAAATAAATAAATTAAATAAATAAATAAATAAATAAGTAAATAGTAAAAGTCATCTGAGAGACTCACAGGAAGAAACTACAGCAACCTGCCCACAGACGGATGCTTAGGTGGGAGGTAGTGCATGTTGCCTGGTATTCCAAGTCAGGCACACCAGAGTTTGCCTCTCAACTGTCTTATTATTGCTGACTGATGTTGAACTTATTGAACCTCATTTTCATATTACATAAGTTGAAGATAATATATCTACATTTTAGATGGATGTTAAAGTGCTGAACAAGTGAAAATGACAGACCCTCAATAAATGTAGCCCCTTCTTTTTAACTCTTGAGGCGGAAACATAATTGAGCATCAAATCATTTTCTGTATTGTCATTCGTTTCACAAATAGTTATTGACGGCCTTCTGTGCATTGGGCCCTGTGCTAGAACCTGAAGAGTATTCAAAAATGCAAGCCATCAAAGAGAAGATAATATAGTTGTGAGATGATATTAGGAGAGATCAAAGGAGAAGTCAGTGTCCAAGATAGCAACCAATCGGAGCCCTCACAAGGCTGCGCCCCATTCATAAACAAAGGAGCATCCAGGCAGTGAGTACTGTGCGTGATGTATGAAGAGTGGTGTGCATGGTGGACAGAGAGTGCTGTGAGTTCAGAGTACAGTGAGGTCACTGAGGACTGGGATGGGCTGGAAAGGTTTCAAGGAACAGGAGAAATGCGAGCCAGACCTGGAATCTAGTTAGCATTTGGAGAGCAGAATCACTGGACGTGTGTGAAGTGACTGAAGGAAGAAGAGGGGAAAAGAATGATTGTGTTAAGTGGCAAAAACCCAGCCATAGAGCAAGGTGAGCTTAGGGGAAGTCTGGTTTGACTGTATAGGAGGAGTCCTGGGACATAGGGCTGAGAGGGAGATTGGTGTCAGATTATGGAAAGCTTTGGAGGTCAGGCTAAGGACTTCAATTTCCATGACAGGCAATGTGTTTTTCATTGTGTGCTCTAGGGCACACAGATCTACCTCCCACCTGCACCCTGCATTTTTTAAATGCCACTTATTCTGTAGTATTCATATATTGTACTGTTTTCTCTATTAGAAATATGTGTCATACTATGCCCTAAGCAAAACTAGAAATTCTACAGGATAGGGCTCATGAAGATTTCCTAAGTTGATGTGATTTAATGAGGTAGCAGATCTTAGAAGCTGGGAAGTAAAGAAGGTTTAGTGATGTCCGTGGAGAAACTGGGAGCATACTGCTCCGACGGTTTGTAGAAAGTGCCAACCACTACACTGTCTCCACACTTGGTGCCTCTCCAAATGTTGATTTTAATGCTCTTGGAGTTGCCTTGATGGTTTGGACCTCTAGTTTGAACAATATCACTGTAGACCATATTTGATGTTACTTCCCATACACTAATATCAGAATCCTGAAATACAGGTGTGATGTGGTTTGGCTGTGTCCACACCCAAATCTCATCTTGAATTGTAGCTCCCATAATTCCCGTGTCATGGGAGGCACCTGGTGGGAGGTAATTAAATCATGTCGGTGAGTCTTTCTTGTGGTGGGGTTCTCATGATAGTGAATAAGTCTCACAAGATCTGATGGTTTTAAAAATGGGCGTTTCCTTGCACAAGCTCTCTCTCTTTGCCTGCCATCATCTGTGAAATACATGACTTGCTCCTCCTTGCCCTCTGCCATGATTGTGAGGGCTCCCCAGTCATGTGGAACTGTAAGTCCATTAAACCTCTTTTTCTTTCCAGTCTCAGGTATGCCTTTATCAGCAGCATGAAAATGGATAATACAAGGTAGAAGGCACATTTCTGCTGAAAGGTCTTAGATCTTCCAGATTCTTTCAGATTTTGCCTGATCAAACTCCTTCACTCTCCTAAAACAAACCAACCAAAGTAACAACAGAACAGTAGTAACAAACTCATCAAGTAACAATAGAACTGCTGTGTGTTTATAACTCCCTTGCTCTCTAGAGACCCCTGTGCTTTGATATTATCATTTGCTCTTTCTCAGCTTAACTCTGAGGAAGAAATCAACCAAGAACCTTGGGAATCAAGTGACCAAGGGCAGAAAGCAAGAAGGGTGCAGTGCAAACATGGCCTGCCTGGATGTTTGCTTTGGTTTAAAGAGTTACCAGGGATAGTATACTAACCTTTTATTTTGCAGGGGCCTTTACTTTCCTGGTAAACAGCTGTTTTTAAAGTAGCAGTTTCTCAATGTGACTGGGCAAACAGATCCTTAAAATAGATCTGACCCTCCTTTCTGTGCATCAGCCAGGGTGGCAGCAGTGACACCTGGGCCACTGGTCCCAGTTGCATGCCAGGAAAATAAGCAGTAGTGTCTGGGTTACTTTTCTATCCAGGGCACAGCCATTTATCCCACTGCCTCTTGAAGCCATAGCCTGTGGTGGCCCCGACTACCACCAAGTAGTAGACTCTACACACAAGTGTCTGCAGCCCCAGGCGCTGAGAGAGACCCTCCCAATAGGGCATGCGCAGGGACCGCCTTACTGACCTGGAGTAGATCACTTTGGTTTCACAGACTCTTTTTAACGTGGTTTTCCATAGCAAGGGCAGCTAACTGGGGTGGAGGTGAATATGGGGCCTGGGAAGAGGCCATTCATAGTGGTTCCTACAAGGAACAAGGTCAGTGTCTCCCCTTCCCAACAGGAGCCTGCTCCTGCAGTTGGGGGTCATGCCTAGCTCTCAAGGCCCTAGATGCTGACCATCCTCAGCCTGTTTTTCTGCCCCCCTCCATATGTATTTACTACTGGAGTAAGACCAGCTTTTTACAGGCACTCCCCAAAACGTACACATACATGAAACTTGTGCCAGTCTTCTCTTCTGGCCTTTGTTCATGCTGTTCTTTCATCCTGGTAAGTTCTTTCCTTTCCCCTGTATCCATTCAAATCCTTCCCACCCTTCAAGGTCTGGTGTAAACCTACTTCCTCCATAAAGCCTCCTCAGCATGTTCCTATTTGTGATCCTGGTTCTTGTCTGTTTCATGTAGGTCAGTTCAATCTCTCCATGTAGTTTGCAAGCCCCAGGAAAGCAGAGTCCATGTCAGGTCCTTTAAAGGTGTCACCTACATCCCCTAAAATAGCTCTCATTTCCTGCATGACTTCTCTCTCCTTTGTAATTCACTTTTTTTAAAAAAACCTTTTTTTTCCCCCATAAGTGACTGGGAATGATGCTCTTCACTTCTGAAATGCCTGTAGCTACTTGCACAAAGCTGGTGATCAATAAATACTTGCTGATTGGATAATTTATCAATAGCCTATATTGAAGAGAGAAAATAGTAACTAAAATGATGAAAGCTTGAGCATGATCCATCAATCTTACTTTGGATCCTTGAAGACGAGCACGTCTAAACACATAATGGCCTTTGCATGCAGTTCTCTTTCATTTAGTTGCTTAAAGAGGTAGTTTGACTCCAGCCTCTCTATATTCAGCTACAACAATTCAAACTAGTAAACTTTAAATGAACATCCTGACTGTACTGGATCCTGGTCATGGGATCTGAGGCCCTGCTCCTGGAGAAGAGAGTGGAAGAGCCTTTATTAGTCACCAACCAGTCATTTCCCACTTAGCCCTAATGGGCAGTAAGCATGACAGCTATGAGCAGTAGCCACAGGCTGTTTAGGGTAAGGGAAAACGTAGGGAAGGAGATCCAAAGGATGCGAAGCTGGAATGAAGGATTTCAGCTTCCAAAAGCCCAAATTGATTGATTCTCAAAGTACATACCGTAGCCTGTAGTGAGTCATGACCAATTATGCAAGTGGCATAGCAGACACCAGAACCAAATGAGACCTCCAAGGGAGGGAAACCAGGCCAAAGCTTTCTCTGGGGAGCAGCCAAACCTTCAACAGTCATGGAACAAAGTCAGGAAAAGGCCCTGAGAAGAGCTAAATTTATCCAGGTTGCCTGTGGTGCTTGAGGGCATGAACTTCAGGGAAAAAAGAGCAAATGAGGAGTTACTCATATGCCAGAGAGAGAGAGAGACCAGAAAAGACAGGACAATACCTATGGCTGGTGGTTTACAACAGCAGAAGAGGGAAATCTCGCTAATGTTGACCAGCAGCAGCTGCCTAGCCATATCACTCTGTGTGTGTCTGTGTGTGTTGGTATGGGTGTATGTCTTTAAACTGAGGACCTTTATACTAGGGATTTAGAGTGGACAGAAGATCAGGAACCACATCAAGTTTCCACTACCTCTGATGGCTCCTAGAAAGGTAGTGTTTTCCCAGAGAACTAGGTAAATAGCTGAGAGTTACAAAAGCATGCCAGTTCATACCCAATGATTGGAACATGTGATACCCAGGGTACGATAGCTTAGTGACATAATGGTAGAATCTCACCTACTGATGGATCACAGAGAAAATGCTGAGATCATTGTCAGTCTGAACAATGTTTCTAATTTGGAAGGAGTTGGAGGAAGCCATGATAATGGGTTATCTTGCCCACTCAAGGGTGGCTCTCAAAAGTAAGGTGGGCAGGAGGAAGCAGGAGGTGACGGAGCACTTGCTGAGTAGCTATTGGTAGTTTTTTGTAAATACTCTCTCATTCAATCCTTTGAGGTAAGTGTCATCTCCAGTTTATAGATGACAACACTGAGACTCATGGAGTTTATGTAATCTTAACAAGGTCACCCTAATGATAAGGATTGAAGTCATGGTTCAAACTTAGGCTGCTTGCTCCAAAGCCTGGGCTTTTTCTGCCCTACTGCCATGGTTCCTAGCTCTCTCCACACTCCTCAAGTCTAAAATCCCAGCCAGAGTGAACCTCCAGGGAGAGCCTGGTGTAATCAGGACATGGGGGATGAGAATGTGAGCTCTTTGCTCCTAAAATCTCCTGCATCTTGGACCAATCAAAAGCTAACAATCAACCAATCCCTTCCCTGGGCCGACCCACCACTTTCCTACTTGGAATTTCTTCCAAAGTGACATTTTTTTTTTAGAAAACACACTTAATGAGATGAAAGGTGACTGTCGTTGCCTTTTCTCTTTGCTTTAAGCATGTGATAACCTTTCTTTCTGGTCATGTCCCAGTCTTCTTGGTCTTTGCCCTCAGCACTGTGAAAGTGCATGTTTGCCCAACCTTTATACCACATAGCTCTGAGCAGCACATGTTCTGATCTGGACTAAGTTCACTTAGCAGAAGAGTGGGTGGCCTCCTACTGACCCTTTCTGGAAACACCTGTCCTCACCAGGTTCCCCTTAGGCCTATCCTGGTGGCAACTGTGCTAGGATGGGGGCAGAGTGGGTGGGAGCCCATTTCTCCACAGGAAATCCAGAAACAGTCCTACCAACTTCTCCGGGATTAACCTTAAATGCCTTCATCCTCCCTTAAATCCTCTCACTTCCTTCCTTTTGTCATTTTAAGCATTAGCTACATATCATTGTAACCCATGTTCAATACTCAGGAGGGAAAGAAGCAATCAGAAACTCACACCTTGGCTCGCTTATTCAGAGACTAGGGTCCATTCTACGAGTTCCCTGTATTTTCCCTTACTCTTCCCATCCTAAGGCTGGTGCTCCTTGGGATTTGGGCATCTTCTGTTCTCAGTGTATTCATTCTCCCCGGGCAATCTCATCCTTTGTTATGACAATGATCACCATCTCAGATCTCTCTCTTCTTAGACCTCAGCACCTACCTCTCTACTAGACACCTCCATTTGGAAGTTCCTCAGGACAAAATACATGCTCAATAACTCATTGCTGAATGCATGGATTGTTTAAACCCCAAAAAATGGGCAGCTCAGGCTGAAGTAAGGCTCTGATTTGTTGGATTTTATAGTTCCCCCTTTATTTTATTTTAATTTATTATTATGGATTTGTGAGGCAGTTTGGAGTGGTGAAAGGATCACAGTCCTCAGAATTACGACTGTGTTTAGATCTTGACCTTGCTTTAACATCTATTTCTTTCTTTATTTTTTCCTTGAGACAGAGTCTTGCTCTGTCACCCAGGCTGGAATGCAATGGTGCGATCTTGGCTCACTGCAACCTCCACCTCCTGGGTTCAAGTGATTCTCCTGCCTCAGCCTCCCAAGTAGCTGGGATTACAGGCATGCACCACCACACCCGGCTAATTTTTTTGTATTTTTAGTAGAGATGGGGTTTCATCATGTTGGCCAGGCTGGTCTCAAACTCCTGACCTCGTGATCCACCTGCCTTGGCCTCCCAAAGCGCTGGGATTACAGGTGTGAGCCGCTGCGTCCGGCCTTTGACGTCTATTTCTATCTGTCTATCTGAAGGTCACAGGCTAAACTCTGAGCTAGGCAGTATGGAGCCCCATCCATGATTCTACATCTGGTTCTGTTGCAAAATGGCTCTGTAGCTTTGGGCAAGTCCCTTTGCCTCTCTGGATCTCCTAGTCTCTGAATAAGTGAGCCAAGGTGTGAGTTTCTGATTGCTTCTTTTCCTCCTGAGTATTGAACATGGGTTACAATGATATGTAGCTAATGCTTGAAGTGACAAAAGGAAGAAAGTGAGAGGATTTAAGGGAAGGCGAAGGCATTTAAGGTTAATCCTGGAGAAGTTGGTGGGATGGTTTCTGGATTTCCTGTGGAGAAATGGGCTCCCACCCACTCTGCCCCCATCCTAGCACAGTTGCCACCAGGATGGGCCTCAGGAGAACCTGGTGGTTGGATCTCCTGGTTGAATTGCTAAGCTGAATTATCTAAGACCCATCTAAACTTACCTTTCAGGGTGAAGCATTCTAGCACCTGTAGGTAGGAAGTGTTTTTCAGACTAACTGATATTTTTTTTCTGCAAGGAGATACTGTAAATCTCAGCAACTTGGAAGAGTTCATTCTGTTTTTCTACAGCTTTGTCCAGACTCTCTGAATGAGGGTGAGAACTAGAACTAGTTGTTGTTTTCAACACGATCCAAAATTCAGACTTCTGTCATGGTAGGTGTCCACATAGCAGGGTTAAAGATGAATGTGAAAATATCTGTCTCCACAGATGCCTATGTTTGTCTAGCTTGTCCACTTTCTTTCCTTCTGGTACACAGACTTGCAGAGGCAGCTGTTACCTGAATACACAGGCAAGCGTTTCTCTGCATGAGGCTTAGGCGGCCCCATTCCCCCACAGGATCCACCGCCACCCCTTTGGGTGTGACCACTTAATAAAAACAACACACTATAAAAAGTGTTTTTTTAAAAAAAAAAAAAAAGTTTCTCTGCATGGATGATTGGCTGTAAGGGAGCTGCCACTGCAGGTTGATAACTGCTTGACAAACATGCCAGACACAAGAACCATGACTCTAAGTGAACTGTTAACTTTCCATGTATTCACCTCGGTAGGTATATAGGGATACTAGGTGTTTGAGGGATACTATTTAATTCTGATAGTAAATTTATTTAAATTTTATTTTATTAAAAAAATTTTTTTTAAAAATATATGTATTTTTTAATAGAGATGGAGGTCTTGCTATGTTGCTCAGGCGACTCTCGAACTCCTGGCTTCAAGTGATTCTCCCACCTCGGCCTTCCAAAGTGGCACCTAGATCTCTTTTAAATTTTAATCAAAGTGGCACAGATCGTGAATTTAAACAAGTTAAATGTGCTAAAAACACTTAGCAGTCCTGTAGACTCCTGACCACCTCCTCCATGTCCTGTTCCCCAGAGGTACTTGCATTCAAATCTTTCACTGTTTCTAATGATATATACTTCCATATTTTATTTTATTTTTTATTTTTATTTATTTATTTTTTGAGATGGAGTCTTGCTCTTGTCGCCCAGGCTGGAGTGCAGTGGCGCAATCTCAGCTCACTGCAACCTCCACCTCCTGGGTTCAGGTGATTCTCCTGCCTCAGCCTCCTGAGTAACTGGGATCACAGGAACCTGCCACCGTACTCAGCCAATATTTTTTTGTATTTTTAGTAGAGATGGTCTCAAACTCCTGACCTCAGGTGATCTACCTGCTTTGGCCTCCCAAAGTGCTGGGATTACAGGCCTGAGCCACCACACCCAGCCATACTTCCATATTTCAAAGAATATACTGATGTTGTTTAATTAATAATTTGATACTACTATTATTAGACAGGGTCTCATTATGTTGCCCAGGCTGGAGTGTAGAGGCTATTCACAGGCATCACAGTGCACTACAACTTCAAACTCCTGGGCTCGAGCAACCTCCTGCTTCAGCCTCCTGAGTAGGTGGTACTACAAATGAGCCCCACTGTGCCTGGCTAACTTGAAATTATTTAAACATTTTATTGTAGATGAGGTTTTAGATCTCTATTGCTCCCTTTTTCTTTTCATATGCTTCCAGTTCCTCCAGCAGAGAAGTCAAATATATTCAGCATTTAGATTATTATGACTATTGAAAGATTGTTCGTGCTAAGCCAAGTATTGGATTATAATTTGAATTTTTGATTTTTTAGGTAATTAATGATTGCCTGCTTATTTTCTTTTGTTTTCTTATTACTTTTCTTTTTCTTTTTTTTTTTTTTGAGACAGGATCTCACTCTTGTCCAGGCTGGAGTGCAGTGGCATAATCACGGCTCACTGCAGCCTTGACCTCCTAGACTTAGGTGATCCCCCTACTTCAGCCTCTCAAGTAGCTGGGACTACAGGCACGCATCATCACACCTGGCTAATTTTTTGTAGAGATGAGGTTTTGCCGTGTTGCCCAGGCTGGTCTTGAACTTCTGGGCTCAAGTGATCTGCCTGCCTTGGCCTCCCAGAGTGCTGGTGTGAGCCACTATGCCTGGCCCTTAATTTTTTTTAACCTATGGCTAAATCCCTCTACCCCATTCAACATCCTCACTGTATAAAGTTCCATGTGGTCAGAGCAGGTGTCTGTGGAGAATGGAGATATTTTTACATTCATCTCAAAGCCTTCTATGCGTACAGCTCTATTCGCCCCCGCCCCCCAGTAGACCTTCCTCCAGGAGCTTCTCTCCTCTTGTTCCACTTTGGGTGATCCTCCAGGCCTGCAGCAAAGCCGTCCTTGTGGGACTTCCCTTCATGGTCATTCCAGGAATTTCCTTCATCTTTCTCTTATATTGCATCCCCTATTTCTTGCATCCCCTATTTCTTGCATCCCATGTCTTCCCCTTTCTTGGTTTAGATTTTCATTTCAGTTTCATTTTATTTTCATTTTGTCACAGTCTAGAAATCTCTAGTAAAGGATACATAGGAGGTAAATTTTTAAAAAGTCTTGTTTGTATGAAAATGTCTGTATTCTATGTTCACATTTAATTGGGACCTTCAGTTGGTATTAGTTGAAAATACTTTTTCTTTAGAAAAACATTTTTTTCATTTACTAACTTTTAATGCTGATATTGATAAGTCTATTGCTATTATTATCATGTCTTTCTATGGAAACTATTTTCTTCCTGGAAGCTTTTGATTATCCCTAGTATGTTATAATTCATTGTTTTTATTTAACAGTAGGGTTTGTCAGAGCTGGGTGCAGTGGTGGGTGCCTGTAATTCGAGCTATAACCGGAGGCTAAAAGAGGATCGCCTGGGCCCAGGAGTGAGTTTAAGACCAGTGTGGATAACACAGACTCTGTCTCAAAAAGTAAAAAATTAAATAAAATTTGTCAATGGATGGGCTACATCTTAGGGTCCTCAGGTGGCAAGTGGGCTTTTCCACACACACAATTGGTCTTATAAGACAAGAAATGCAGTGCAAAGGCCAGGACTTTGAAACGGGGTCAATGAACTAGTGTGGTAAAAGTTTAATGCTTTTCCTTCTGTCATTTAGGTGGTTCCCCCCCACCCCCCCATTTGTTTCACTTTAGAAATTATCAAAGGGATTAGATAAGTGATTACCTCCTTAGGGTAATTTCAGATTCTGTCAGAAGCCGGGAAACTTGGACAGGATGTGAGGCTGCAATTTCAGTTCATTGAGCCTAAAGAGCACCCTCTTTGGGGATGGGCACCAACAGCCACCTAGAAAAGACTGGAAGAAAGAATATTTGAATATGATGGCTACCAGTGGAATTGGAATCCATATGATTGTGCCAAGCAAAAGAGTGAAACTATTGTATAGATATGAACTCCTGATGCTATAAGTTTTTTACATTTTATTTTCAAGACAGCAGCTTCTTGCAGTATCACTCCATGATTATTGCTGTCGATCAGGAAGTAGTCTGTAACAGGATATGCATGTAGAGAAATAATAGATAGCATTGCCTGCAGATAAGTTGAAATGCCTTCTCCCTGCTCTGAAAACAATACATTTTCAGATTTTTAAAATTTATTTGTTTTTGAGATGGAGTCTTGCTCTGTCTCCCAGGCTGGAGTGCAGTGGCACGATCTCTGCTCACTGCAACCTCTTGTCTTCGGGTTCAAATGATTCTCCTGCCTCAGCCTCCAGAGTAGCAGGGTTTACAGGTGCCTGTCACCATCCCTGGCTAATTTTTATATTTTTAATAGAGACAGGGTTTCTCCATGTTGGCCAGGCGCGTCTCAAACTCCTGATCACAGGTGAATCCTCCCACCTTGACCTCCTGAAGTGCTGGGATTACAGGTGCCAGCCATGGTGCCTGGCCTGAGTTTTCAGATTTTAAATGAGAGATACCTGACCTGTGCTCCTTCTTCTAGCCACAGTCTGCCATGTAAACGTATTTGGTCTGTTCCTGAACCCAAGGGGAATTCTTTTCTCTTTCATCTATCCATCCATTTATGCATCCAATCATCTACCTGTATCCTACCTGCCTGTCAGACTAAGTCTAAGAAGCTTTGCTCAACTATTTAATTCTACTGATTTCTCCTTTTTTTGAATACTTGCCAGATAGTTATTGCCATCCCTCATTTTAGCACGTAGCAGTTCATGACTTAGATTGACTTCAGTTGTGGTCACAAACACAAATGCCTACCAAGGGCCAGGCAGATGATGTATCTGAAGTCTGCTCCATCAGTCAGATAGTAGACCCCTGGGGACTGTGTGAACTGGAGAATAGGTGCTGTCAGTAAGGGACAGCTGCCCTTTGCTCCAGTCTGTTGCTGCCTACCAAAAATCCAGGTAGATGTAGATCTTCCAGTTTTTCAAGAGAGAACAGATGTCTAAATTTTTACGACTTTTTAAAGTGGTGGTTTAATTGTAGAAAAACACGGTGTAGGACAAGCACAATGTGTGTTTCACACTGTACATTTGCAGCCTCTGAGGTGATGAGCTTCTTGAGCTCATTGTTTCTGAATTCCATATGACAGCTCATACATTAACTAACATATACAGTAGGTGCCTGATAAATGCTTGCCACCCTTTCCAGAGCACCACATCCAAGCCAAGTAAAATTATTGCCTCAGCTGATTCTCTGTAGCCTGTAGGTGGTGTAAAAAGAAATGTTCCCCTAAAACTTTATATATTAGAGATACCCTCCTTGCCCCCAAACCTAGTGGGGCTTGATGTATTTGCTTAGCAGGTTAAATGAACTATTAGTGTATTTAAGTGTTTTTTTTTTTTTTCTTTTTTTTGAGAGACAGGATCTCACTCTGTCACTTAGACTGAGGTGCAGTGGTTTGATCACAGCTCACTACAATGTTGAACTACAGGATCCTGTCACTTCAGTCTTATAAGTAGCTGTGACTACAGGCACATACTGCCACACTCAGCTATTTTTATTTTAATTTTGTTTTTTGTAGAAATAGGGTCTCACTATGTTGTCCTGGCTGCTCTTGAACTCTTGGCCTCAAGTGATCCTCCTACCTTAGCCTCCCAAGGTGTTGGGATTACAGGCATGAGCCACGCACCAGGCCAGTGTGTTCTTTACCATCTTTAAATAAAACCTCCCTCAACATTCCATTCCTCTACGGCTACCACTAATGGTATAAATTTGCCTCTTATTTATCACATCATTTGGTTCTCAGTTACCCTTCCACGTATACTGCTCCCCAGAAATCACTCTCAGTAAGACCACCAGTGACCTCTTTATTGTTAAACACAGTGGTGCCAATCAGCCCTGGCCATTCTCGCAACTGACTTGAATCAGCTGATAGCATTTGATACTGTTAATTATTTCCTCCTCCGTGAAATTCCCACTTTTCCTGGCCTTTGCAGCTTTACTCTCTCCTACATTTTCTTCAGTCTTTCTGGATACTTCTCTTCAGGCTCCTTTTCCTGCCCGGTCCCTAAAATGCTGATTTTCTGCTGCTGTCATTTCAGGCTCTCTTCCCCCTCCTTCCGCACATTCACCCTGGGTGACCTCATCCTCTCCCATGACTCTCCCCCTGCATGAGCGCTGAGATGCCCAGTTCCACCATCTCTGTTCCAGACTCATCTAATCAGCTGCCTTCTGGCCGTGTCTGTCTCCATTGATACTTCTCACTCAGCATGTCCAAGGCTGAGCTCATCACTCTCGCTCCACCTCCCCTCTCCTCTTCCTGCATCCCTGTCCTCCGTGAGCAGCATCACCATCTACCTTGTGGCCTGGACGTGAATCCTGAAACTTCCTCCTTGTGTTGGATTCTCCAGTGAGCACAAAAAAAGCACAGGCTTGGAACACCAAGGAAACAAATACAAGGTGCCAAAAAATTATTTCAGAAGTGTGTAGTGATTTACATGCATGTTTATAGCAGCACAATTTGCAATTGCAAAAATGTGGAGCCAACCCAAATGCCGATCAACCAACAAGTGGATAAACTGTGGGGTGTGTGTGTGTGTGTGTGTGTGTACATATACATATATGTATATGTATATATATGATGGAATACTGCTCAGCCATAAAAAAGAATTAATTAATGGCACAGCAACCTGGATGGGATTGGAGACTATTATTCTAAGTGAAGTAACTCAGGAATGGAAAACCAAACACTGTATGTTCTCACTCATAAGTGGGAACTAAGCTGAGGATGTCAAGGCATAAGAATGACACAATGGATTTTGGGGACTCAAGGGGAAAGGGTGGGAAGTGAGTGAGGGATAAAAGACTACAAATTGGGTTCAGTGTGTACAGATTGGGGCTTGGGTGCACCAAAATCTCAGAAATCACCACTAAAGAACGTACTCATGTAACCAGACACCACCTGTTTCCCAAAAACCTATGGAAATAAAAAATTTAAAAAAACAACAAAAGCTTAAACAAAAAAGAGTGCAGTACTTTTAAAAAGAATCAAAATGCCATCCTAGAAAAAACAAAGCTTATTGGCTTCCTTATACTTATTTTATGATTACACAGTACTTTTATTGTGGATGTTGTATACAGGGTAGACATAACTTTTCGAGGCTTAGAGCCACTAATGTTCTTTCTACAGCGTAGTCATCCTCAGCCACCCTTTCTCCATGCCCAATTGGTTCCTAAGCCCTATTGATTTTGCCTCATTGACAGCAGCTGAACCATCTCTAATGCTGTCTTAGGGCTTCTGGTTGTCTGTGACCTAGATTGCTATAGCAGCCTCTTGACTAGCTTTCCCTTCCCACCCATCTCTCACAGAGATGTCATCTGTTTCTTGTATGTCACTCTTCTTCCTAAAACCTTTTCCTTGCCACCTAGTAACTTCAATGAAAGTTTCAACCCCTTAGATTAGCTGACAGGCTGTGTGCCCCTTTACCTCCATGCTACTATTTCACATGCAACCTTCACTCTAGATTTCTTATGCTTACCCTACTCTGCACCCCTCACCTCTACCCCTCCCCAGCTAGGAAGGGACTGTGTGACAAGTGAGAGAAAAGGCGGGAGACTCTAACCCTGTGTTCTCTAGGGAAGAAAGGAATTCTCCCCATTTCTCAAAAGCCTCCAGAGGAGAAATGATAAGACATACAGAGATAGAGTTCAGCCAAGAAACATTTTCCTTCTGCCCTGGGCTTGTCTTTTGGCCATAGCTTTTGCCCTTAAAATGCAGGTAGATTTGTCACTAGGGCCACATGCAGAAGAGGGCCATTGTCTTCTTTCAATGTTCTGCTCAGTGAGAACATCTTCACGTCACCAGCCACGGGCAAGCCCACTCAGCTGACACAGCTCATGTCCTCTGTAAACAGGGCCCGGGAGAGCGCTCTGTGTGCCTCCGGTCAGGAGCTCCGTGGCTTGGCCTTGGTGGGGAGAAGGGCATTACTCACTGGACCCCGTCCTCTCCCCAACATTGTTTGCCCATTTTCACCAGGGGACTGAAAGGGGGATGGGGGAGGAGGGCGGGAGAACACAGGAGAGTGGAGCTGTTTGTTTTCTCCTTCCTGTTAACAATGCAACATCTGTTCCCCAGCCTGGCAGCTGGACCAAAGTGAATTGATGAGAGCATTCATGCCTCTGGATCAGGGGGTGGGGAGTGGGAGGGGGAAGGAGGGAGGGCTGCCCCAAAGGCTGAAGCCTCTCTGAACAATAACAATAGCAACAATCATGAGAATATCTTCAACACCATTTGGCAGTTTGACCGTGGAGCCCACGGAGCCCGTGGAGCTGGGTAACTTGATGTTCCAGCAGATCCAGGTATTGTAATGAACACACCAAACAGAGATCTGTGTGCCTTTTTTTTTAAAAGAATCGCCCAATTAAAGGAATAGTGTTTACCTAGTAAATATCTATTTTGGCTCATGCACAGTGATAGAAAACATCTTTATTTACCTAAGAATGAATCTGAGAGAGGTGAAGCTGACAGAGGTGGAGTGACAGCAATAAGGCAAAATGAGGGTTAACATAGCAGTGAGGAGAAAGAAGGACCCGCCTTCTCCTGGCCTCCTGCCTCCCTCCTGTTCCTTCTAGTTCATCTTTGGCTATTTCCTTCTCAGCTCTGGTGTCTACTGTTGGCCTGTGCAGGGCTTAGGTCTCTCCTTTACCTGCACTTAACTCTCAATGTTTTTGTCTAGTCTTATGGCAGTGGGATCCACCTAAATACTGACCACTCCCAATTTATACCCTTGACTCAGATCTGTCCCCTGAATGTCAGCCTCATGTATTCAACAGCCCACTTACCATCTTCAACTGAGTATCTAAAGTTATCTCAAAGCTGAGCATCACCAAATGAGCTTCTTGGGTCATCTATCCACGAAACTTGATCTTCCATAGTTTTCCTCATCTTAGCGAATGGCAATTACGTTCTTCCTGGACTCTTCTCTTACTCTCATATCCCACAACACACTGTAGGCAAAGCCTGTGGGCTCTATCTTCAAAATGCATCCCAGAACCCGGTCACTTCTCTCTGCCTCGACTACTTTGTTCCCTGTTCTAAGCCATCATTAGTTCTTTCCTAGATTATTACAGCAGCTTGCCGACTGGTCTGCCTCCGCCTTTGTGCTGCCTTCCTCTTGCCCAGCCTGTTCTCAACACAGCAGGCAGAGAGACCCTGTAAAACCATGATTTTGATCAGGTTCCTCCCCTGCTCAAAACCCCATATGCTCCCCATAGCAGAGGAGAAGCCTGCGAGGTTCTATCCAGTCTGGCCTCCTGCTAACCCTCTGACTTCTCTCACTGCTCACTACTTCAGCATTGCTGGCCTCTTGTGTTCTAGAACATGCCAGGCACTCCCAGCTCCAGGCCTCTTCCTGGACGGCTCTTCTCTCAGATGCTTGCCTATCTTGCTTATCTTGCTTTTTATCTTTATGTATTTACCCCAGAATTCCCTACCCTCCTTTTTTGGTCTATTTTCCTCTATAACACTTGTCACACCTGAAAAGTTCCATCTTCCACTGATTTATTTTGCTTATTGCCTCTTCCCAGTGATGACTGCACAATGTGCGGGCAGGAATGCTTATTGTTTTGGACTTTGCTGTTCCCCTGGCCCTGGAATGGTGCTTGGCATGCAGAAGGCACTCAACAAACATTTGATGAATGCATGAACTGATGAATAAACAAATAAATGGATGCATGAATTCTGCTTTTGTTTCTGGCAGAATGGTTATGATATGGTTTGGCTCTTCATCCCCACCCAAATCTCATCTTGAACTGTACTCCCATAATTCCCATGTATTACGGGAGGGACCCAGAGGGAGATAATTAAAACATGGGGTGGTTTCCCCCATACTGTTCTTGTGGTAGTGAATAGGTCTCATGAGATCTGATGGTTTTATCACAAGTTTCTGCTTTTGCATCTTCCTCATTCTTTATTTGCCTGCTGCCATCCATGTAAGATGGGACTTGCTCCTCCTTGCCTTCCGCCATGATTGTGAGGCTTCCCCATCCACGTGGAACTGTGAGTCCAATTAAACCTCTGTCTTATGTAAATTGCCCAGTCTCGGGTATGTTTTTATCAGCAGTGTGAAAATGGACTAATGCAGGCTAGATTGCTAGAGGCGCATCCCATACCCTCTGAACCAACGAGAAAGTGTTGAGTGTTTATTTTGGGTATAGCATCTCTCTTCCCCTGAAAGAATGGTGGGTCAGAAAGGCAAGGTGGACTGTTTGGTCCTAGGGACCCATTATGGCTCTTGGGGAAAGGAATGTGGGGCTACCCCCAGTGAAAATCATGAACAAAGACTTTTGTTCCAGTTCACTGAGTTACCTCCGGTGCCTTTTTCAGATTGACTGCTCTTAAGTACTCTTGGGAAAATGCAGTAGATTACAGATGAGGGTGACATGAGGACAACTGTCACCAGACACAGGAGACAGATAAAGAATGGAAGCTGTCAGGTTAGGGCCTGAACCCTATTCTTCAGCAGGTGGTCATGACCCTTTGCTCTGTAATCTCTTTTGAAGCTTTCTGGATCCTTGGAAGGTGGTGACCTTTCATATGATTTTGATTCTTGACTCATCTCTTTCTATCCTTTAGGGACCAGGGCTGAAAGAAAGAAAACACAACAGCACGGCTTTTCCCTGGGTTAATCAAAGTGGCTTACATTTGTACAATTTGCTAAGAACTTCCATATGGACTCTTTCAACATTGTTTGAGGGCCAATTATATGCAAGGAAACTGTGCTAAGTATTAGTGATACTAAAGACAGCTTTAATACAGCATGATGAATGCTGTGAAATGTTAATGTAATTAAAGCAACACCAAAAGTTAGGCAGCTTATTCCTTTTATGTAGGTTACAAAATAGATTTAGAGATCAAGTTGCTCTAGAATACATTAGAAGAGGCCAGGAGTGGTGGCTCATGCGTGTAATCCCAGCATTTTGGGAGGCCGAGGCAGGTGGATCACCTGAGGTCAGGAGTTCGAGACTAGCCTGGCCAACATGGTAAAACCCATCTCTACTAAAAATACAAAAATTAGCTGGGCATAGTGGTGAGAGCCTGTAATCCCAGCTACCCAGGAGGCTAAGGCTGGAGAATAACTTGAAGCAGAGAGATGGAGGTTTCAGTGAGCCACACCCAAACCTGACAACAGAGCGAGACTCCATCTCAAAAAACAGAAAGAGTACATCAGATTAGAGGATCCCTAGGAAATGGATTTGACCCCAGATGTTCTGGTGCCCAGTCCAGTGCTCTGACCTTTATGTTATATGCTATTCAAGGGTGCCTTCCTCAATCATTTTCCAAGCCTACACATAGTCACGCTAGTGTGTGACCTCAACTACCTGTTTTAGAAACACTAAGCAAAGAGGTGTATGGGATTGTCTTGAGGTCTGCTTGCTGAGGTGGGAGATAGGACCCAGACATCCTTTGAATTAGGATTCTTAGGTTTCTGTCACTCAAGATTATCTCAACTCTGCCACTTGTGATTGACACTGATGAAATTTTTTTAACGTCTATAAGCCTCAGGTTCTTCATCTGTAATATGGAGATTATCATTCCTATATCAAAAGGTTGTTACAAGGATTAATGAGCTTATAGTTATAAAGCACTGTATTAGTTTACAAGGGCTGCCATAACAAAATACAATAGATGGTGTGGCTTAAACAACAGAAACTTACACAAAAAATAAAAATAAACCAACAGAAATTTATTTCTCACAGTTCTGGAGCATAGAAGTCCAAGATCAAGATGTTGGAAGGGTTATTTTCCTCTTTTATATTTTATATTTTATTATTTTTTGAGACAGTGTCTCGTTCTGTGGCCTAGGCTGGAGTGCAGTGGTGCAATCTTGGCTCACTGCAGCCTCTGCCTCCCGGATTCAAGTGATTCTCCTGCCTCAGCCTCCCGAGTAGCTGGGATTACAGGTGCGTGCCACCACACCTGGCTAATTTTTTGTGATCCGCCTGCCTTCACCTCCCAAAGTGCTAAGATTACAGGTGTGAGCCCCTGTGCCCAGCCTGGGTTAGTTTCTTCTGAGGTCTGTTTCCTTGAGTTTCAGATGGCCATCTTCTCAGTGTCTTCATATGGTCTTTCCTCTGTGCACCCCTGTGTACCATTGTGTGCCCTTATCGCTTCTTTTAAGGACACCAGCCAAATTGGATTAGGCCTACCCTGATGGCCACATTTTAACTTAATCATTCCTTTAAAGGCCGTATCTCCAAATACAATTACATTGAGAGAGTATGGATGTTAGAGCTTCAACATGGGAATGTTTGAGGGACAAAATTCAGGCTGTAACAACCACCTAACACAGAGCTTGGCATATAGTTAGTTAAATAAATAAATAAAAGTAAAACCTAACACTTTGATTGAATCTCTGTTCTCAGCCTGTGCAGCTTCTTAGGGATGGTGAGTCCTGCAGGCTTGTTACCATGTGTGCACTATCACACTTCTCTCTCGTAAATGCATCTCTCTCAAACTTCCAGAATGGTTCCTAGTCCCATTATTTTTATACTGCTGGGTTTTGGAAGATTCTAAATTTATTCACTTCATATCCTTTGTGATTTTCTAGAATTTAGAAATATCCTCTCTCAACTTTTAGCTTTTCAGATGGAATGGTCCCTTGGCACAGCAGAAATATCCTGACCTGGGAGTCAGAGATCTTGGTTCAAGCCTCAGTTCCACTGCAAACCAGCTTTGGGCAAGTAGCCTCAACTTTCTGAACTTCTGATTGTCCAGATAAAGACTGCAGGGGGAGAGGGGAATGGACTAAGTGCTACAATTTAGTATTCAGTGAACATTTCACAGAACATGGTGGATAAAAGCATGGACTTGGACTCAAGACAGATGTGGCTTTAAATCCCACCTCCACTACTTTCTAGTTGAGTACCTTTGAGCAAGTTACTTGAGCCCCAGTTCCTCATCTGTAAAATGAGAATAATGGTACCTCCATTCATCGGGTTTCAGTGAGGCTTACATGAAATAATGCATATAAAGTTCATTCAGTATGATGCTTGGATGTGCAAACTCCCTTCCTGGCTTCATTGTATTACTGAGCCATCTTTCCCTGTGCTTGTCTTTCCACAGAGCCAGCAACCAGACCACACACACTCTCTACTCCAGGTGTAGCAAGAGATTGGTTTTGTGTGAAGAAAGAATAATGTTCTCCATTTTGTTGCTGGTTCATAACGGTGTTCAGCTTATTTATTTATTTATTTATTTATTTATTTATTTATTTAGTTTTTTTTTTTTTACTAAAGTAGTTCATTAGTCTCATGCTCTCTGTGGGTGATAAATAGATCAATTCAACAGCAGGGGCCAGGTGCGGCGGCTCACGCCTGTAATCCCAGCACTTTGGGAAGCCAAGGTGGGTGGATCACCTGAGGTCAGGAGTTCAAGGCCAGCCTGGCCAACGTGGTGAAACCGTGTCTCTACTGAAAATACAAAAAAATTAGCCGGGCATGGTGGTGGATGCCTGTAATCCTAGCTACTTGGGAGGCTAAGGCAGAATAGCTTGAACCCGGGAGGCAGAGGTTGCAGTGAGCTGAGATCATGCCATTGCACTCTAGCCTGGGCGACAAGAGCAAAACTCCATCTCAAAAAAAAAAAAAAAAAAAATCAGCAGCAGGGTGAATAGGCACACAACAGTGCGACTGCTCAGTTAAGGCCTTCGTTATAATCAGGATATGAAAATCAGTGTCTGTAAGATTTTTTCACTGGGTTTTATTATCATACTTTTTATAGCTTCTTGCTATAGCAAAGTGTCAAATCATTTCTTTTAAAATTTTTGTCTAACCTTCATTGCAGTATATAATAAAAATTTATATGAAGTAGTAATATTAACTTTGCAGTATTAAATCCATTTTCCTTTCAGTCTATAGAACAAATGGAAAAATAGAAAAAGTGCTATACCCTCCTCCTTGTCAGTCAAGGCAAATATTTAATTAAAACTTTTTCTTGGTCCCATCTCAAGGGCTGACAGATGTCTAACTCCTAAGTACAAGTCACAGATCTATCCTAATAGCTCTTGAGATCATTGCTGGAGGATATGGTTGAAGGTGGTGGTAAGAAGGTGCATCCTCCTTAAAGTTAATGACTCAATTTCAAACCAAATGCATAAGAGTTAGGTTTCAGTTGGGAGAACATTTTAAAGTTCCAGGTTTATTCTGCTTCAGTTGTTTTAAAAATCAGAGGTTTTAATGCAGCTACATGTTCTTTAAGAAATACTTCTGGCATTTTGTAAAAAGAAAGTGCACCTAAAGGGATGTCAAAGATTCATCTAAATTTGATTCTCAAATGATAGTTTCTCAAGTGTTTAAAGACAGTTGTTATGTCTTGTGGGCGTCTGCAATTTTCTTGGCTAAATTCTTCACCTCCTTCAATGACTTCTAATGTGACAGCATTGCCCAGTTCTGAATGTCTTGTTCAGTTGTCATTCAGTGTGCTTGTCAACCTGAAAGTGATGAAGGCACCCAGAGATGAGCTTACCACTTCAGAAGTGGATTGACCTGTGCACAATGAAGTCATTCTTCTCCAGTCCCTCTGTGGAATTTTACACTTCCACTAACTCTAGCCATGTAAGCATTAGTTTGTCAACAACATCACAATATTAATTCATACTTTCTTTTAGTCAGCAAAACCTCTAAATGATCTGCTGTTATTTCCTTCTCCCTAACAAGAGTAATTTAAAAAACTTTTCGTTTTGAAATGATGATAGATTTTCAGGAAGTTGGAAAGATAGTACACAGAGGTCTGGAGTATCCCTCCCTCAGTTTCCCCCAAGTTATATCTTACTTAGCTATAGTACAATAGCAAACCCAGGAAATTGATATTGGTACAATGTGTAGGTATAGCTCCACACCACTGTATCTCTTTTTGCCTTACAGGAATAATCTGAGCTCATTAAATAACAAACCCTGTAACTGCATAAACATCTTCAGATGCTGTCCTCTTTTCTCCCATTTTGGAATCCTTTGTAACTATATTGTCAGAATCGAACTTTTGAGAGCTTCTTATTTAACTTGAACTTTCCTCCCTTAATATGTCTTAATACTTCTCCAGACCAAAACAAAAAAACAAAGAAAACAAAACAAAATAACCAATCAAGCAAAATCCTCCTCCCTTGGTGCTCCCCATATCAATAAAATGGCACCACCATTTGCTCAGTTACTCAAGCTCAGTTCTGGAAAACAACCTTACTCCTCCCCTTTGCTTATACCCTTTATCCAGTCCATTAGCAAATCATGGCAAATGTGCTTTTGGAATTCATCCAGAAGCCCCATCATGACCATCCCTGCCACATCGAAGCCACTGCCATTCTGGCCTCCACCACTGATCTCTGGCCTCTGCTCTTGCCTCTTTCCAATCTGTTCTCCCCAGTAAGCACAAAGAGAGCCTTCATAGGAGTAATCTAAGCCAGTGGCACTCCTCAGCTTAACCTTGCCAGGGGCTTTCCACACAATAATAGCTAAATACTTATTTATACAGTGCTTATTATGTGCCAAAGGATGTTAGTGCTTTACAGATAGTGAGTCTTCACAACACTCCTGTGAGGCCAGCTGTAGCATGATCTACATCCTACAGCTGTTATACATCCACCTGTCAGAGAGGGTGTATGACTGTCCCGAGGTCTTACAGCTCCCACGTGGAAGAGTCAGGATAAGACATCCACAGATTAGCTCTGGAGTGCACTCTATGCCATCCTGCCTTGTGCTTCACCCACAAAAGAATTCACATTTGCATGGCCTAAAGGACTGCAGCATCCCACCACTCAGCCTCTTCCATACACATTGGCATCTTTGCTGCTCCTTTGACATGCTAAGAGCGTAGCAACACCCCTCTGCAACAGCACCCTCCTGCAGCAGCACTTCCCTGCAGCAGCAAACCCCTGCTGCAGCAGCCCCTCTGCACCAGGACCCTCCATAGTAGCAATTCCCCTGCAGTAGCACCCCTCTGAAGTGACGCCTCCCTGCAGCAGCACCCCCCAGCAGCAGCACCCTGCTGCCAGCACCCCCTGCAGCAGCGCCCCCCACCAGCAGCCCCCTGCCAGCACCCCCTGCCAGCACCACCCTGCAGCAGCACCTTAGTGCCTGCTCATCTCTCTGCCTGCAATATTATTCCTCCAGAAAGACTCATGGCTTAGCCTCATTTTATTTAGGTCTCTGTGCAAATGTTTCTACTTCAGACAGATCTCCCCTGACCACTGAAATAGCAGGCTTCCATCCTTGCCACTATTTCCCGAGCTTGCTTTATTTATTTTTAAAATAAACTTATTTTTTAGGAATAGCTCTTGATTTACAAAAAAAAATTAAAAAGAATAGTACAGAGTTCCTATATGCCTCACATTGAGTTCTTCCAATTATTGACATCTTATTTCGATATAATACATTTGTTATAATTAATGAACAAATATTCATACATTGTTACTAATGAAAGTCTATACTTTATATCCAGATTTCCTTAGGTTTAACCTAGTATCACTTTCTGTTCCAGGAGTCTATCCAGGGTACCACATGAGATGTAACTGCTGTCTCCTTAAGCACCTCTTAACTGCCGCAGTTTCTCAGACTTTCCTTGTGTTTTATGACCTTGGCAGTTTTGAGGAGTACTAATTGGGTATTTTATAGATTGTCTCTATATTGGGATTTATCTGATATTTTTCTCATGGTTAGGTTGGAGTTATATGTTTTAGTGAGGAAGATCACAGGGAAAGTGCCATTCTCATCATATCATATCAAGGGTACATCTATCGACATGACTTATCACCGTTGATGTTGACCTTGATCATCTGTCTGAGCTAGTCTTTGTCCTGTTTCTCTAAAGTTATTCAATTTACTGCCCCCGCCCAACCCCTTTTCATACTGTCCCTTTTTGGAGGAAGTCACCCTGCACAGCTCACACTGAAAGGATGGAGAATTAAGCTCCATCTCCTTGAGAGTGGATTATCTCCATGTGTTGTTTGGAATTCCTCTGCCTGGAAGGTTTCTGTCTTCTCTCCCATTATTTATTTATTTATTCAGTCATTTACCTGTGCCAGTGTGGACTCGTGGTTATTTTTTCTGTACTTGGGTTATAATTCAATGCTACTTTATTTGCTTTCCTGCTCAAATTGTTCCAGCTTCGGCCCTGGGAGCTCTTTCAGTTTGCTGCTGTGTCTCCTTTGACATACTCCCATCAATGTGGGGTTGTTTTGTTTATTTGTTTTGTTTCTCCATTTTGAGTAAGAAAGTTTACTTTCTTACTTTCTGGCACTGTGTTTTAAGCTTATCTTGTAAATATCCTACCCTAGTCCTAGAATCAGCCATTTCTCCCAAAGTTTTCTTTATTTTTCAATAACATCACTACCTGAAATTGCATGGCATATTTGTTTGCATATTTGCTTTTTATTACTCTCTCCCCCAATAAACAGCAGGTTCCATGAGGATAGGAACTTTGCAGTATTCCTAGTTATTGAATAGTGCCTGCTACAAAATATATGCTCAGTTAACTTTGTTGAATCAGCTTCAGAAGTTGGTTGTTCATAACTCACAGTTTACTTTTTGGCACATGGGAGTTTTGGCTGTCATGGTTATATTTTCCCTAAAGTTTTCCTCATCTTTGTAATCCTGATGCCGCCTTACTTGTTGATCAAAATTAAGTCTGGAATAGCAGTTCCTTTATTGCTTCTTCAATTCTGTATCCAAAATAAGAATTTAGAGAAGTTCTGTTTTTTTAAAAAAAGAAAATGAGACATGCGACTTTTTTCCAGATAACTGAAAACAATTTCCTACCACATCTGTATTTTCTTTCTTTTTTTTAAGACAGGGTCTCACTTTGTCACCCAGGCTGGAGTGCAGTGCAGTGGCATCATCACGGCTCACTTCAGCCTTGACCTCCTCAGCTCAAGCAATCCTCCTGCCTCAGCCCCGTAAGTAGCTGGGATTACAGACAGGCACCACCAACCTGGCTGATGTGTGTGTGTATTTTTTTTTTTTTTTTGAGACAGAGTCTTGCCCTGTCATCAGGCTGGAGTGCAGTGGTGCAATCTCAGCTCACTGCAACCTCCGCCTCCTGGGTTCAAGCGATTCTCCTACCTCAGCCTCTCGAGTAGCTGGGATTACAGGTGCGCACCACCACACCCAGACAATTTTTATATTTCTTAGTAGAGATGGGGTTTCACCATGTTGCCCAGGATGGTCTCAATCTCCTGACCTCATGATCCACCTGCCTCGGCCTCCTAAAGTGTTGGGTTTACAGGTGTGAGCCACCAGGCTTGGCCAGTTTTTGTATTTTTTGTAGGGATGGGATTTCACCATGTTGCCTAGGCTGGTCTCAAACTCCTGGGCTTGAGCCATCTGCCCATCTCAGCCTCCCAAAGTGTTGGGATTACAGGCGTGAGCCACAGCACCCAGCCCAAAATTCTGCTGGCATTCCCTCTTCTCTTCCTCTTTCTCTTTCTAAAGATGTGGCTACCAAATTGCCAAGTTACCATGGGATAATTAAAATGCCCTTCAGGTTTCATAAATATTTATTGAGCACCTATTCTGTGCAAGGCCTTTTTTAAGGAATTGTGGGTAAGGAAATTTTATGGCTCTTATAGTAGGGATTAATGGCAAGAAAGATATAGACAAAAATAATTACAGCAAAACAAAACATGTAAAATCCTAGTAAGGCAAAAGTAAAGTGCTGTGGAGGTTTGGGGAGCAGAAAACCGCATCTATTTGGCAGGCGGGGGAACTGGGAAACTGTCATTAATCCTGGGCATAGTTGTAAATGATGGATATAGAAAGAGGGTATATCTAGTAGAAGGTGCAGGATAACTCCTGACATGAGGTTGGGAAATTTAGTTATGTTTTGAAAACAGCAAAGAAAATAGTTTGCCTAAAGTTTATGAGCACATGTAGAAAAGCAGTGACAGGTAGGACTAGAAGAAGCAAGGGATCACTTTGGAAAGAACTAGGAATGTAGGTAGAGGAGTTTGAAGTCAGAGGTGTTTGAGTTTAAATCATATACAGGGAATCCCAGAAGGCTTTTTAGGAAGGGGTTCTTTGAGGAAGAAGTTATCTTGGAGGAAGTTGAGGTAAAGTCAGAGAAAATGATCAGGCATGTTTTGCAATAGCGTTAGAGAGCATTAGTGAAGGCATAGACCAAGCTTGTATCTGTGAGCATGGGAAGGTGAATACAGATGCAAGTTGGAGCCTGACAGAACTTGACAGCCAGGGGGATCAAGGGGAAGGGGCACCAAGCATGACTGAAGAACTAAGAGTGACACCTAGAAGAGTGGTGGAAAGCCACAAACACAGACCAAGGGGAATGAAGAAGTGGAAACTACGAAGAGCCCAGTTTTGCTCCTTTTTCCTCTGGTCTATCCCATCTGGGCAGCCATTTAGAGGCCAGCTGTTTGGGAGGTCCAAATTCTGAGGACAGCGAGGGCCCTCTCTGGATAAGAGGCTGGAAGTTTTGCCTCTCCTCTCAACCACAGTGCTTCCAGAAATTTCTGATACAACTGAACACTTTGATTATACCTTCTGGTTCCTTAACTGCCTTAGGGAAAACCGCTCAAAAACAAGCCTCCTAATTCATTTGCCTAATGTTCCCAATAACATGGACTGTTTCTTTCAAGTCATAAAAACAATCTCCATGTACCAGTAGTACAAGGACTGAACCACTCAGCTTCTTGGTATATATAAACTTGAATTATGGATTGCATTTTTCACGTTGGAGTATATGTGAAATATGCCTCCAGGATTACCCCACTTGAAGGTCCCCTACATTCAGTAAATGGATAAAGAGCTCCCAGACTTGCTGACATACATCCCAATACTGGGATTACCCTGGTCTACTTTAAAGGTAAAATATTTTTAAAAATGTAGTAAATTCCTATTTTTCACAGATTCTGTGTTTGCAAATTTTATTCACTAAAATTTGTTTGTAGCCCCCAAATCTATGCTCAGGACACTTCCCTAATCATTCAGATGCATTTGCAGAGGGTAGAAATATTTGAGTAGCTGGACATACATATTTCAAGCTAAGATGAAACAAGCAACCCTGTGCCTTCTTGTTCCAGCTCTCATACTATAAACAAGTGTCATTTTTGCAGTCTATTTAGTGCTACATTTTTCATATTTTTGCACTTTCTTTTGGTGATTGTGCTGTTAAAATGGCCCCTGAGCATAGAGCTAAATTGCTATCTGGTGCAACAAAACTAAATGCCTTGTGGAGAAAATACATGTGTTAGCGAATCTTGGTTCAGGCATGAGTTATAGTGCTGTTGGCCCTGAGTTCAATGTTAATGAATCAACAATATATATTAAATAAGGTGTCTTTAAACAGAAACATACATGAAACAAAGGTATCTATTAATTAGTTAATGAAAATGTGGCCAGCGGCTTGCGGGAACACCATATTTCCTCTGGGAAAAATGGTTTGACCGGCCTGGTGCAGTGGCTCACACCTGGAATCTCGGCACTTTGGGAGGCCAAGGCAGGTAGATCACCTGAGGTCAGGAGTTCAAGACCAGCCTGGCCAACATGGTGAAACCCTGTCTCTACTAAAAATACAAAAAATTAGCCAGGCGTGGTGGCGGATGCCTGTAATCCCAGCTACTCAGGAGGCTGAGGCAGGAGAATTGCTTGAACCTGGGAATCAGAGGTTGCAGTGAGCCAAAATCACACCACTGCACTCCAGCCTGGGCAACTCTGTCTCAAAAGAAAACAAAAATGGTTGGATATTCATAAATTCAGGGCTTACAGAAGCTTTACAGAATATAACTACTTCAAATGAGTATCAACTGTGATCCCTTCCAAAACCATAGCTACATGCTAAAATGCAAGATGCAGATAGTCATAGATAGGCTTTGAGTTCATCTGGGCCGAAACCATTCCAGTGGATAGACAAAAATCTGTCCTGTCCTGAAGATCCCATGAAAGAGGCATCAGTACCTCCATTCTTTCACCATTGTTTATGTATACATGTATGTATGTACATACACCTTCATCCAACCAAAAAAAGATTTGAAGTGACTAATTCAAAAGATAACATAAGCCAGAACTAGGTAAAATAAGAAGTGTTAAAGAGAAAGGAAAAGGAAACACAGTGCTAGGCACAAGGTGGTACCAGGAATGAAGCGAATACAAAGTGCACTCTTAGTCTGGGCTGTTGCGACAAATGTACCGTAGATCAGATGGCTTGAACAACAGACATTATTTATCATGGTTTTGGAAGCACTGAGATCAAGGTGCTGGGAGACTTGGTGTCCAGTGAGAGCCTGCTTCCTGGTGTGCAGATGGCTGTCTTCTTCTTGTAGCCTCATATGGCAGAGAGCAGAGAGACAGAGCAAGCTCCCTCGTGTCTCTTCTTATACAGGCACGAATCCCATTTCACCTTCAAATATCACCACACTGGGGACAAGGTTTCAACATATGAATTTGGGGGGCACAAACATTCAGTCCATAGCATGCAGGATTGGATCCTAGGTATTTAACAAAGTTGGGTCATAAATCTAGCCCTAAGCTTTTGAGCAGGGAATGAGAAAAGGAAATTGATTAAGATATACAGTTCACAGGAATCATAAAACAAACGTGACACTGTTGATTCAGATGTATTTCCAAGTTCTAGCAGCTTCCCACTGCACCTCTGATTCCTGCAGGTCCTTGCTGGCCCCTGAAGCCTTGTCAGCCAGCACCTCCCTGCTTCCCCAACATGTTTCTCACCCCTCATCTCCTTTTTCTCCTTGAACATGCCAAAGTCATGCCTGACTTGAGGCCTTTACACCATGTTTTGTCTCTTACTGGAATGCTTGCTTGCCACATCTTCACATGTCTAATTTGTCATTCAGGTCTCAGCTGAAAGTCCCATCTTCAAAGAAGTTTCTGACTTTCCAGTCTAAGAAACCGCCATTCCCTTATCTCCACCCTTGTCTTGCTTCAGCTTCTTTAATTTTTTTTTTCATAACAGTTAATCACCACTTAACATTCTTTTACTTATTTATTTAATCATTTGCTCATTATCTATTTCTCCCATTATGTGAGGCCCATAAGCACAAAGACTGTACCTTCCAGAACACTGGCAAATAGTGGGATGCTCTGTAAATACCCGTTGAATAACGAACACTGAAACTAAACGTAGGGGAAACTTTTTCCAAAGGGTCCTCATTAAAAGGGACTCTGAGCAATGTAGTGGATATATTCTTAGCAGCACCCTCACAGCAGACACAATGAAGAGTCCCCAGCAATTCTTGTTTTGTTTTGTTTTATTTTTTTTAAAGACAGGGTTTCTCTGTTGCCCAGGCAACAGTGCAGTGAGGTGATCATAGCTAACTGTAGCCTAGAACTCTTGGGCTCAGGCAATCCTCCCACCTTGGCCTGCTGACTCACTGGGAATACAGGCGTGCACCACCACACCCAGCTTTTTTTTGAGACAGAGTCTTGCCCTGTCACCCAAGCTGCAGCGCAGTGGCATGATCTCGACTCACTGCAACCTGCGCCTCCCAGGCTCAAGCAATTCTCCTGCTTCAGCCTCCTGCATAGGTGAGACTACAGGCACACCACCATGCCTGGCTAATTTTTATATATTTAGCAGAGACAGGGTTTCGCCATGTTGGCTGGGCTAGTCTCCAACTCCTGATGTCAAGTGATCTGCCTGCCTTGGCTTCCCAAAGTGTTGGGATTACAGGTGTGAGCCACCGCACCCAGCCTAATTTAATTTTTTTTTTTTTTTTTTTTGTAGAGACAGGATCTCACTTTGTTGCCCAGGCTGGTCTTGAACTCCTGACTTGAAGTGATCCTCCCACCTTAGCCTCCTGAAGTTCCAGGATTATAAGCATGAGCCACTGCACCCAGCCCCCAATGATGCTTAATTAGTGTCAATCAGCTCAGAGCAGGAGGCAGCCAAGACATACCAGAGTAGTTCTGTCTACACGTACTTTCTAGTTCTACTTTCTCTCTGACTGTAATCTCTCTTGTTGCAACCAAAGTCTATTATGCCATTTCAATAGATTCAGATAATGGTAGGCTGCTATCATGTGCCTAAAAAAAAAAAATCATTTTATAGTGTTAACAATGGCATCGATTTGCATTATTTGGAAGGTCCACTGAATTAATATAAAGGTGACTTTTTGGAATATATTTGAAAGAAGTATTTATTTTTATTGAGTAGACACTCAATAATTGATATAATTGCTAATACAAGCAGATATCTTCTGGGCCTATTCAAATTATTTAAACAAAACATTATGAATTAACTCATAACCCTATTTGTAAATTTTTGTTTTTTAAAGTCACTATGCTGTACACTAGTAGTCATTAACACCTTTTTCATCAACTTTAAGAAAGCACCAATTTTAAGCAACTCACATATTGATAAGAAAGAAAAAAATATAGCAATTAACATTATAAGACTCTTTTAGGATGTATCTCAGTATCTATGAAAAAGTGATAAGAGCTAACATTTATTAAACACCTATTATCACTTAGGCACTGTGAGCTAAGCATTTTACATAAATGTTCTCTTTTATTCCCTGCAAAAATACAAGGGGATAGGTACCTTTATGATCTCCAGTTTACAGATGATGAAGCTGAGGGTAGTTATTACAGTTCACAAAGCTGATACATGACAGAACTAGAGTGAGCTCAGAACTGTCTGACACTGGAGCCTGAGTTCCAAGCTACTATGTTTAGAATACCTTCTGTCTTAGTCTGTTTTCTGTTGCTATAGCAGAATAACTGAGACTGGATAATGTTTTTTTTTTTTTTTTTTTGAGACAGAGTCTCACTCTGTCACCCAGTAGCTGGAACTACAGGTGCCCGCCACCACGCCTGGCTAATTTTTTTTTTTTGTATTTTTAGTAGAGACGGGGTTTCACCATGTTAGCCAGGATGGTCTTAATCTCATGACCTCGTGATCTGCCCGCCTTAGCCTCCCAAAGGAGACTGGATAATTTATAAAGAAAATATATGTATTTCTTAGAGTTCTGGAGGCTGGGAAGTCCAGGGAATAGGGGCTGCATCTGGTGAGGGCCTTCTTGCTGCTGCGCACTCTCTGTGGAGTCCTGAGGTGGCTCAGGGCATTGCATGGCGAGGGGGCTCATGAGAGATGTCCAAACTGGCTTTTACACCAGATCCACTCTTGTGATAACTAACCCACCCCCTCCACAACCCGTTAATCCATTAACCCATGAGTGGAATTAATCAATTTGTGAGGTTACAGCACTCATAAACCAATCACCTCCCCAAAATCCCATCTCTCAAAACTGCAGACATGAACTTGGAAGGTACACATTCAAACCATATCATCTTCTATCATCTTATTTACTCTATTGCTTTTCTTAGTTGTCTCCCCTTGGATTAGGGATGTGGAACCTTCTATTTATCTACCAAAAGGATTAGTCAGTCTAACAGTGTATGCAAAATAAAAACAACCTAATTCAGTTTTTCCCCCTAAGAATCAAATTTATAAAGACCTACACATTTTTTTTTTAAATAAGAACATAAAAATTTATTTAGTATGACAGAGGCATTCTACAAGGGCAGCTACTCTGAGTGATGGCACTGATTATTAGAGCAATATATTGAGAGAAATGAACCCAATGAAGCTTTGGACCAAAAATGATGCAAATTTCTTAAAGGTGATGTTTACTCCAATGAGAAGGAACTATACTTAAAGGCAGCCAAAGTGGCTTTCCTGTTTGTATTTCCTTGATCTGTTTGTTTCCATTGCTTATAAATAGCTGGTATAGGGATTCTCACATACTCCACTAACTTGGGCCTTATAGACATTAAAATTAAACATTATTCCATGGATTTAGAGGTCTGCAATTGGTTCCTTGACTAGGGTGCACATCAGAATTACCTGGGAGCTTTCTCAAAATATGTGTACCTGGGCCCTTCCCCCAGCCAACTTACATGGAGTTCCTAAGAATAGGTTGAGGTATCTGCATTTTAAAATCTCTCTTCTGGATAATTTTAATGCTAGCTCCAAGTTAACTGGTCTGGTATTAATTTTCATCAGAGCCAAATTTCTAAAGAAAGTGGTGCCTAGAGATGCCACAGAGCTATCAGTCAGAAGACCTGGCTCTACTTTTCCGGTTACTCATGACCATTTTCTGGATCTATTTCTCTACCTGCAAACTTTAGAAATTATCAATAAACCAATCAACAAACATTCAACACATTCTCACAGTATGCACAAAACTAAATTATAGCTTGGCAACTGTTGCATACCTGTATTCTCTCTTCTCCTTAATGACCTTGCTCTCTGCTTAAAAGGAAGAGTCCATAACTATTAGTCTGGCAAATTTAGCCCGGATCCACTTTTCCTTCATCATTCCAGGTACAAGCCTCACAAACACACTCACATACACAATTTCTTTCTTTTTTTTTTTTTTGAGACCAAGTCTCGCTCTGTCGCCCAGGCTGGAGTGCAGTGGCATGATCTCCGCTCACTGCAAGCTCCACTTCCCAGGTTCACGCCATTCTCCTGCCTCAGCCTCCTGAGTAGCTGGGACTACAGGCGCCCGCCACCATGCCTGGCTAATTTTTTAATTTTTTAGTAGAGACGGGGTTTCACCCTGTTAGCCAGGATGGTCTCGATCTCCTGACCTCTTGATCCGCACGCCTTGGCCTCCCAAAGTGCTGGGATTACAGGCTTGAGCCACCACGCCCGGCCAACATACACAATTTCTAATAGTATCTCCTCACTCCCCGGCATGGTAATACAAAGTCCATTCCATGATCGACATGACCTGCTCCTCCCCCTGTGACCTCCCTGATTTAATCTCCTGCTGATTTCCTCCTCAGTCACTTGGCTCAAGCCACACTTTGCTATTTCTAGATCATGCCAGGCTTGCTCCTGCCTCGGCACCTTTGTGCTTGCTCTTCTGTCTGTCTGTCATGCTTGTTCCTAGATAACCACATGGCTCGCTTCATCACTTCCTCCTGCACTTTACTCAAAGTGCTCCCCTCAGTGGGGACTTCCCTGGCCATGCTATCTACAGTGTCAAACTCCATCCAGACGTTTCACATACTTCTTGCCTGTTTTACCTTTTCTCCCTATCCCTTATCACTATGAACCTTCTAAGTCCATCTCAGAATGTGAAAAGAGAGAAGATGCCTAAGAAAATGCAATAAAAACAAAAAATAGACAAAACCCCAACCAAAAACCCCGCAGGAGTTTGGTATTCCATTGTGTAATGAACAATGAGAGAGGATAAAATTCTGGCCAAAGGCAGAGTAAATCCAACAAGGATGAGGAAGAAGGTGACAGAAAGGATATTCATTTATATGAATAAGCAGATTTTCTACTTTCTTTTTTTTTTCTTTAGAGACAGAGTCTTGCCCTGTCACCCAGGCCGGAGTGCAGTGGTGCGATCTCAGCTCACTGCAACCTCTGGCTCCTGGGTTCAAGTGATTCTTGTGCCTCAGCCTCCTGAGTAGCTACGATTACAGGTGTTTGCCACCATGCCTGGCTAATTTTTGTATTTTTAATAAAGACAGGGTTTCACCATGTTGGCCCAGCTGGTCTTGAAGTCCCAGCCTCAAGTGATTTCCCCACCTCAGCCTCCCAAAGTGTTA
Source organism: Theropithecus gelada (assembly GCF_003255815.1). Classification (NCBI taxonomy): domain Eukaryota; kingdom Metazoa; phylum Chordata; class Mammalia; order Primates; family Cercopithecidae; genus Theropithecus; species Theropithecus gelada. The sequence continues at coordinate 183,768,387 of NC_037668.1, forward strand.
GGATTACAGGCATGAACCACTGCACCCGGCCAGTTTATATGAATAAGCAGGTTTTCTACTTTTGATACTACTTTATTTTTTTGCTCAAATTATCGTAGCTTTGGACATTGAGAGCACTTTCAGTTTCCTCCTGTCTCTTTGACATAGCCCCATCAATGTGTATTTGTTTTGTTTGTTTTTGTTTGTTTGTTTTTGTTTTTGAGCACTTTCTTACTTTCTGGCACTATAAGATGTTTTAAGCTTGTCTTGTATATATCCTGCTCTGGTCAAAATCTAGAATTTAAAGTATGAGAACACATCCCAAGATAAAAGGACAAAATCAGATTCTATGAAGACTGTTAGCAGTAGGAAAGACAGACCACAGAAAATGGCCAACAAGAGGGCAGACATAAGAGTTCAGTAGTGATACTAGAGTTTAAGTAACAAAATAAAGTCAATTTCCATATAAGAATGCAAATGTGGCTGGGTGCAGTGGCTCACGCTTGTAATCCCAGCACTTTGGGAGGCTGACGCGGGCAGATCACCTGAGATTGGGAGTTGCGAGACCAGCCTGACCAACATGGGAAAACCCCGTCTCTACCAAAAATACAAAATTAGCTGGGCGTGGTGGTGTGCGCCTGTAATCCCAGCTATCCCAGCTATCCCAGAGGCTGAGGCAGGAGAATCACTTGAACCCGGGAGGCAGAGGTTGCCGTGAGCTGAGATCGCACCATTGCATTCTAGCCTGAGCAACAAAAGCAAAACACCGTCTCAAAAAAAAAAAAAAATAATAATAATAATAATAATACAAATCCATTCTTATGGATTTCCCAGAGACTTGGTGGACAATGTCTGGTGACTGCAATGTGGCTGTGGGAGGGCATGATTTTGCAGATTTGCTGGGCCCAGCAGACATGGCAAGTCCTGGCTATCTATGAACTCAAGCACAGAAGCCCAACGGGGACATTTAGGGGAAAGCTCAATACAAGGAAAACCAGTAGTAACAACATGGCAGGACTGAGAATGATGCTGCTACCTTAATACAGCATAAAGAATACAGATGTGGCCAGGTGTGGTGGCTGGCGCCTCTATTCATTTATTCAATCATCAAGAGATATTTATAATGTCTTGAGTGCCAGTTTGGTACCAAGCACTTTCTGGGCACTGGGATACATGATTGAACATGACAAGCTTCTCAGCCCTTCAGGACAGTTTCGAACATCTGGCTGTGGTGACCACAGTCTGTCAGTGTTCCCCACTGCCCCGAACCTGGTGATTTCCTCTTGAGTATAAGACAATACCACTCAATGAACTGGACAGAGACTTCATGAAAGAGGAACTAGGTGAATGCCGGGAAATAACTGGGATATTAGTTTTGAGTGGCACAAACTTCTGCCATTTTAGTGTACGACTGAAAGAGCTGCACACTCCTGTGGCTAATTCCACAATGACATGACCTCTTCCAACCCACTGTGGATCCTCTTTGCAAATTTTACATGGTCTTACACGTTAATTTTTCAAGCCATCACCTCTTTCTTCTATTCCCTTTCCTCCAAAAAATCCACCAAAACAAAGGGAAAAAAGTTCTAAAACAAGAAAGTGGAGGGTATATTTCCTCTTCATGATTTTGCCTTTTCATGCCCTTCACATCTGGCCTCTGCCACAACTGGCAGCAGAAATGCTAATTTTTCATGAGAAAGGCTTTTCTGGGGGATGTGTGCCCCTGGCAGCAGCGACAGCGGGTGGCAGGAAGTACAGGAAACCTCATGAGATGGCTTGTTCTGGAACACTTGCCAGCCTGCTTCTGCAGACTCATGAGGTTAAGAGAAACATACAACTTACCGGGGAGGTTATTGGAACAGAGCCCCAGTTCTCGATTGTTTGAGGTTCACTCATAACTGGCAAAATGACCACAGGGCACAACCGCAAGAGTTCCAGCCACAGCCTGTGGCCCTGGTGCTACATGTTGAGATGCTTCTGATTTTAAGCACCCAGGAATGCTGCTGGTTTGAAGCACCCAGGAAGCCCAGCAGTTAATGTTGGCAATGAAGGGCAGTTAAGTGAGGCTGGCTCTGCTAGTGCTGTGACATGTGGGCTCATGGTAAGACACTGTTACTGAAGCCTTGCAAGGTCATGTGAGAGGGGAGGGATGATAACCCCTCCCTGTTTTTATGAGGTAAGAACGTAGCTGATTCTGAAGGGAAAGGGAAGAAGTCTGGGTCATAGACCAGAGTTAACCTCTGTGGAAGACTCAGGATGGGGCCCTGTGATTACTGTTTTGCATTTCTGGACAATTTAACTGGTCACACATGAATATAAGCTTTGAGATAAAGACGCTAGGCTGAAGTCACCAAACTTCCAAAAGTTTCGTCACTTATTACTATTTTTATTTTTATTATATTTTTGAGATGGAGTCTCACTCTGTTGCCCAGGCGGCTGAAATACAGTGGCCATGATTTTGGCTCACTGAAATCTCCACCTTCTGGGTTCAAGCAATTCTGCTGCTTCAGCCTCCCAAATTGCTGGGATTACAGGATAATTTTTGTATTTTTAGTAGAGATGGGGTTTCACTATGTTGGCCAGGCTAGCCTTGAACTCCTGACCTCAGGTGATCCACCTGCGTTGGCCCAAAGTGTTGGGATTACAGGCATGAGCCACCATGCCCAACATTCATCACTGTATTTATTTATTTATTTATTTATTTATTTTGAGATGGTGTCTAGCTCTGTCGCCCAGGCTGGAGTGCAGTGGCACGATCTTGGCTCGCTGCAACTTCTGCCTCCCAGGTTCAAGCAATTCCCTGCCTCAACCTCCCAAGTAGCTGAGATTACAAGAGCCTGCCACTATGCCCAGCTAATTTTTATATTTTTAGTAAAGACAGGGTTTCACTGTGTTGGCCAGGCTGATCTCAAACTCCTGACCTCATGATCAGCCCGCCTCTGCCTCCCAAAGTGCTGGGATTACAAGCGTGAGCCACCGTGCCCAGCCTCATCACTTATTAAGAAATGGAAAGATAGAGAGGGAAAGAAGAAAGGGAGGAAGTGGGGAGGGAGGGAAGGAAAGAAAAAGAAAAGAAAAAATAAAAAGGAAGAAAGAAGAAGGGAAGGGGAGGGAAAGGAACGGGGAAGGAAGGAAAAAGAAAGAAAATTCTTCTGACAAATACTGTTTTCTGAAGAGCAAGCTCCGTTCTGAAAGTGCTGCATTAGAGCCAACACAGAAGGACTGGACCAGGCCTAATGCTCCACCCCATGTAAATCCACCCAGGCACGTGCCCAGCTACCGAACCCTTTGGTTTTCTGCCACATCTGGTCATCTGATTGCATGCCTTGAGAGCTGGACCCCTGGGATGGTTTGGCTCTGCCTTTCGGACACAAAGGCACTAGGCCAGGCACAGCATCTAATGTGCCCAGCAGGTGCCTTCTTCCAGCAACACTGTAGGTAGTCTAATTTGGAGGAAGAATGGGAGCCCAGCCACTCTATGGCCAAAGACTAGAGATAGGCCCTGGGCCAGTCACTGCTCAGGCCTTGGATTTTGAAAACCCACTCTGCCACTCCTCTCTCCTGGAGGGGAACTCCCCGCTAGGCTGGAAACTTAAGGAGTAGAGCTGGGGATTGTGAGGCTGGGTGAATGACAGCCCTGGAACTGGGCCTGTGAGTCAGGAGACTCAGAGTGGGGCCCAACATTGTTGTGCTCAGTTGAGAATTATCATCTGACTCCCATACTGGGGATGCTGATAAGGCCCTTAACCTGGTGGGAGTGGTGAGAGGCTTCCTGCACTGCTGATAATTTGGACAGAGGTATTAAATAATTGAATTACAAAATGCAGTTGATGATACAGGTGCTAAAACACTTAATTTGTCTTTTTAAAGCAAGCTCCAGTATCATTATTAAGTGGACTCTCTTCTCTCTGCTCCCCACCTTACACAGCTGGCTTGGAGATTTGACCCATCTTACACACTCTTTCTCAATCTGCCATCAAGCTCTAATAGCATTTCTTTAGCAGATACCAATGCAGCTAATACAATTAAAGGTGTATTAAAAAAAAAAAAAAAAAAAAACTCTTTTCTAAAGCCTGGGTGTGACCCATTTATTTAAGATAAGAGGGGGTACTCAACTTCTGTTGGGTCGGAGTGGAAGATGCAGGGTTTATATAAGTATGACTCCTTGGGCAACGACTAAAATTCATCTGTCTCCACCGTCATCACCAGCAAAGACATAAAAACACATGAGAAACCCTGCCACATAGATTGCTTACAGGCTGGCCGGGCAGATAGATTCTTTTGTTTTGTTTTGTTTTGTTTTCGAAATGGAGTCTAATTCTGTTGCCCAGGCTGTAGTGCAGTGACGCAATCTTGGCTCACTGCAACCTCCGCCACCTGGGTTCAAGTGATTCTCCTGCCTCAGCCTTCTGAGTAGCTGGGATTACAGGCGCGTGCTACCACGCCCGGCAATTTTTTTGTATTTTTAGTAGAGACGGGGTTTCACCATGTTGGTCAGGCTGGTCTCGAACTCCTGACCTCGTGCTCTCCCTGCCTCAGCCTCCCAAAGTACTGGGATTACAGGTGCGAGTCACCGCGCCCAGCCTAGATTCTAAGCAATGTCTTTAACTAGAGCTACTGTTACAGTTGCTTTTTTTTACTTGAGCTAAAAATCCTTTTATAAGTAATACCATAGTCATCAAAAGACTAGGATAAAAAAAATTATATCCCTGCTCACCGTGAATATATTTCCAAGCAACATCCAAAGTAACAATCTTTTCTGCAATAATAATGTTGTGATGGTATAATACTTTCACCAGCCTTATCTACTGTGATCCTTATGATGACTCCCATGAGGTAAATTAACCCAGTTTTACCATTCTCAGTTTCCAGCGTGGATCAAAACCATGCAATATGCTGTTGAAACATGTGCCTTTAAAAAAAAAAAAAAAAACTCCAGACATGGTACTGGGCCAGAAACTGTGATAGAAGCAGGATGCCTGCCCATGTGACACATCAGACTGCTCTTTTTTTTTTTTTTTTTTTTCTGAGATGGGGCCTCACTCTGTCACCCAGGCTGAAGTGCAGTGGCATAGTCACCACTCACTGCAGCCTTGACCTCCTGGGCTAAAGTGATCCTCCCACCTCAGCCTTCAGAGTAGCTGGGACTACAGGCACACACAACCATGCCTGGCTAATTTTTAATTTAAAAAGAGACAGAGTCTCACTATGTTGCTCAGGCTGGTCTCTAGCTCCTGGGCTCAAGGGATCCTCCCACCTTGGCCTCCCATAGTGCTGGAATTACAGGTGTGCGTTACTGCACCTGGTCAGAACTACTCTTCTTGAACTGGGTCCTGTCATATCCATCAGTCATAACGTCAGATGGGCCCAGCAAAACTCATTATACAATAGAAGTAAGTGGTATACACTTGGAACTGAGCAAAGCAGGAAGAGAGCACAGCAGGCTACACAGCAGAGCTCAGACTCCTGGCACCCACCACTGTTACACTGGCACCCATCCCTTTTCTAACACCCATGGCTATATGGGCAATTCTTAACCAACAGCTAAAGGAGGATCAAGAAGCCCAAGCTTGCTTTAGGGATGGGTTGGCTTGGTATTCGTGTGCAAGTTGAACGTTGATGACAGCTGCACTTAGTGTCACTCAGGCCTGACCTTGAAAAAGACAGGGGCAAGAGAAAATCCTCTCAGTGAACAGAGCTTTGAACAATGCACATGCCTATTCACTTTGTCTGGAAAGAGAAGTGGTTCGAGGTTAGAATATATATAGAACTGTGTACTGGAGTATAACTCAGTCAGAGGTTTGGGATTTTATTTTCCAAAAAATGACTCTTGCCCCCTGGGGCAGCTTCCCTTAGCCCCAGGACTGGCCTGGCTCCTCTCTGGGGTCCTTGCTGTACTCAGAGGGCCCCCTCATAGGGTTATGTGACCCACTCTTTCTAGGGAGCTGACGGACCACGATGGCCTAGAGTCCATAGCTCATATAGAGAACATGTCACAGATACTTTCCGAAACTCTATCTCCAGCTCTGGGTTAGGGCCCCTCCTGGCACAGACTTCTGAGAAGCTTGAATAAGGCCCTGTCATTTTCTATACCAGAATTAGCTAAGAACAATACAGATCTAATGCAAACATATTTAGAGGCATGTGGAAAGTAGGTTTAAATTTGCTTGTATTTATTCATTTTTAATTATTATTATTATTTTTTTAGATGGGACTCACTCTGTTGTCCAGGCTAGAGTCCAGTGGCGTGATCTCAGCTCACTGCAGCCTCCTCCCAGATTCAAGCGATTCTTGTGCCTCAGCCTCCTAAGCAGCTGGGATTACAGGCACCTGCCACCACACCTAGCTAATTTTTGTATTTTTAGTAGAGATGCGGCTTCACCGTGTTGGTGAGTCTGGTCTTGAACTCCTGGCCTCAAGTGATTCATCCACTTTGGCCTCCCAAAGTGCTGGGATTACAGGCATAAGCCACCACGCCCGGCCTAAATTTGCATTTGTAACAGTCTGGTAGAGCTTTGTGGGAAGAAGGAGAAGGAGATTTCTCAAGTAGCCACGTGATTGGTGATGTAACTTAAATATTTCAGATTGCAATTTAGCTCACAGACTAAGGGAGAATGAAAAACCATGCTGAGATCTTTCAAGAAATTAATCAACAAGCGCCGTTTCTTTATCATGGAAAGACTGGCCTGGGAAAGCCCTGACTCTTTCCTCTTCTGGTTCTGCAGCTTCCTCAACATCACCGAGCTACCAGGAAAGCATAATATAAAAAAGGGCTCATCCTGAAGGATGATATCCTTGTTGCCATGAATTCTTATAACATTAAACTGGCAAACAAACAAGTAAGAATCATGATTAGGATGATAGTAGTAATATTTTAAAGTAATACTATAGGCTAAAATTGTTATCTGTGGTTTTCGGCCTTTACTTTATATAAGAAACACTTGGGGAGATTTAAAAGGCACAACTGGCCTCTATTTCCTGAGATTCAGAATCAGTTGCTGTGGAGAGAGGAGCTAGGTATCTATATTTTGTTTCTTTAATTAATAAATAATAGTGTTAGCAGCAGATCCGTACCAATCTGCAGCAACCTCAATTCCCATTTTTTTTTTTTTTTTGAGATGGAATCTCACGTTGTTGCCCAGGTTGGAGTGCAGTGGCGTGATCTCGGCTCACTGCAACCTCCGCCTCCCGGGTTCAAGCAATTCCCTGCCTCAGCCTCCTGAGTAGCTGGGATTACAGGCACCTGCCACCACGCCCGGCTAATTTTTGTATTTTTAGTAGAGACGGGGTTTCACCATCTTGGCCAGGCTAGTCTTGAACTCCTGACCTCGTGATCCACCCACCTCAGCCTCCCAAAGTGCTGGGATTACAGGTGTGAGCCACTGCACCTGGCCGGCAACCTCAGTTCTTGCCTCCTCAGAAAAAAGAATTCAACCCAGGGGCATAAGGCAGAGGGAGAGACCGAGGCAAGTTATACAGCAGGAGTGAAAGTTTATCAAAAAGTTTTAGAGCAGGAATGAAGAAAATACAGTACACTTGGAAGAGGGCCAAGTGGGTGGCTTGAGAGATCAAGTGTGCAATTTGACCTTCAACTTGGTGTTTTATATGCTGGCAGGCTTCCCGGGTTGTGTTATATCTCTTCTGGTTCTTCCCTTGGAGTGGGCTGTTGGCATGTGCAGTGGCCCGCTAGCACTTGGGAGGGGCCACATGCACAGTGTGTTTACTGGAGTTGTACATATGCTCACTTGAGGCTCTTTTCCCTTACCAGTTGGGTGTTCTAGAAGAAGGTCATATACCAGTTAAACTCTGCCATTTTGCCCCTGAGTGTGCATGCATGCTTGAGCCCACTTGCCCACCTCCTGAGATCTTATCAGGAAGCTGCTGCTCACCAGTTTCAGGTGTTTTCTATCTATTGGGAGACACTGGCTGCAACCAATTATTATTGATTTAGCCACCACCTGACTGTCACCTGATGGTCACCTGACATTCCTGGTGCAGGGGGAAGTGAGGGGGCGCCTTCTCCTGCCCTTCTCATGTCTAACTACCTACTGCTATAACAATAGTTGAATAGTTGTACATGTAATTTTGGGGACCATGTGATATTCTGATACCTGTACACAATGTGTAATGAGGAAGTCAGGGTATTTGAGATGTCTGTCACCTCAAATAGTTTTCTTTGGGTTGGGACCATTCTAATTCTTCTATTTTGAAATATATAATAAATTATGGTTAACTATAATCACCCTACTGTACTATCAAATACCAGAAGTTATCCCCCATAATTGTATATTTGTACCCCTTAACCATCTTCTCTTTATTTCTCCTCCCTGCTTTCCTTTCCGGCCTCTGGTAACCATGATTCTACTCTCTACCTCTATCAGATCCACTTTTTTAGCCCTTACATATGAATGAAAACATGCAATATTTGTCTTTCTGTGCCTGGCTTATTTCGCATAACATAATGACTTCCAGTTCCATCTGTGTTGCTGCAAGTGACAGGATTGCATTCTTTTTTATGGCTGCATAATATTTCATTGTGTATATCTGCCATATTTCCTTTATCCATTTATCCATTGATGGACGCAGGTTGATTCCATATCTTGGCTCTTGTGAATAGTGCTGCAATAAATATGGGAGTGCACATATGGCTTTGATATACTGATTTCCATTCTTTTGGATATATACCCAGCAGTGGGATTGCTGAATTATATGGTAATTCTATTTTTAGTTTTTTGAGAAATCTCCATGCTGTTTTCTATATGGCTATATTACCATACATTCCCACCAACAGCGTACAAGGGTTCCTCTTTCTCCACATCCTTACCAGCATTGTCACTGTTTATTTTCCTTTATTTATTTTTAAACTTTATTTATTAATATTAATTATTTTTTTGACAGCTCTCACTCTGTAGCCCAGGATGAGTGCAGTGGTGTGAACACGGCTCACTGCATCCTTGACCTTCCAGGCTCAAGCCATTCTCCTGCCTCAGCCACCTGAGTAGCTGGGAATACAGGCACACACCACCATGTCCTGCTAAGTTTTTGTAGAAACAGGGTTTTGTCATATTGCCCAGGGTGGTCTTGAACTCCTGGACTCAAGTGATCCACCCACCTTGGCCTCCTAAAGTGCTGGAATTATAGGCATGAGCCACCACACCTGGAATATTTTATTCTTTTAGAGACAGGGTCTACCTCTATTGCAAGGCTGGAGTGCAGTAATGCAATCATAGCTGACTGCAGCCTCAAATTCCTGGCCTCAAGTGATCCTCCTGCCTTGACCTCCCAAAGCACTGGGATTATAGATATGAGATACCATGCCAGGCCTATTTTTTGTCTTTTTGAAATAGTCATTTTAACTGGAATAAAATTATATCTCATTGTGGTTTTGATTTGCATTTCCCTAATGATTGACGTTGGGCATTTTTAAATATACCTGTTGGCCATTTGTATGTCTTCTTTTGAGAAATGTCTATTCAGGTCTTTTGCCCATTTTCAAATTGGATTATTTGTCTTTTGCTATTGAGTTGTTTGAGTTCCTTCTGTATTCTGGTTACAAATCCCTTGTCGGATGGTTTTCTCCCATTCTGTAGGTTGTCTTTTTGCTTTGTTGATTGTTTCCATTGTTGTGCAGAAGCTTTTTAGCTTGATGTAATCTCATTTGTCTATTTTTGCTTTTGTTGCCTGTGCTTCTGAGGCCTTATGCAGATAAATATTTGCTCAAACCAGTGTCCCATACCATCTCCCCGGTGTTTTTCTTTTAGTTGTTTTATAGTTTAAGGTCTTACACTTAAGTCTTTAATCCATTTTGAGTTGATTTTTGTATATGGTAAAAATGAAGATCTAGTTTCATTTTTCTACATATGGATATCCAGTTTTCCCAGAACCATTTATTAATGAGGCCATTCTTTCTCCAATGTTCTTGGGGCTTTTGTCAAAAATGAGTTGGCTGTAAGTGCATGGATTTATTTCTGGGTTCTCTATTCTGTTCCGTTGGTCTACGTGTCTGTTTTTATGCCGGGACCATGCTCTTCTTGTTACTATAAGGTATCTGTCTTTTTAAAAAGCCCACAGAAAATTTAATGTGTAGTCTAGGTGGGAAACCACTGAACCAGACCTTTACCTATTACTAGGTGATTTCTGTCCCCATAGAAGAAAATACACTGATTGTGATTGGGGATGAGGTGGGAGGCAAAGATACAAAAACCATCAGAAAGAGGCTCTACAGAAACCAGATAAATGAAGGCATATTTTCAATGACACCCTGTTAGTCTCCATATTCAACAAAGATCCTGTGAACTTTTCAACCCACACTATTGTATAAAATCCACATTTCAAGCATTAATGCCAAATTGTTTATTAATAGACTGTAAAAGTAAGGCTATTGTTTAAAAAATTTCTTTGATTTGAGTTTCTTAAATGGGTAAGAAAATTTCCTATTAGAGCTTTGTTCTGTTTCTTACATCAATGAGTTAGTGAGTCATTTAACCGAAATTCTTTTTTATCTTTAAAACAGAGATAATGATTATTTTAATAACTTGAAAGGCAGTTGTGAGGCTAAATTATACAAAGGCACTTTTCAAAGAGCTAAACATTGATATGTAGTACTATTGTTATTTACTATTATTTCATTACATTTTCATTCCACATATGACTTGACTCAGTGGGCCTTAGTCTTGTTTTTCAAAAGGAGAATTTGGGAAATTACTCTTGTTATTATAATCTATCTTCTTAATGTCCTTATTTTTATTTTGGTTAACGTCCTCAGTAGCAAAAAAACTAGCAGAAGTGCTAAATAGGTGACCCCCACCAAGTGACTCACAAAGGCAAAGTATTGTAAAGGGTTCTTCTCTCCTAGGTTATTTAATAGTACTTTTTCTGACCCCATCTCTACTCTCATATTATATAAATACCCATTTGAAGGCCCATGGAAAAGTCAGTGATTTTAGTACACATGATCACAACAACAGAGCTGTCCACAGAGGGGTTGTCAGCACAGAGTGAGAAGGTGAATACGAAAACACTTGGTAAACTATGAGGTGCTAGACATGGCAGCAATGGTGGTGGTGATGCTGATGGAGATGATGGTGTTAATGACAGTGACAAACACCAGTTTGCTAATCCTGCATAAATATGTAGGAACATGAACTACTGGTCCCCACTAGACTAACAGGTGTACCAAGGAGATAGGACAGCCTCAGTAAAAAGGATAAATCCTGTGGAGTGAAGTCAAGGACTGACCAGCTCTGACGATGATAGTTCTAGGTCTCCACCCCATCCCTCTCCAATCTAGGAAATGCCAACAACTTCTATAGCAGTCTTCATTGGGTTTTCTTCTGCATGTTACTGGTTTTTGTTTGTTTGTTTGTTTTTTGAGATGGAGTCTGGCTCTGTCGCTCAGGCTGGAGTGCAGGGGAAGATCTCAGCTCACTGCAAGCTCCGCCTCCTGGGTTCACGCCATTCTCCTGCCTCAGCCTCCCGAGTAGCTGGGACTACAGGCACCTGCCACAACGCCCGGCTAATTTTTTGTATTTTTAGTGGAGATGGGGTTTCACCCTGTTAGCCAAGATGGTCTTAATCTCCTGACCTTGTGAACCGCCTGCCTCGGCCTCCCAAAGTGCTAGGATTACAGGCATGAGCCACCGCTCCTGGCCTTTTTTTTTTTTTTTTTTTTTTTTTGTGAGTTGGAGTCTTGCTCTATCACCAGGCTGGAGTGCAGTGGTGCGATCTTGGCTCATTGCAACCTCCGCCTCCCGGGTTCAAGCAATTCTCCTGCCTCAGCCTCCCTAGTAGCTGAGATTACAGGCATGCGCCACCACTCCCGGCTTATTTTTTGTATTTTTAGTAGAGACAGGGTTTCACCATGTTGGCCAGGATGGTCTCGATCTCCTGACCTAGTGATCTGCCTGCCTCAGCCTCCCAAAGTGCTGGGATTACAGGCATGAGTCACCGCCCAGAAACACTGCATGTTTCTTCTTAGTTAGTTCACTAGAAGTTTCATTATACATGTCTCTTGCTTAACTAAGCTCCTCCTCTCACACCATCTGGGCAGGTTCCACTCTGGAGACCTCAGGATGGGACGCAAACATTGTCAAAGGGCGGAGTGCAGGAAGGCAGGAGCTGCGGTGACGATCTGTTTACTGATCCTCAGGAAAGGTTCATGAATTCCTTGGTCTTACCACCAACTGACTGCTCATTCTCTAACAGCTAAGTGCTCATAGGAGAGCCGCACTTTTGAGAGGAAATCTGTGGGCTAAGACTAAAAGCCAGGACGCTTGTTCTGAGTCAGAAACTAACTTTCAATGTGACTTGGAGGAAGTTAGTCTTAGGTTTCTCGCTTGGTAAATGGGAATAACAGTACCTATCTTTCAGAAGTTATAACCTAAATGTTCATAAGTTGAAATTTTGTTTACACTTGTATTTTAAGATTTTTAAAAAATGCTTTAAGCAGGACATATACTCAGACACAATCCTCATCATTCACTTCCTGTTGTTTTCCCAAAGTATTGTCTAACTCAAAGCTTTAGTGAGGGGATACCTTGAGGTAATAAATGGAATGCCCAGGGGTTCGTTCACTCCTCCAGCAAACATTTCTCTGCTTACTAAATCCCGGAACCTCACCCAGTGAGGCCCTGGGGTTGCGGGGAGGAATGAGATGCCATGGCCACCCTGGGGGAGTTTCCAGTTTTATGGGGGAAGGCAGACACAGAAAAGCACTGGAAATAGCAAACTAACGCAGGAAAGAAAACCAAACACCTCACGTTCTCACTAATAAGTGGGAGCTAAATGATGAGAATTCATGAGCACAAAGAGGGGAACAACAGACACTAGGGTCTACTAGAGGTGGAGAGTGGGAGGAGGGAAGGAGCGGAAAAGGTAACTATGGGATACAGGGCTTAATACTGGGTGATGAAATAACCTGTACAACAAACCCCCATGCCACGAGTTTAGTTATATAACAAACCTTCACATGTACCCCTGAACCTAAAATAAAACTTAAGAAAAAAAGTACATGCAGTTACCCCAAGTGCTCAGAGCAGGCAGCTGCAATTCCATTTTGGTTTGAAGATTTAAAAGACTTCATAGGGGAACAGGGGTGGGAAAAATTGAAAAAATTGGGTTACAAACTAAACCAATGTGAAAAATTTATTAACTTTCCAAAGAAGTTCACTTGTATTATTTTTTTTTTTTTGCAAATATAAGAAGTATCATTATCTCTTTTTTAAATATGGGGAAAGATGGTACTAAAATTATGTGAACTATATATAGGGTCAAGACAAAGAAAATCTTGGCAGCCTAACTCCTAGTGAATGCTCTTTACATTAAACAGTGCTCCTCAATTCTTGTACCTGCCTAAAAGCTTACCTGCCTTAACTTCTTCACCTCTCCTCTCTTTCACATTCGTATATCACCCTTCTCTGGGAACTTTTTTTTTTTTTTTTTTTTTTTTTTGTGAGAGAGAGTCTTGCTCTGTCACCCAGGCTGGAGTGCAGTGGCATGATCATGACTCACTGCAGCCTCAAACTCCTGAGCTCAGGTGATCCTCCCACCTCAGCCTCTTGGGTAGCTGGAACTACAGGTGTGTGCCACTATGTTCAGCAAATTTGTTTTTGTTGTTTTGTAGAGATGGGGTCTCACTATGTTGCCCAGGCTGGTCTCAAGTTGTCTCAACTCCTGGCTCAAGTGATCCTCCCACCTCGGTGTCCCAAAGTTTTGGGATTATAGGTATGAGCCGCTGTGCCCAGCTTCCTCTCTTTTTTTCCCCATGCAGGTGTGGCCCAAGTTGTGCCCTTTTTCTCCCAACTCCATCACCTTTCTTTGACTCCCTCTGGGTATTCCTTTCAGGCTAAGCAGGTGGCTGGCTGTGAAGTCACGGAAAACAGTCATTCTCTCTAGCATCACAGCTAGTGGGGGCCTATGGCCATCCCACGCTGGTCTTATCTCTGAGGATTCTTCTGAGAAGTCCCATAGCTTCAGTAGCAGGTTTGACTGACTCGGGGGATGATTCTTTTGTTTCTTTAGGTCTCAGTGGCTCTTCTCCCAAAAGAACTTACATTGGATGGAGAAAGCAGAATCATCTCTACCTTGAGTGACCATTCCCGACTCTAGAGGGTGACTTGATGTCATTCCTTCTTCTTCCTTTTCTTTTTTTTTTTTTGATAGAGTCTTGCTCTGTTGCCCAGGCTGGAGTGCAATGGCGTGATCTTGGCTCGCTGCAACCTATGCCTCCTGGGTTCAAGCAATTCTTGTGCCTCAGCCTGCAGAGTAGCTGGGATTACAGGTGTGCACCACCACACCCAGCTAATTTTTGTATTTTTAGTAGAGACAGGGTTTCACCATGTTGGCCAGGCTGGTCTCAAACTCCTGACCTCAAGTGATTCTCCCTCCTCAGCCTCCCAAACTGTTGGGATTACAGGCATGAGCCACCGTGCCTGGCCTCATTCCTGCTTCTTGAGGGAGACTTTCAATATACTCTGCACAAGCTTCCCATCCTATTTGTATATCACTTCTGAAAATTGGCTCCTAGAAGAAGCCAGCCAGTCGTGTTGCATGGCGTTTTTTCTGCATGGCCTAGCATGCCAAGTAGCAAGCTATACCTGTAGGCCAAATCTGGCCCACTGCTTGTTATGATGCAACCCATGAGCTTTGAATGGTTTTTACCTTTTGGAATGGTTGAAAATAATCAAAAGAACTATAGTATTTAATGATGTGAAAATTATATAAATTCAAATTTCAGTGTTCCTAAAGTTTTGAATGTCATCAATAAAAGTTTGTGGAAATTTGTTTTCTCCGTTGCTATATACGTATTTAAAGAATCTCTTTGATTTTGTTTCTTTTTTTTTTTGAGACGGAGTTTCATTCTTGTTGCCCAGGCTGGAGTGCAATGGCATGATCTCGGCTCACCGCAACCTCTGCCTCCTGGGTTCAAGTGATTCTTCTGCCTTGGCCTCCCAAGTAACTGGGATTATAGGCATGTGCCACCATGCATGTATTTTTAGTAGAGATGGGGTTTCTCCATGTTGGTCAGGCTGGTCTCGAACTCCTGATCTCAGGTGATCCACCCTCCTCGACCTCCCAAAGTGCTGAAATTATAGGCGTGAGCCACCACACCTGGCCTTGATTTTGTTTCTTTGCCTTTAAGGCCTAAAATATTTATTATCTGATTCTTCTTTTTTTTTTTTTTTTTTTTTTGAGATGGAGTCTTACTGTATCTTGCCCAGGCTGGAGTGCAGTGGTGCAATCTCGGCTCATTGCAGCCTCTGCCTCCCGGGTTCAAGCGATTCTCCTGTCTCAGCCTCCAGAGTAGCAGGGACTACAGGCATATGCCACCACACCCGGCTAATTCTGTATTTTTATAAAAATACTAGAGAAGGGGTTTCACCATGTTGGCCAGGCTGGTCTTGAACTCCTGACCTCAGGTGATCCACCCACCTTGGCCTCCCAAAGCACTGGGATTACAGGCCTGAGCCACCGTGCCTAGTTATTATCTGATTCTTTATAGAAAATGTTTGTCAACTCTGTCCTTCTTTTTTCATTTCCTTCTTGTTCCTCTTTTTCCAGGAAGGAGTTGAGCGTCAGCGGAAGAAGTTTGTAAAACCTGCCTGAATGCCCCAAAAACTCCCCATTCTCTTCATGCGCTGCTAAATCCAAAATGTCTTTCTTTAAAAGGCTGAATCAGATGTGAAGGCTCTCTTCAATACTCTAGACCAGTGCTGCCCAATAGAACGTTGTGCAATGATGAGAACGTTCTACAATTGCTGCTGTTCAGTACGGTAACCACTGGCCACATGAGGGTATTGTGCATTTGAAAGATGGCCAGTGTGACTGAGAAACTGAATTTTCAATTTCATTTAATTTTAATTAACTTAAATAGCCACATCTGTCTAGAAGCTAGTTCATCAGACAACATTACTTGTTCAGAGAATCTGAACAAGTGTCAGACTAATTCAGAAGGGAAGCAAGAGAAATTTTGGTGGTCAGCAATCTGAGTTCCTACAAAGAACCCTGATTTTTATACTGACTAGTTTTTAAGTTTGATTTGCTTATTTTGATTCTAATCAGCTTAGCAAACATTTATTGAGTACCTATTATGTTTCAGACATTTGCCCAACATTTACATATATAATGGTAGCATAGGTTCCTGATGTCAAGAGCTCTGGGTCTAGAAGTGAGATAACAAATTAGGCACTTACTCCCCAAAGCAGGAGTAGTGTTTCCTCAGGTGCCACAGCTTTTCTTATTCTTCTCTCTCTTTTTTGTTTTTTTTTTTGGAGACGGGGTCTTTATCTCGTGCTCAGGCTGGAGTGCAGTGGCTTGATGTAGGCTCACTGCATGCAATCTCAAAATCTGGGGCTCAAGCTGTCCTCCCACTCAGGCTCCCAAGAAGCTGGGACCACAGGTGCACGCCACCACACCTGGCTAATTTTGTTTATGTTTTGTAGAGACAAGGTTTCACTATGTTGTCCAGACTGGCCTCTAACTCCTGGGCTCAAGCAATGTTCCTGCCTTGGCCTTCCAAAGTGCTGGGATTATAGGCACAAACCACTGCACCCAGCCAAGTCCCACAACTTTCTTCTCCGAGGCTGTACTGTCTCTTTATAATGGCGGTCTTATCCCTTGCTTGAACCTTCACTTTCTCAATTCTGGAACCTTCTACATTGCTCAATGCTGCTTCTACATCTTGTAGATTCCTTATTCTGGGTGCTGGAAACTTCTTCCTCTAACAGTGGAGATTTTTTTTCCAGAGAACTGCTCTACCTGCCTGTTACTGGCTGATACATCTCTGACCAAAACAACTGTATACAGGACAAAACCTCAGTTCTTCAGGGTCAGGGTAGGAAGTCAGAGGTAAGAGATCCATAAATCTGTACTCTCCCTAAGCCACAAGCTGTCTCTTTGGATTAGCATAGAGTAGCAAATGGCCATGGGGCATGTCCCTTGGGTCCCCTGAGTCTTGTGGAACTGGATTAGTGACCTAACTATGTTAGGCCCTGCTGCAGGCAGTGGCTTTCTTTGGAAGGACATGAGGTGGTGTGAGAAATCACACAACTTGTTGTGAGACCACAGGGGCAGATAATGCCTCATCTGCCTTCATCACAATGTTTGAACCTTAATCCTTTGATGATAGCTTTGCCACAGAATTTTTTTAAATCTCTGGACATTTTCCCAAACTCTGTTGAATTTCATTTTGCTGACTTCATCTCATCCTGTGTGTTCCAGGGACTGGTGTCTGATAATTCTATTAGAGCAAACTTTCTCTTGAGGTTTTGGGGAAAAGAATGAGACATTCTTCATATTGACTCTGTTTAGAGGGAGATAGGACATGAGTCCAGGAGTGCAAATGGATAGACAGACACAAGAGAATGCTTTGTCTTTGAGGAGATCCCAGAGTGTCATGGGCATCGGGTAGGGGATGGAGCTTGAACAGAAGCCTGGTGAAGAATTATCTGCTCCCTAACCCCTACCCAGGGTCACTGCAGAGTGAAATTCTGGCCCATGGTCTGTCTCCCACATGGTCAGCATGGCCTCTGTGGCAGACTGCTTTGGCTTTGCAGGTGCAAGGTTTCCCGTGAGGCCATGCTGGAGAGCATCACCAGAAACAATTAAAAACACCCTTGGCCTATTGTCATTGTCACTCGTGAAGCCAAATGGAGAAGGAATGTGAGGGGGTAAAGTGTTAAGGGGGGCAGGGAGTGAGTGGGAAAGAAAGAATATGAAAGGTGTCATCTGGGTGAGTTTGGGCCCATTCACAAGAATGCAGCAAAGTGCAGAGAGGTGGGGGTGTCTGCATGAACCTGATGCAGGCTCAGATGACTCTTAATTTATTCTGTCAGAATTTCCCCATCCAATCAGTGACCTTCCAAAGGAAAGGGCTATATTTTTGTTGAATGTATTTTCAATGTATAGTATATTTGTTTTTAAAGCTAAATATATGTGTGTATTTTTAAAATCAACTTTTAAATGTAATTTGAATCTTTGCTAAGTCAGAAGACATCTCCTGAGTGCTCCAGGATAGAATACATTTAGTAGGTTTTTATTAGTACAGTAATAAGGGTGAATAGCTGAAAACGAATGCTTGAGGTTTGGAAGGTTGTATCCTCTCCTGAGTTTCTGGAGCATTCTGTTACAAGATTATTACAACCATTACCTTGGTTTCAGCTTCCTAAGAGCCAATGGTTGAAGAACTTGGGCTGTTTCACCTTGGGCAGGCTAAGGGATGACCGAATTTCATGAAGAAATATAAACAACAATAACACACAGCTTCAGATTTGCTCAGGCCAAATCAAGAATAAATGAACTGAAATAGCAGCAGAGAGAATTTTGATTAAAACAAAACAAAACTCACACACACACATACATTGTGTCCTTTACTGCTCTAGTCCTGGCAGACTCTGTGGGTGAATCCAGTGTTTTCAGAGGGACAAAAATCTGTGACGATATGGGCAGAGGCAGGTAAGCAAACTGAATGCCCAAGATCCAGCTGACGCTGTTTCTAGAAGGCTCCTCCTTTCCCTTTCTGACCTTACCCAGCCAGAGTTGAAGCTGCACCTTCTTACAGTAAATACCAGCAAAGCTCCACCTAACCGGGGCTTCCCAAAAGAGTACCCTGGACAGAATACGCCGGCCCATAGCCCAAGTTCCATTTGACTTACGGCATCCTGGACTTCCCTCAAAGTAGTATGTGCTTAGAAGACACTTTCTCCCCATAGACAACAGAAGTCCTCAGTGCCCTACAAACATGTGAAGAATGTCAGGAGTCCATCATGTGTCATGGGCTGAGCCTCCAGAGAACTAAGTTCTAACCTGGTTATGTTGGGAACTGGCCATCAAGCAAAGGTGAGTAGCCTATCCTCTATGAGCCTTGCTATCATCGCCTGTATCACGAGGGATATTTGACTAATAATCTCTAAGATCCTTCCCAGCACTGACATTTTATAATTCTCTTGTAACTTGTGCTTTCCCTGTTCTACACTTAAGTCAAGGTTCCAAACAGGGTCACATTAAGAATTATCATTGCTGTGCCATGGGCTCCTGCATCCTCCACTGTCTCTGTGAGATCTCTCCTTTAGGTTTTATCAGCAATCCTCAGGAATCTTTTGCATGTGCTCACATGATCCCACACAGACTCTGCCCCATGAGGGTGCTGATGTCTGCCAATGCTGCTGTCACCATGTCCCGAAAGATATAGACAGTTACAGTCTCAGAAGAATTCAGGATCCCCCAAATGCTGCTGTATTAGCACAGAAGCAGACAGAATGTTGCTCCTTCCCACTTTAGTTATGTTTTCTCCCCTGGCATCAAATTGTGCTGTTTGCATCTCCCCTAGCTTCTGAAAACTGGCTATTGCAGCTTCAGTGTACAGTTTTTTGTTTTGTTTTGTTTTGTTTTGTTTACCTGGAGCCAAGAGAGGAGCCCACTGACGTCTGAAGTACCCAAGCCCACTCCGCTCCAGGATGTAGACTCCCGCCACCAAAATCCCCTTCCAAAGTGACCCTTGCCCCGCCTTTCTGTGACACACAACCAGACAGGTCTGAATTGCTGAAATGAACGCTATTTAGGCTGAACCGGGGGGACCCTGATATGCTATTTAAAGAAAAAAGAAATGAGAAATCACAGGAATCTTGAAGCTATTCATCTTGAGGACCATTCACGGAAGCAGTGAAATTAAACACAGCATCCTTCAATATATTCCCTCCACACGTAAGCTTGGGCTATTGTTCCTTCATAATGCCAATTTACCTCTGGGAGTTTGAGAGGCGGGTACTCATGTCCTCTCAGCACAATCACCAAAGCACTGCACCAGGTATCAGGAGGAAACAAGAACAAATCGATTGTCAGGAAGCCTGACGGTTGACCCAAACACAGCAGAGCTACGGAAAATTGTTTTGGAAAGTATTTCTTACATAGCTGCCTGTGGTTGTTCAACCTGATTCTTAGACTGGACTGGAAGAGGAAAACCGCTCATTCATCTGAGAAGCCTTCATGTTGCTATTTTATTAAGGACAGAAACATGAAGATAAAAAAATCCATGGTTCTGCCTCATTTTCTGCTCCCTCCTTGACTTTTCTCTGCAAGTCTCAAGCACTCTTTATGCTCTATGGGCAGTCATCAATAGGAGAAAAGACTGATTTGATTTAAACTCACAGCTTCCTTTTAAAGGGCTCCTTCCTACTCACCTGCTCATTTGATTAACTGGGGGCACAAAGAGGGTAGGAAATCCAAGAGGCAAAAGTGAAGGACCCCAAATAATGCATGCAGAATCTTTAGTGGTGAACTGTTGGGCTGGAAAAATTGTCAACGTGGAATCTAAAATGGGTTCTGTCATTTGTAAGATCCTTTAACCATCCTACTTCTCTTAATAACCATGTGAGCTATCCCAAAATAGATTTACTATTAGAAGACCTATTAGAAGACACAGAGGGTATTATGGATGTGTGTTTAAGCCACAGTTTGAGCAAGATTGCGTTTCTGTAGAATCATGATCTATGAAAACTTTCTGGTTGAATTCTTCATGTTACTAGTAAATGAATTTCTTTTGAAGAGAGTGTAGAAGAAGCTGTGGAGGAATCCTGCCAACAGCAAGAGTGAAGATGAAGCTCTATATGAAATGAGGAAAGGGTCAGACCTGCCACTGCAGAGCTAGTCTGTTCTTATGGATGAAAGCCAGCTTCTGGGCCTTATTCATTCATTCACTTTTCATTTATTCGCCCATCCATCCACTCCACACATACTTCTGGAGCCTCTACTAAATGCTAAGCACTGAAAGTCTTAGGGACAGATCAGTGAACAAAATAGACAAGCTTGCTGCCTTCTTGGAGCCTGCAACCTGGAAAGGGAGTCAGACTAATATGACACAAATAAATTATGTAATTGTGATCATGGTAAGTGTTAGGAAGGAAGAACATAGGGTGCTATGAAAGCAAATTGGAAGAGTGGTGAAGGGTCAGAAAAGTTTCCATGAGGAAAGCTGAAGGGTTAGCCAGATGAACGGGAGGGGAGCCTGGGGAAACGATTTAAGCAGGAAATGATCCATGACTGAAGGGAGAGGCAGGCAGGTGTGTTGTGTGAGTGCGTGTGTGTGTGTGTGTGTATGTGAATCTCAACGAAATGAAATCATCAGTAAAAAGCAAGTAAGCAAAACTCAGTGAAAAGAAGGGAAAACAAAATACAAATCAACCCCAGTAGGGCAAGAATATGCTCCTAAAAGTTGCCAACTGTGGTGGCAAGAGAGTGAGTGCAGGGTGCCCTCCACTCAGGCTAGCTTCCACCCCTCCCACATTGAAAGCAAAAGGCATTTTGTAGAAGGATGACGTTGTCTTTCATTACCGAATCTCCAAATGGTACACTGAATCAGATGGATGCTGTGAATTCTTTATACATTTGATATGGTTATCAATGAGTAGAATGGCAAAGTTGGAGGTGGATATAAAACTAAAATTACTGAACATCAATGTTGAGGCAGGCAAATGGCTAGGCACTTTGTGGCCATTATTTAAATAGTCCTGTCAGGTGGATAGTACACATTTTATAATCAAGAGAGGAACTGTAGTTCTGGGAAGGTAATTAAAGATGAATGAAGATCAACACACTCAAGTTGGTCTGGCTTCCATGTCATGGAATTTCTGCATTGCCACTCCGCTTTGCAAGTTTAGAAGACCCCTGTTATGGTTTGAATGCTCATCCCCTCAAAACTCCTGTGAAACTTAGTCCCCAGTTTAGCAGTATTGAGAAGTGAGGCCTTTAAGAAATGATTGGGTAATGATGGCTCTTCACTTGTGAATAAATTAATCCATGTATGGATTAATGGAGTAATGGGTTATCATGGGAGTGGCATTAGTGGCTTCATAACAGGAGGAATAGGCCAGTTGCTGTGGCTCACCCCTGTAATCCCAGCATTTTGGGAGGCTGAGGCGGGAGGATTGCTTGAGGCCAGGAGGTTGATACCAGTCTGGGCAACATAGCAAGACCCCGTCTCTACAAATAAAAACTTTAAAAATAAAAATAAAAATAAAAAGGAGAAAGAGGGACCTGAGCAAGCACACTCAGTTGCCTCACCATGTGATGCTCTACACCAGGTTGGGACTCTTTAGAGGGATCCTGTCCAGCAAGAAGGCCCTCATGGAATGCTGAGCCATGCCCTTAGATTTCTCAGCCTCCAGAATTACAAGCAATAAATCTCTTTTCTTTATGAATAACCCGGTTTCAGATATTCTGTTATAAGCAACAGAAAATAGATTACCCCAAACCGATAGAAGTCATTTGGTCCCAATCAATGTCCTCCTCCGAAAATAACAAAAATAACAGAAAATAAAAAATAACAACAACAACAACAAAAAAACCCCAGAAAATAACAAATTTTCTGGAGGAGGACATAGAGGCTCACAAAGTTTAAGGGGTTCATGTAAGGCTGGAATTATGGCAAATGTAAAGTGGACCTCTGTTTTCCCATTACTAATCCACACATCTTTTCTGTTTCTTACTGTTTTATAACTCTAGTTAAAAACACACACTTACTTGTGAATGATTAGGTTGCCAGAAGTACATATACATTCATTATTTTTCTTGAGTTATACCATTTTTTCCCTGAAAACTTCAATGTTGAAATATGTAGTGGGAACGTCTTTTCAAAAAACAAAAACCCTACTATATAATACATTTTGTAATGGGGCAATCATACTTTTATTATTTTTGTATTTTGAACTTTCATAAAGCAGGAGATGTTTGTGTTGGACAACCAACTTGTGTTGTACCTTTTATATGATATTATATTATAATATAAAAGATATATTATATTATATAAAAGGGAAGGAAAAACAAAGAAGAAGGGAAAAAAAATACAAATCAACCCCAGTAGGGCAAGAATATGCTCCTAAAAGTTGCCAACTGTGGTAGCAGGAGAGTGAGTGCAGGGTGCCCTTCACTCAGGCTAACAAGAGTCTTGAGGGGATGAACATTCAAACCATAGCAGATGTCTCCTAAGCTTGCAAAACAGAGTGGCAATGTAGAAATTCCATGACATGGAAGCCAGACCAACTTGAGTGTGATGATCTTCATTCATCTTTAATCACCTTCCCAGAACTACAGTTCCTCTCTTGATTATAAAATGTGTACTATCCACCTGGCAGACTATTTAAATATTAAATGAAATAACAATATTCTATATAAAATTATATATATTGTATATTATATAACGGTTGTCCAACACAAGCATCTCCTGCTTTAAGAAAAGAGGAATATAGTATTCATCTAATAAAATGGAAAGTCCTAAATAAAGTATGTTTAATTTGTTAGCTTCTCTAATAAAATCTCATATCCAGAATAATATCTTGGTCCATACACTGTGTCAGTGAAATAATACCATAGAATCAGAAGATAGAAAATGGTAACCAGTGCTCCATTAGGGAAGAATTCTACATTTGCAACCACAGAGTCACTCCTAATTGGTTTTGACTTCAGACATATGATTTCACTCTTTTGGCTTCAGATTCTACATCTGGGAGATGAAGGGATTATAGCTGATGGTCTCTGTACATTCCCCTCTAGCTTTCAAGTTCAGTAAGATAATGGGTCTTGAAGGTATACTTACAACCAGCCCATCCTTTCCTTCTTGGTCAATAAACCCCAACTGTCATTCTCACCTGCTGGTTGTCTCTTAACTTCAATTTCCCACTCTTCCCTATAGGATCTTAGAAATACTAAAGGGAACATCTAATATTCACAATTCCTGGGCCTGAGCGCCCCCTGGGCACATAGAGATAAACTGCTGTAGCCCTGGAAGAAATCAGGGCTCTGGGAAGCCGAGGCCTAACTAAAGTTCTAACCAAATCCCTGAACTTCCCTGTTTGTACTATGAGAAGAGAACTGTGGGACTTTCCTGACTTGGGCAGGAAAGGAGCTTGGAAGAATGAGAGGGAATGGGTGGCAAGCTCTATCATCAAACAGGTGCTGCAGGGGGCTCTGCAGGGCTGTCCCCCAACAGGTACATTTGGAAGGGAGGGAGATGAGGTAGGGACTTGGCAGATGCTGCCCAGTGGACATAAGTCAGTGGCCACACAGTGAGTGTACAGGGGCTAAAGGGCAGCCATTTGAAAAAATGTGCTGTTCAACTGAATAAGCTCACAAGGAAAAGATTACTAAATATCAATAGTGTTGCCTGCATTGTCCTCCAGTTCCAATAAATATTAGGCATGCATCTCAACAGAGATTTTATCTTTGTGTATTTACCATTTTTGATGCTTTCTTTCATTTCTTTTACTATTTTATATACATACCTTCTGCATTCATAGGCCATATTACCATTATTTTAAGCCTGTTAGGATATGGCTGTCCTGTAGTGAGGCACTTTTTGAGAAGTAGAGTATGTGCATGAGCCTGCATATGTGTGTGGTTTGTATGTGCTGCGTATGTTTGTGTCTGTGTGTGGTATGTGTGTGTGGTGTACATGAGTGTCTTCATGTGTTTCTGTGTATGTATGTGTTGCATGTGGTGATGGGTGTGCACGTTTGTGTGTGTGTATGTGTGGTATATGTGTTTCTCTGGGTCTGTGCATGGTGTGTCTCTCTGTGTGTGATTTGTGTTATGTATGTTTGTGGCTCTGTGGGTGTTTATTGGGTTGTGTATGTGTGTAGTGTGTATGTTTGTGTGTGTTGTATGTGTGGTGTGTATATCTGTATGTGTGGTGTGTCTGTCTGTGTGTGTGGTCTATCTGTGTGTATATTTGTGCTGTGTATATTTGTGACTCTGTGGGTGTTTATGTGGGCTGTGCATGTGTGTAGTGTGCATGTTTGTGTCTGTGTGTGTCTGTATGTGATGTATGTGTCTGTGGTGTGTCTGTGTGTGTATTTGTGCTATGTATGTGTGTGGCTCTGTGGGTTGTGTATGTGTATGAGTTAACTCCCGTGTGCAGACTGCAGCCCCTCAGGCCTAGACTCTGGGCTCTTCTCTCAGGCCTTAGCATCCATGCCAGGCAACTGCGATTTCTCAGGCACTCCTGGGAACTGTGCCTTGTGTCCCAGAGAGCATGTGGAAAGCACTTTCTGTGGCAGGTGTCTGAGAGCCTGCAGGGTCGCTATGTGCATAAGGTGTGGCACTCAACAGCTCTGCGGAGGATGAGTGTCTGTGGTTATCAGCAGAGTCAGTGCACTGAAGAGGCCATTATCACAGGCACCACAGTGCATGAATCATGGGATATGTCATTTTCTATTTTAGAAAGAAAAAGAAAACATCTCTTGAATGAATCAATCAATTCTCATTAGGCCCATTCATAACCACATTGCCTGGTCCTCTTTCAGGAGCTAGAAGAGGTGGCCCGCATCCAAATCCACCATTCAATCCATAGGCCTTTGCCCCATTTTCCGGCCCCATTTCCTTGCTTGATGTGTGCACACAGCTCTGCCTCATGCTGTGAGTGGGTACACCTCCTCTGTGTCCCTCAGTCGGCCTCCTGCCCCCTGACTTGGGTCACAATCAGGAGGTGAAGACACTTTCTGGAAGCCACAGCATTCCAGGTTGGTGTAATTTTCTGTTTAAACTCGTAATGAATGAACTCTTCTAACATTCATTCAGTAGGTGTGGCCACACGCAGGATTAGGCATTCAAGATGCAGGGAGGATTAGCTAAAATGGTAGTTAAGAGCATAGGCTTAGAATAAGATAGAACCTGTTCACATTCCTTCTTCACCCCTTCCTCTGTGACATGGGACAGACAAGGTAACTTCCTGAAGGCTCTGCTTCCTCATTTGTCAAATGAGCACTTACCTAACTGTGGTGCTGTGAGGCCAATGACAGCTGAAAGTGCCAGCAGTGGTGTGGATGGTCACTGAACTTTCATTCTTGCCTCTTGCTGGGCGAAGTTAGAAAGCTGAGCACCGTGATTCCCAGGCTCCTTTGCAGTCGGGGTTCTAGATGCAAGCTGTCTTCTACCAAGTAGAGGCACTTGGTGCAAGATGTGCAAAGCAGAAGCTGCACCCCTTTGCAGCCATTTTGCTGGCCAGCAAAGCTGGGGAAATGTAAGGTTTTTCTGCATCGGAGCTCCAGAGTCCATTCTCCAGCTTCCTGGGTATTGAGAGGCAGGAATTGTAGCAGAAGCAGCAGTCACTTCTGGAGTCCAGCACAGCTCCAGAGGTGCCCTAGAGGTGGCAACTTCCCTGGTGGTTCATTTCTGTACTGCTTTGTGAGCCCCAGCCTAGAACCTGCTTCTTCAGCCCTTCTAAGCATTTTCCAAGTACCTTATCCATTGAGTAAATCCCTTCCTACTAAATATAAGTGAAGCAATTTCTGTTTCCTGCAGATAAAACTAATCCTAACAGATAAAACTATTATTATTTGTATACAGAAGAACAAGTTAAAGTAATAGCAGCTGCCGCATATTGGTTATACCATAAGTCCAGATTTTTATAGATGGTATCTAATTTCATTCTCCCAGAAAAGTCACACAGCCCCTAAGGGGCCAATCAGAGTTTGAACCTAGGTTTCTCTGCCACCAAAGGCCAAACCATTATACTCCTGTATTCATGCTCTGAAAGAGCTCACAGGTCAGGACGGATGCATTCTGGTGAACAAATGGCTACAGTGCAGTGAGAGAGATGCTGAAAAAAAACTGTGGGCCCAGGCCTGTGGAGCCCAGATGAGAAAGTGTCTAACTCTGCCTAGCCTCGGAAGTCCAAGATAGAGTCTGATTCCCACCTTGGCAAGGAATCATGACCTCCAGGCTCCTTAAGATGTTGGGGACCTCTGCCTTGAAGTTCCAATGTCCTGTTTCTCAAGAAATCGTGATTTAGGAACTCCACAGAAGGAAGAAGGAAAGGGAGAAATGAGAGAGGGAGGGAGAAAGCAAGGCAGGGAGGGAGGGAGGGAGCCCTAGCCTGCAGTGACATTTGGCTACCTGGAGGGCTGAACTCTTTGGATCCTATTCTCAGCTCTTTTACCCAGGCTTTCAGGTACCATGGTTTACTCACACACCTGGCCTTGCCAAATTGTACCACTCCTCACCCTTTTCTAGCACCTGGAAAATGGGTTTGCCTTTATTTGGTGGTTTCCTTTTAATGTCTGTCTTTTCAGGAATTGAGATAATTTTTCCTTCACTCTAATTTAAAGGCTTATGAACACATATAAAAGCTTAGGAGTACCAATGTGTTTCTGAAAGGTTTGTTTGTTTGTTTGTTTGTTTTGAGAAGGAGTCTCACTCTGTCGCCCAGGCTGGAGTGCAGTGGTGTGATCTCGGTTCAGTGCAACCTCCGCCTCCTGGGTTCAAGCAATTCCCTGCCTCAGCCTCCTGAGTAGCTGGGATTATAGGTGCCCACCACCATGTCCGGCTAATTTTTGCATTTTTAGTAGAGACGGGGTTTTACCATCTTGCCCAGGCTGGTTGAACCCCTGACATAGTGATCCACCCGCCTCGGGCTCCCAAAGTGCTGGGATTACAGGCGAAAGCCACCACACCTGGCCTGAAAGGTCTTTTAACACTGAAAAAAACAAAACAAAACAAACAAAAAAAAGAAACCAAGACTTATTCAGCCACATCTCTAAATGAAACGTGCATCCCAGCAAACAATCATAGATGGCCTCCCTTATTAGGGACCTGGAGATCCTAGGCTATAGGAAATACATATCCTTTGCATTTGTATGCTTTAAATTTACAAAAGAATTTTTAGTTGTTTTGTTTTTTAACTCTCAACTGATTTTTTTTTTAAAAAGATACAACTGATTGTTTGATCTGCTGCCTGCAAGATGTTTAGAATAGGCACACTATTCCTGTTTCAGAGGAGTAGGTTGAAGCCAGAGTCCCACACATCTAGTAAGTGACGGAGTTAATTGATGACTCTGAATTAGTGCATTTCCCTGTTTTCCTTGAAAGTAAACCTTTCCCCAGAGCTGTTGGAATAAAAGGCGTGGGGGTCTCTTTTTTGCTCTTCCTCTGCCTACCTGAAGCATATGTGAGGAGCTGGCTCTGTTTCCCTGGCTAGAACCTGGAGCAGAAAGTCCCGACCTGTGGCGTCAGCCCTGGAAGTGGAAGCAGGGTCCTGTGGAGGAGGTGGTTCCAGATGTAGGGCCTCTGATTTCTTGCCTCTCAGCTCCCTCAGTTTCAGGATTTGCTACCACCCCCTAATTTCTAGGTAATGGCCTTGTAAAATTTTATAAATTGTATCATCAGGAGTGATGTGGTTAGGTTTTATGTCCCCACCCAAATCTCATCTTGAATTAGAATTCCCATAATCCCCAGGTGTCAAGGGAGCGACCAGGTGGAGGTAATTGAATCATAGGGGTGGTTTCCCCCATGCTGTACTCGTGATAGTGAGTGAGTTCTCACGAGATCTGATGGTTTTATAAGGGGCTCTTCCTCCTTTGCACTCCTTTCTGTAGTCTGGTGAAGGTGTTTTTCTTCTGCTTCGCCTTCTGCTATGATTGCATGTTTTCTGTGAGGCCTCCCGAGCCATGCTGAACTGTGAGTCAATTAAACCTCTTTTCTTTATAAATTACCTAGTCTTGGATAATTCCTTACAGCAGTTTGAAAACAGACTAATACAAGGAGCCTAAACCTTGAGCACATTTTCTAATTTCTAGACCCTGGGTAACTGGCTCCTCTCTCCACATTTAGCCCCATGTGCATGGTCAGACCCTTAGCAGAGCCCTGGGCATGGGGCCAAGGAATTGCAGAAGATTCTGGTCCCAGGACAACTGTTAGATGATTTCAGAGAGATAAAGACCACCACATATGTGCACCTCAAATAGTTTCAGGACACACAGGACCTGAAATACCACAGTATTTTATAGAGGACACAAAAAGGGGGCTTAGAAATTATTAAGCCTTCAGAAGAAGAGATGATAGGAGAGAAGTAACAGTGGAGATAATGAAGCATTTGTAAGATAATGATCTCAAAGTACAGATAGTACTTGCTGATTTCAAAAGCTTTCTCACCTATATTATTTCATGTAATTCTCAAAGTAATAGTCTAAAGCTGGGTGCTGTGACATGCGCCTAAAGTCCCAGCTACTTAGGAGGCTGAAGTAGGAAGATCATTTGAGCCCAGAAGTTCTAGGCTGTCGTACGCTATGAATAGCACCTGCACTCCAGCCTGGGCAACACAGCAGGACCCTGTATCTTAAAAAAAAAAAAAAATAGTAACAGCCTTGTGAAGTAGGCAGAGCAGACATTACCATGCCAGTGTAAAAGACAAAAAGCCTGAAGCTTGGGGTTGAGGTCTTCTGATCCCAAATCTAGCTCTCCGATTAAAATTAGGAGCAATATTGTATATAGCACCACCAATTAAAAAAAAAAATCTAATGTCCCAATTACCTGATTCTGGTTTCTACCTGCTCAGTCTCCTGCAAATTCCCTCTTGATTGGTTCTGGGAGTCCCCAAGAGGTATTTCACATGTGTGCTCAGGAACAAGGCCACTCACAAGTTTCCCTTCTGAAGGCTTCCCTGGTTCTGGGGCCCTGATTAATGTCATACTGCCCTGGGTCACTGCCCAGACCCCACTGTTGGCCATCACCTCCCTAGAGCAGTCCTCTTTCCTATAGCCACAGGCCCCGCCCTTTCTCTGGTAGCATTTGCTTCCATTCCCCAGGCTGTCAAGGATATTTGTGTGGCCTATGACAGAACAGGAGAGAGTGGCTCTCTCTTCATGGAATTACACTTTGTTAGAGGCTCCCAAAGCCGTGTTAACATGCTTCCAATGTGAGAGAGGTTAACTCAGACACTTAGGTCAGCTTTTATCTCTCCAGGGGGAGGGCTTGGGATGGATGCATTTAATAGCCATGCAATTCTGTAAAGTTCCACTCAGTATCTTTGTTCTGTGCTTTATTCCTACCCTCTCAGTCTCTGTCAGTCTCTTAATCAGTCAACTCAGGAACCAAATGGAGTAAAGTGCATATTTTGGGTGGATTCTTTGTTGCTCAAAACTGAGGAATCAAGCAGAGTTGGACAACTCATTGTTCCTTAATCTCTTAATGCTACTGTTTGGGTACAGAGGAACTCTTGTCTTAACCTGACACGTCAGTGTAGTTTGAAGTACTCGCAATCCAGTGATGAAGAAGATGGGCACAGTTCCTGCTGCCTTGGATGTTACAGTCTGAGAGGTCGATGGTACCATGCCTGCTTTCTTCTTTAGGATGAATGTTTCGTGGGAAGCTTATCTAGATTATTCACTCTCCTCCCACTCCCCTACCTCTATCCTCCACCCACACTCCCAATTTACAAAAAAAAATTTTTCTAACTGAATTTTTATTTTTAGATAATTGCCAATTAATGTGCAGATGTAAGAAATATAGAGAGATCCTTTGTATTACTTATCCAGTTTCCTCCTGTGGTAAAATCTTGCAAAATTATAGAATAATATCACAAGCAGGATATTGACATTGACACAGTCAAGATACAGAACAGGCCAGGCACAGTGGCTCATGCCTGTAATCCTGGCACTTTGGGAGGCTGAGATGGGAGGATGGCTTGAGCCCAGGAGGTCGAGGCTGCCGTGAGCCATGTTCACACCACTGCACCCAGGCTGGGTGACACGGCAAGACTTCGTTTCAAAAAAAAAAAAAAGAAAGAAGAAAAGATACAGAACATTTCCATCACTACAAAGATACCTCGTTTTGCCCTTTTATACCCACCTGCACCTCCCGCCTCACCACTCCATCCCTGATCCCTGGCAACCACTAACCTGTTTTCTATTTCTATAATTTTGTCATTTCAGGAATATTGCATTAGCTGAATCATACATCACGTGATGTTTTAGAATTTTTTTTTGGTTTTGTTTTTGTTTTAAACTGCATAATTTCCCAATTCTCTGGAGATTCATTGAAGTAGTTTTGTTTCTCGCTGAGTAGTATTCCCTGGTATGGATGTACATGTGTTCTTCCTTAATTTGGATACCATACTTGTATGAATACAGCCAAAGACTGCAAAGACCCTTTAGTAGGCCCTGTCCTTGATTCCTTGTTTTTCTGTCAGTTAATATTCCCAGGTTCTTTTCAGGTGAATACTGAAATTTACATAGATATGCATCAAACTTTGTCTTGCTAACTGCAGCCTACCAGATACTTCTGCCACTTGAGTCTGTCACTTAACATACTAGGCACCTCTCCCAGTTTTGTGTCATCTGTGAGTGCGATAACATGTACTCTCAGAACAAATTTGATATGCAAGTATTGAAGAGGACAGGACACAGGCACAACTCACATTCAGACTAGTGTGGTACACTTAAGCCTCTTTGGACTTAGTTGCTTAGTGAGTTAGGAAGCTGCCTGTGTTCCCACATCTTGCCCATGAGACCATTGTGAGAGCTTTGGAAAAATGTTTTGCTCAGATCCAGCTACAGTACATTACCTGTTTGGTAATTCTACCAAGAAAGAAAATCGGAGCTTGATGGCAGTTGCTCTTAATGATCTCCAGTTGATGTCTAGCATGGTGGTGCCTGTTTGTAATATTACACCATCTGCCTCAAGCACTTAGCCTGAACTTTTTCTTATACTTCCTGCTCTGAACACAACCGAAACAATTATCTTTGTTGTCCTTAGGATTTTTACAAATCTCAGCTTTTTCTGAAACCATTATTTTGAGGTCTTTGTTGTATCTTTTGTGCTTTCTTTTAAAATCTGAGTGCCCTGGACAGCCAAATTGTTAATTTCTCCATATTATTTTCTGCATGTACACACACACATACACACAAAGGAGATTGAATTATTTATGTTTATATTAACAAAACATTTAATTTTTACAATCTTCTAAGCCCCTTGAGATGTCTTGTCTTTTGGAGTTATTGACCACAGGATCATTCTTTTTTTGGTTTATTTTTACGAAATCCACTTTACTAAAGTTGAATATGTGATTAATTCTTCCTGGAATTCTCTTTCTTAACTACTAGGTTGGTGCAGAAAATCCCGCAATTAATTTTGCATCAACCTAGTATATGGTCTTTAAGACAGCATGGCTACCTTTCACCACTCTCAAGAGGCCTAGTTAAGAAGTGAGCTTTGGAGTCATAAATCTAGGTTGGGCTTTTGGGTTCTTTATCACTAGCTACGTAACCTCTTTAACCCTCAGTTTCCTCATCTGTAAAATGTGAATAGTTTCATAGAATTGGGAGGATTAAAAAAGGTAATTCTCTGCATATAGTAAGTACTCAATAAATGTTAGCTTTTATAATTAAAGTATTAAAGTATTTATTACTGTAATCAAACATGTTAAGTGCTCAATAAGTGTAAGCTATTGTTATTTTATTTATTTGTATTTGTTTATTTTGAGACTGAGTCTGGCTCTATTCCCCAGCCTGGAGTGTAGTGATGTGATCTTGGCTCACTACAACCTTGGCCTCTCAGGCTCAAGTGATCTTCCCACTTCAGGCTCCTGAGTAGCTGGGACCATAGGCACCTGCCACCACACCCAGCTAATTTTGGTAATTTTAGAAGAGATGGGGTTTCACCATATTATCCAGGCTGGTCTCGAACTCCTAGGCCCAAGCGATCTGCCTGCCTTGGCCTCCCAAAGTGTTGGGATTATAGGCATGAGTCACTGTGCCCAGCCAAAATTATTTCATTTTATTTATTTATTTATTTATTTATTTATTTTTGAGACAGAGTCTCGTTCAGTCGCCGAGGCTGGAGTGCAGTGGCTCGATCTCGGCTCACTGCAAGCTCCGCCTCCTGGGTTCACACCATTCTCCTGCCTCAGCCTCCCTAGTAACTGGGACTACAGGTGCCTGACACCACATCCGGCTAACTTTTTTGTATTTTTAGTAGAGTAAGGATTTCACCATGTTAGCCAGGATGGTCTCAATCTCCTGACCTCGTGATCCGCCTGTCTTGGCCTCCCAAAGTGCTGGCATTACAGGCGTGAGCCACCGCACCTGGCCCTTTTATTTTTATATGAAGTATCACATTCATTTCTTTATCCATGCTTAGCCCATATCTGAAATCATGTTTTGCTACCAAACCTTTCTTATTTTCTCCAGAGATCAGCTGGAGACATTTACCATTATTGTTATTCTTTCTGTTTCAACACCCAAGATTCTCCATCATACTGGCTATGAGTTTTATCTAAATCTTTTCCTCTCTCCTCATCAAATGTTAATGTAAAGCCCTCTTGATCAGTTAATGAACCTCCTGTCAAACTCTCTTCCTGTTCTGTCTCTTGGCAAGAGCCCATTTCTCTATTATTATAAGCCATGGTCTAGGAAAATCAAACCTGTTTTTCAACTTGTTTATGAAGTGTGCACTTCCCTTTCAGTATTAAGGTCAATACTTACGACTGGAATGTGAGATAAAATGACCTTCAGTGGATCGTAAGTGGATGACTGTTTGGCATTTTGTTTTTGATTTCACAGTCATCTGAGATACACACTCAAATTTCTTTGTGCTGTATTGTCCCTCTCCATGAGGGTCAGTGGCAGTGGGTAGTGGTCAACAGGCTTGGGGACTCTTGGCAGGGTCCTGTATGTTCCTGACACCTGTGTCAAAAAATCAACAAACCTCCTGAGATTCCTGCTGGGATCCTACTGCTCAACACCTTTTTCACCTGGCTGGCCTCCTTGCTGGCTCTTAAGTATGGGCATGGCTCTGTCTTGGGGTGTCTTTCACCAGATATGCGCCAGTATCCTCAAAACCTCATCTACATGCCCATGTCCTATGTTTCAGTAAGGTCTGCCCTGACCACCCTAGTTACAATTACAAGCTGCAGTGCTCTGATCCCACTGTATCATGTTGCCTATCTTCTTTACGCAGCTGAGTTTTTCTTCCCATAGCAAATATCACCCTCTAATATATTAAATCACTAACTTATTTATTATAGTTATTAGTTATTGTCTAATATTCCCACACACAAATTGGAATGCAAAATCCATGAGGCAGAGACCTATGTATCCTGGGCACTTAGACAGTTCCTAATACTTATAGATGTTCAGTAATTGTCTAATGATAGATTACAATAGGACCCACAACCTGCCTTTTTTATTTCCTTTATTAAGTAAAGTTAGACTTTTTCTAAGTATAAAATAAAATTGCTTGAAGTAAAAATTTGAAAAAAAATCATAGATAGTAAAAATAAAATTAAACAGAATCCTACCACTCAGAGGTAAATACTGATAGCTATTTAAGTACTCCTGAGCAAAAGGAACAAAGCTGGAGGCATCACATTACCTGATTTCAAATTATAGTACAAAGCACGAATAACCAAAACTGCACAGTACTGGCATAAAATGGGACACAGATGAATGGAACAGAATAGGGAATCCAGAAATAAATCATGCATTTACAGTCAACTCATTTTTGACAAAGGTGTCAAGGACATACACTGGGGAAAGGACAGACTCTTCAATAAAAGGTGCTAACAGAACTGGATATCCACATGCAGAAGAATGAAACTAGACTCCTATCTCTTGCCATATGCAAAAATCAACTCCAAATGGATTAAAGACTTAACCTTAAAACCTGAAACTATGAAACTACTAGAAGAAAACATGGGGAAACACTCCAGGGCATTGGTCTGGCAAAGATTTTGAGTAAGGCCTAAAAAGCACAGGAAACCAAAACAAAAATGGACAAAGGGGATTGCATCAAGCTAAAAAGCTTCTTCATATCAAAGGAAATGATTTGCAAACTACCCATCTGACAAGACAGTAATAACTAGAATGTTAGGAGCTCAAATAATATCAAACAAACAGTCCTATTAAAAATGGGTAAAACAGCTGAATAGACATTTCTGAAAAGAAGACATACAAATCGCCAATGGGTATATGAAAAAATTCTCCACTAGTCATCAAAATAATGTCAATTAAAACTACAATAGGATATCATCTTACTCCAGTTTAAAGGGCTTTCCTCCAAAGAACAGGCAATAACGAATGCTGGAGAGGATGTGGGGAAAGGGGAACCCTCATACACTGTTCATGAGAATGTAAAGTGGTACAGCTGCTGGAAAACAGTATGACGGGCTGGACGCAGTGGGTCACGCCTGTAATCCCAGCACTTTGGGAGGGCGAGGTGGGCAGATCATCAGAGGTCAGGAGTTTGAGATCAGTCTGTCCAACATGGTGAAACCCCATCTCTACTAAAAATACAAAAAAATTACCTGGGTGTGTTGGCAGGCACCTGTAATTCCAGATACTGGGGAGGCAAAGGCAGGAGAATCACTTGAACCTGGGAGGTGGAGGTTGCAGTGAGCTAAGATCACACCATTGCACTCCAGCCTGGGCGACAGAGTGAGACTCTGTCTTAAAAACAGTATGATGATTCCTCGAAAAACTAAAAATAGAACTACCACATGATCCATCAACCCCAGTGTTGTATATATATCTGAAATAAAGGAAGTCAGTATATCAAGCAGATATCTGTACTCCCATGTTTATTGCAGCACTATCATTAATAGCCAAGATATGGAATCAACCTAAGTGTCCATCAATGGATGAATGGATAAAGAAAATGTGATACATATACACAATGGAATATTATTCAGCCATAAAAGGAATGAAGTCCTGTCATTTGTAACAACATGGGTGGAACTGTAGGACATGATGTTAAGTGAAATGAGCCAAACACAGAAAGCTAAAATAAATAAACTCATAGAGATAGGGAGTAGAGGCCAGGCACGGTGGTGCATGCTTGTAATCCCAGCACTTTGGGAGGCCAAGGCAGGCAGATTGAGCCCAGGAGTTTAAGACCAGCTGCCTGGGCAACATGGTGAAACCCCATTTCTACAAAAAATATTAAAAAATTAGCCAGTGTGGTGTTGTGTGCATGTAGTCCCAGCTATTCAGGAGGGTGAGGTGGGAGGATCACTGAAGCCCAGGAGGTTGAGACTACAGTGAGCCAAGATCATGCCACTGCACTCCAACTTAGGCAACAGAGTGAGACCCTGTATAAAAAAAAGAGAGAGTGGAATGATGCTTACCAGAGGTTAGAAAGGGTGGTGGGGAGGAGGGATAAAGAGGGATTGGCTAATGGGTACAAATATACAGTTAGAAGGAATAATATCCAGTGTTCATAGCATAATAGGGTGACTATAGTTAACAATCATTTATTACATATTTCAAAATAACTAAAAGAGTGAAACTGGAATGTTTCTAACACAAAGCTGGAACTACAGGCACGTGCCACCACGCCTGGCTAATTTTTTGTATTTTTATGAGAGACGGGGTTTCGCCATGTTAGCCAGGCTGGTGTCAAACTCCTGACTTCAGGTGAACCACCTGCCTCGGCCTCTCAAAGTGTGAGATTACAGGTGTTAGAAACATTCCAGTTTCACTCTTTTAGTTATTTTGAAATAGTATTTGATAAAATTCAACAATCATTCATATAAACATTCTCAAACTAGGAGTAGAAACGAATTTTCCCAACCTGATAACTATCATTTAAGAATAATCTACAGCTAATATATTCATGTTGAAGACTGTTATCCCACTAAAATCAGGAATAAGTTGAAGGTTTCCATTCTCACCAGTTCTACCCAATTTTGTACTATACTGGAGGTCTGATATGGTTTGGCTCTGTGTCCCCACCAAATCTCATGTCGGATTGTAATTCCCAGTGTTGGAGTGGAGGCCTGATGGGAGGTGATTGGATCATAAAGCAGTTTCTCATGAATGGTTTAGGACCATTCTTTTAGTGCTGGTCTCATGATAATGATAATGAGTGAGTTCTCATGAGATCTGTTGTTTAAAAGAGTGTAACACTTCCCCCACCCAACTCTCTTCTTCCTACTTTTACCTTCTTCCTGGCTACTCTCCCTTCACGTTCTGCCATGATTTTAAGCTTCCTAAGGCCTCCCCAGAAGCAGACACTGGCATTATGTTTCCTGTACAGCCTGTAGAACCATGAGCCAATTAAACCTATTTTCTTATAAATTACCCAGTCTCAGGTATTGGTTTATAGCAATGTAAGAATGGCCTAATACAAGGTCCTAGCCTTGGAAAGGAAGAATTAAAACTTTTAATTCACAGATGATATGCTCATTTATGTAGAAAATCATTAGAAATCAACAACAACAACAAAAAGCTACTAAAACCAATAAATAAGTTTTGCCAAGTTGCAGAATACAAAGTAATTTGGGATTTTTTGAAAATCAGGATTTTCAAAAAATCAATTGTATTTCTATATATTTGCAATGAAAAACTGAAAATTAAAAAATAGAAAAAAGTGAAAATTAGTTTTAATGCCATCACCTGAGGTAACTTCTGCTTACATTTTGGTATTCTATTTTACACATGCATTGAATCATATGTATTCAGAATTATATGACACACATTCTTTAGTTGCTGTTTTCCCTACTAATCAATAGATCACAGGTATTTTTCTCTTGTAGAACATGAATGCATATAATTAACGTGGATATATCACAATGAAACCGATTAATTATCTCCCTACTCTAGCACTTTTAGGTTTAATTTTTTTTTATTTCTATAAAAATGAGAAACAACCTTATGCTGTATCTTTGTCTATAGTTATGATAACTCACAGGATAAATTCTCCAAAGTGACATAACACATATTTTTTTTGTTTAGATGGAGTCTCACTCTGTCGCCCAGGCTGGAATGCAGTGGTTTATTCTCAGCTCACTGAAGCCTCCACCTCCCAGGTTCAGGCATTTCTCCTACCTCAGCCTCCGCAGTAGCTGGGACTACAGGCATGTGCCACCATGCCCAGCTAATTTTTGTACTTTTAAAAATATTTATTTACTTTTATTATACTTTAAGTTCTGGGATACATGTGCAGAACGTGCAGGTTTGTTACATAGGTATACACGTGCCATGGTGGTTTGCTGCACCCATCAACCCATCATCTACACTAGGTATTTCTCTTAGTGCTATCACTCCCTAGCCTCCTAACCCCCAACAGGCTCCCAGTGTGTGATGTTCCCCTCCCCATCTCCATGTGTTCTCATTGTTCAATTCCCACCTATCAGTAAGAACATGCGGTGTTTGGTTTTTTGTTCTTGTGTTAGTTTGCTGAGAATGATGTTTTCCAGCTTCATCCATGTCCGTGCAAAGGACATGAACTCATCCATTTTTATGGTTGCATAGTATTCCATGGTGTATATGTGACACATTTTCTTTATCCAGTCTATCACTGATGGGCATTTGGGTTGGTTCCAAGTCTTTGCTATTGTGAACAGTGCTTCAGTAATCATATGTGTGCATGTGTCTTTATAGTAGAATGATTTATAATCCTTTGGGTATAAACCTAGTAATGGGATTGCTGGGTCAAATGGTATTTCTGGTTCTAGATCCTTGAGGAATCACCACAATGTCTTCCACAATGGTTGAACTAATTTACACTCCCACCGACAGTGTAAAAGTGTTTTTATTTCTCCACATCCTCTCCAGCATCTGTTGTTTCCTGACTTTTTAATGATCACCATTCTAACTGGCATGAGATGGTATCTCATTGTGGTTTTGATTTTCATTTCTAATGACCAGTGATGATGAGCTGGTTTGTTGGCTGTATGTGTTCTTTTGAGAAGTGTCTGTTCATATCCTTTGCCCACTTTTTGGTGGGGTTTTTCTTTCTTGTAAGTTTGTTTAAGTTCTTTGTAGATTCTGGATATTAGCCCTTTGTCAGATGGATAGATTTCAGAATTTTTCTCCCATTTTGTAGGTTGCCTGTTCACTCTGATGATAGTTTCTTTTGCTGTGCAGAAGCTCTTTAGTTTAATTAGATTCCATTTGTCAATTTTGTCTTTTGTTACCATTGCTTTTGGTGTTTTAGTCATGAAGTCTTTGGCCATGCCTATGTCCTGATTGGTATTGCCTAGGTTTTCTTCTAGGGTCTTTATGGTTTAAGTCTTATGTTTAAGTCTTTAATCCATCTTGTGTTAATTTTTGTATAAGCTGTAAGAAAAGGGGTCCAGTTTCAGTTTTCTGTATATAGTTAGCCACTTTTCCCAACATCATTTATTAAATAGGAAATCCTTTCCCCATGGCTTGTTTTTGTCAGGTTTGTCAAAGATCAGATGGTTGTAGATATGTGGTGTTACTTCTGATGTCTCCATTCTGTTCCATTGGTGCATATATCTGCTGCAGTACCAGTACCATGCTGTTTTGATTACTGTAGCCTTGTGTAGTTTGAAGTCAGGTAGCATGATGCCTCCAGCTTTGTTCTTTTGGCTTAGGATTTTCTTTTCTATACGGGCTCTTTTTTGGTTCCATATGAAATTTAAAGTAGTTTTTTCTAGTTCTATGATGAAAGTCAATGTTAGCTTGATGGGGATAGCATTGAATCTGTAAATTACTTTGGGCAGTATGGCCATTTTCACGATATTGATTCTTCCTATCCATGATCATGGAATGTTTTTCCATTTGTTTGTGTCCTCTCTTATTTCCTTGAGCAGTGGTTTGCAGTTCTTCTTGAAGAGGTCCTTCACATCCCTTGTAAGTTGTATTCCCAGGTATTTTATTCTTTTTGTAGCAATTGTGAATTGGAATTCACTCATGATTTGGCTCTTTGTCTACTACTGGTGCATAGGAATGCTTGTGATTTTTGCACATTGATTTTGTATCCTGAGACTTTGCTGAAGTTGCTTATCAGCTTAAGGAGGTTTTGGACTGAGACAATGGGATTTTCTAAATATACAATCATGCCATCTGCAAACAGATGCAATCTGACTTTCTCTCTTCCTATTTGAATACCCTTTATCTCTTTCTCTTGCCTGACTGCCCTGGACAGATCTTCCAATACTATGTTGAATAGGAGTGGTACGAGAGGGCATCCTTGTCTTGTGCCAGTTTTCAAAGGGAATGCTTCCAGCTTTTTCCCATTCAGTATGATATTGGCTGTGCATTTGTCATAAATAGTTCACATTATTTTGAGATACGTTCCATCAATACCTAGTTTATTGACAGTTTTTAGCATGAAGGAGTATTGAATTTTATCAAAGGCTCTTTCTGCATCTATTGAGATAATCATGTGATTTTTGTCAGTGGTTCTGTTAATGTGATGGATTACGTTTATTGATTTGCCTATGTTGAACCAGCCTTGCTTCCCAGAGATGAAGCCGACTTGATGGTGGTGGATAAGCTTTTTGATGTGCTGCTGGATTCAGTTTGCCAGTATTTTATTGAGGATTTTCACATCAATGTTCATCAGGGATATTGGCCTGAAATTTTCTTTTTTGTTGTGTCTCTGCCAGGTTTTGGTAGCAGTATGATGCTGGCCTCATAAAATGAGTTAGGGAGGATTCCCTCTTTTTCTATTGTTTGGATTAGTTTCAGGAGGAATGGTACCAGCTCCTCTTTGTACCTCTGGTAGAATTAGGCTGTGAATCCGTTTGGTCCTGAACTTTTTTGGTTAGTAGGCTATTAATTACTGTCTCAATTTCAGAACTTGCTATTGGTCTATTCAGGGATTCAACTTCTTCCTGGTTTAGACGTGGGAGGGTGTATGTGGTCGAGGAATTTATCTATGTCTTCTAGATTTTCTGGTTTATTTGCATACAGATATTTATAGCATTCTCTGATGGTAGTTTGTATTTCTGTGGGATCGGTGGTGATCTCCCCTTTGTCATTTTTTATTGTGTCTACTAGATTCTTCTCTCTTTTCTTCTTTATTAGTCTTGCTAGCAGCCTATCTGTTTTGTTGATCTTTTCAAAAAACAAACTCCTGGATTCATTTATTTTTTGAAGGTTTTTTGTGTCTCTATCTCCTTCAGTTCTGCTCTGATCTTAGTTATTTCTTGTCTTCTGCTAGCTTTTGAATTTGTTTGCTCTTGCTTCTCTAGTTCTTTTTTTTTTTTTTTAATTATACTTTAAGTTCTAGGGTACATGTGCACAACGTGCAGGTTTGTTACATATGTATGCATGTGCCATGTTGGTGTGCTGCACCCATTAATTCATCATTTACATTAGGTATATCTACTAATGCTATCACTTCTCCCCTCCTCCCCACAATAGGACCCGGTGTGTGATGATCCCCTTCATGTGTCCAAGTGATCTCATTGTTCAATTCCCACCAGTGAGTGAGAGCATGCGGTATTTGGTTTTCTGTTCTTGCAGTAGTTTGCTGAGAATGATGGTTTCCAGCTGCATCCATGTCCCTAGAAAAGACATCCTTTTTTATGGCTGCATAGTATTCCATGGTGTGTATGTGCCACATTTTCTTAATCCAGTCTGTCACTGATGGACATTTGGGTTGATTCTAAATCTTTACTATTGTGAATAGTGCCGCAATAAACATACATGTGCATGTGTCTTTATAGCAACATGACTTATAATCCTTTGGGTATATCCCCAGTAATGGGATGGCTGGGTCAAATGGTATTTTGAGTTCTAGATCCTTGAGGAATTGCCACACTGTTTTCCACAATGGTTGAACTAGTTTGCAGTCCCACCAACAGTGTAAAAGTGTTCCTATTTCTCCACATCCTCTCCAGCACCTGTCATTTCCTGTTTTTTTAATGATTGCCATTCTAACTGGTGTGAGATGGTATTTCACTGTGGTTTTGATTTGCATTTCTCTGATGGCGAGTGATGATGAGCATTTTTTCATGTGTCTGTTGGCTGTATGAATGTCTTCTTTTGAGAAGTGTCTGTTCATATCCTTTGCCCACTTTTTGATGGAGTTGTTTGTTTTTTTCTTGTAAATTTGTTTGAGTTCTTTATAGGTTCTGGATATTAGCCCTTTGTCTGATGAGTAGATTGCAAAAATGTTCTCCCATTCTGTAGGTTGCCTGTTCACTCTGATGGTAGTTTCTTTTGCTGTGCAGAAGCTCTTTAGTTTAATTAGATCCCATTTGTCAATTTTGGCTTTTGTTGCTGTTGCTTCTGGTGTTTTAGACATGAAGTCCTTGCCCATGCCTATGTCCTGAATGGTATTACTTAGGTTTTCTTTTAGGGTTTTTATGATTTTAGGTCTAACATTTTAGTCTCTAATCCATCTTGAATTAATTTTCATATAAGGAGTAAGGAAAGGATCCAGTTTCAGCTTTCTAGCCAATTTTCCCAGCACCATTTATTAAATAGGGAATCCTTTCCCCATTTCTTGTTTTTGTCAGGTTTGTCAAAGATCAGATGGCTGTAGATGTGTGGTATTATTTCTGAGGGCTCTGTTCTGTTCCATTGGTCTATATCTCTGTTTTGGTACGAGTACCATGCTGTTTTGGTTACTGTAGCCTTGTAGTATTGTTTGAAGTCAGGTGGCGTGATGCCTCCAGCTTTGTTCTTTTGGCTTAGGATTGTCTTGGAAATGCGGGATCTTTTTTGGTTCCATATGAACTTTAAAGTAGTTTTTTTCCAATTCTGTGAAGAAAGTCATTGGTAGCTTAATGGGGATGGCATTGAATATATAAATTACCTTGGGCAGTATGGCCATTTTCACAATATTGATTCTTCCTATCCATGAGCATGGTATGTTCTTCCATTTGTTTGTGTCCTCTTTTATTTCACTGAGCAGTGGTTTGTAGTTCTCCTTGAAGAGGTCCTTCACATCCCTTATAAGTTGGATTCCTATGTATTTTATTCTCTTTGAAGTAATTGTGAATGGGAGTTCATTCATGATTTGGCTCTCTGTTTGTCTGTTACTGGT
Organism: Theropithecus gelada; assembly: GCF_003255815.1. Lineage (NCBI taxonomy): Eukaryota > Metazoa > Chordata > Mammalia > Primates > Cercopithecidae > Theropithecus > Theropithecus gelada. The sequence goes on from NC_037668.1 coordinate 183,810,870, forward strand.
GTATAAGAATGCTTGTGATTTTTGCACATTGATTTTGTATCCTGAGACTGCTGAAGTTGCTTATCAGCTTAAGGAGATTTTGGGCTGAGACAGTGGGGTTTTCTAAATATACAATCATGTCATCTGCAAACAGGGACAATTTGACTTCTTCTTTTCCTAGCTGAATATCCTTTATTTCTTTCTCTTGCCTGATTGCCTTAGCCAGAACTTCCAACACTATGTTGAATAGGAGTGGTGAGAGAGGGCATCCCTGTCTTGTGCCAGTTTTCAAAGGGAATGCTTCCAGGTTTTGCCCATTCAGTATGATATTGACTGTGGGTTTGTCATAAATAGCTCTTATTATTTTGAGATACGTTCCTTCAATACTGAATTTATTGAGAGTTTTTAGCATGAAGGGCTGTTGAATTTTGTCAAAGGCCTTTTCTGCATCTATTGAGATAATCATGTGATTTTTGTCTTTGGTTCTGTTTATATGCTGGATTACATTTATTGATTTGCGTATGTTGAACCAGCCTTGCATCCCAGGGATGAAGCCCACTTGCTTATGGTGGATAAGCTTTTTGATGTGCTGCTGGATTCGGTTTGCCAGTATTTTATTGAGGATTTTTGCATCGATGTTCATCAGGGATATTGGTCTAAAATTCTCTTTTTTTGTTGTTATCTCTGTCAGGCTTTGGTATCAGGATGATGTTGGCCTTGTAAAATGAGTTAGGGAGGATTCCCTCTTTTTCTATTGATTGGAATAGTTTCAGAAGGAATGGTATCAACTCCTCCTTGTACCTCTGGTAGAATTCGGCTGTTAATCCGTCTGGTCCTGGACTTTTTTTGGTTGGTAGGCTATTAATTATTGCCTCAATTTCAGAGCCTGCTATTGGTCTATTCAGGGATTCAACTTCTTCCTGATTTAGTCTTGGGAGAGTGTAAGTGTCCAGGAAATTATCCGTTTCTTCTAAGTTTTCTAGTTTATTTGCGTAGAGGTGTTTATAGTATTCTCTGATAGTAGTTTGTGTTTCTGTGGGGTCGGTGGTGATATCCCCTTTAGCATTTTTTATTGCATCTATTTGATTCTTCTCTCTTTTCTTCTTTATTAGTCTTGCTAGCAGTCTGTCAATTTTGTTGATCTTCTCAAAAAACCAGCTACTGGATTCATTGATTTTTTGGAGAGTTTTTGTGTCTCTATCTCCTTCAGTTCTGCTCTGATCTTAGTTATTTCTTGCCTTCTGCTAGCTTTTGAATGTGTTTGCTCTTGCTTCTCTAGTTCTTTTAATTGTGATGTTAGGGTGTCAATTTTAGATCTTTCCTGCTTTCTCTTGTGGGCATTTAGTGCTATGAATTTGCCTCTACACACTGCTTTAAATGTGTCCCAGAGATTCTGGTATGTTGTATCTTTGTTCTCTTTGGTTTCAAAGAACATCTTTATTTCTGCCTTCATTTCATTATGTACCCAGTAGTCATTCAGGAGCAGGTTGTTCAGTTTCCATGTAGTCGAGTGGTTTTGATTGAGTTTCTGAGTTGATTGAAGTCCTGAGTTCTAGTTTGATTGCACTGTGGTCTGAGAGACAGTTTGTTATAATTTCTGTTCTTTTACATTTGCTGAGGAGTGCTTTACTTCCAACTACGTGGTCAATTTTGGAATAAGTGCGATGTGGTGCTGAGAAGAATGTATATTCTGTTGATTTGGGGTGGAGAGTTCTATAGATGTCCATTAGGTCCACTTGGTGCAGAGTGGAGTTCAATTCCTGGATATCCTTGTTAACTTTCTGTCTCGTTGATCTGTCTAATGTTGACAGTGGGGTGTTAAAGTCTCCCATTATTATTGTGTGGGAGTCTAAGTCTCTTTGTAAGTCTCTAAGGACTTGCTTTATGAATCTGGGTGCTCCTGTATTGGGTACATATATATTTAGGATAGTTAGCTCTTCCTGATGAATTGATCCCTTTACCATTATGTAATGACCCTCTTTGTCTCCTTTGATCTTTGATGGTTTAAAGTCTCTTTTGGCCGGGCGCGGTGGCTCAAGCCTGTAATCCCAGCACTTTGGGAGGCCGAGACGGGTGGATCACGAGGTCAGGAGATCGAGACCATCCTGGCTAACACGGTGAAACCCCGTCTCTACTAAAAATACAAGAAAATTAGCCGGGCGAGGTGGTGGGCGCCTGTAGTCCCAGCTACTCGGGAGGCTGAGGCAGGAGAATGGCGTGAACCCGGGGGGGCGGAACTTGCAGTGAGCCGAGATTGCGCCACTGCACTCCAGCCTGGGGCACAGAGCAAGACTCCGTCTCAAAAAAAAAAAAAAAAAAAAAAAAAAGTCCTTTTATCAGAGACTAGGATTGCAACCCCTCCTTTTAGTTTGTTTTCCATTTGCTTGGTAGATCTTCCTCCATCCCTTTATTTTGAGCCTATGTGTGTCTCTGCATGTGAGATGGGTCTCCTGAATACAGCCAGCTGATGGGTCTTGACTCTTTATCCAATTTGCCAGTCTGTGTCTTTTAATTGGATCATTTAGTCCATTTACATTTAAGGTTAATATTGTTATGTGTGAACTTGATCCTGTCATTATGATATTAGCTGGTTATTTTGCTCGTTGGTTGATGCAGTTTCTTCCTAGCATCGATGGACTTTACATTTTGACATGTTTTTGCAATGGCTGGTACCTGTTGTTCCTTTCCATGTTTAGTGCTTCCTTCACAATCTCTTGTAGGGTAGGCTGGGTGGTGACAAAATCTCTAAGCATTTGCTTGTCTGTAAAGAATTGTATTTCTCCTTCACTTATGAAACTTAGTTTGGCTGGATATGAAATTTTGGGTTGAAAATTCTTTTCTTTAAGAATGTTGAATATTGGCCCCTACTCTCTTCTGGCTTGGAGAGTTTCTGCCGAGAGATCTGCTGTTAGTCTGATGGGCTTTCCTTTGTGTGTAACCCGACCTTTCTCTCTGGCTGCCCTTAACATTTATTCCTTCATTTCAACTTTGGTGAATCTGACAATTATGTGTCTTGGAGTTGTTCTTCTCGAGGAGTATCTTTGTGGCATTCTCTGTATTTCCTGAATTTGAATGTTGTCCTGCCTTACTAGGTTGGGAAAGTTCTCTTGGATGATATGCTGCAGAGTGTTTTCCAGCTTGGTTCTCTTGTCCCCGTCACTTTCAGGCACACCAATCAGACATAGATTTGGTCTTTTCACATATTCCCATATTTCTTGGAGGCTTTGCTCATTTCTTTTTACTCTTTTTTCTCTAAACTTCTCTTCTTGCTTCATTTCATTCATTTGATCTTCAATCACTGATACTCTTTCTTCCAGTTGATTGAGTTGGTTACTGAAGCTTGTGCATTTGTCACGTAGTTCTCATGTTATGGTTTTCATCTCTATCAGTTCTTTTAAGGTCTTCTCTGCATTGATTATTCTAGTTATCCATTCATCCATTCTTTTTTCAAGGTTTTTAGTTTCTTTGTGCTGGCTACATAGTTCCTCCTTTAGCTCTGAGAAGTTTGATCAACTGAAGCCTTCTTCTCTCAGCTCGTCAAAGTGATTCTCTGTCCAGCTTTGTTCCATTGCTGGCGATGAGCTGCATTCCTTTGGAGGGAGAGATGCACTCTGACTTTTTGAATTTCCAGATTTTCTGCCCTGCTTTTTCCCTATCTTTGTGGTTTCATCTGCCTTTGTTCTTTGATGATGGTGATGTACTGATGGGATTTTGGTGTGGGTGTCCTTTCTGTTTGTTAGTTTTCCTTCTAACAGTCAGGACCCTCAGCTGCAGGTCTGTTGGAGTTTGCTTGAGGTCCACTCCAGACCCTGTTTGGCTGGGTATCAGCAGCGGAGGCTGCAGAAGATAGAATATTGCTGTACAACAAGTGTTGCTGTCTGATTCTTGCTCTGGAAGCTTCATCTCAGGGGTATATCCCACTGTGTGAGGTGTGAGGTGTTGGTCTGCACCTAGTGGGGGATGTCTCCCAGTTAGGCTATTCAGGGGTCAGGGACCCACTTGAGCAGGCAGTCTGTCTGTTCTCAAATCTCAACCTCCGTGCTGAGAGATCCACTGCTCTCTTCAAAGCTGTCAGACAGGGACATTTACACCTGCAGAGGTTTATGCTGCTGTTTCTTTAGCTATGCCCTGTCCCCAGAGGTAGAGTCTACAGAGGCAGGCAGTCCTCCTTGAGCTGCAGTGGGCTCCACCCAGTTCGAGCTTCCTGGCAGCTTTGTTTACCTACTTAAGCCTCAGCAATGGCGGGCACTCCTCCCCCAGCCTCGCTTCTGCCTTGCAGTTAGATCTCAGACTGCTGTGCTAGCAATGAGGGAGGCTCCGTGGGTGTGGGACTCTCTGGGCCAGGCATGGGATATAATCTCCTGGTGTGCTGTTTGCTAAGACCCTTGGTAAAGTGCAGTATTAGGGTGGGAGTTACCTGATTTTCCAGGTGTTGTGGGTCTCAGTTTCCCTTGGCTAGGAAAAGGAATTCCCTTCCCCCTTGTGCTTCCCAGGTGAGGTGAGGCCTCGCCCTACTTCAACTCTCACTGCTCGGGCTGCACCCACTGACCAGTGCTAACTGTCCAACACGCCCCAGTGAGATAAACCCAGTACTTCAGTTGAAAATGCAGAAATCACCCGTCTTCTGTGTCGCTCATGCTGGAAGCTGGAGGCTGGAGCTGTTCCTATTTGTCCATCTTGGGCATCCCCCCTCTAGTTCTTTTAATTGTGATGTTAGGGTGTCAATTTTAGATCTTTCCTGCTTTCTTTTGTGGGCATTTAGTGCTATAAATTTCCCTCTAAACACTGCTTTGGCTGTATCCCAGAGATTCTGGTACATTGTGTCTTTGTTCTCATTGGTTTCAAATAACTTATTTCTGCCTTCATTTTGTTATTTACACAGGAGTCATTCAGGAGCAGGTTGTTCAGTTTCCATGTAGCTGTGCATTTTTGAGTGAGTTTCTTAATCCTGACTTCTAATTTGATGGCACTGTGGTCTGAGAGACTGTTATGATTTCCTTTCTTTTGCATTTGCTGAGGAGTGTTTTACTTCCAATTATGTGTTCAATTTTAGAATCAGTGCAATGCGGTGCTGAGAAGAATGTGTATTCTGTTGTTTTGGGGTAGAGAGTTCTGTAGATGTCTATTAGGTCTGCTTGGTCCAGAGCTGAGTTCAAGTCCTGAATATCCTTGTTAATTTTCTGTCTCATTGATCTATTATTGACAGTGGGGTGTTAAAGTCTCCCACTAGTATTGTGTGGGAGTCTAAGTCTCTTTTTAGGTCTCTAAGAACTTGCTTTATTAACCTGAGTGTTCCTGTATTGGGTGCATATATATTTAGAATAGTTAGCTCTTCTTGTTGCATTGATTCCTTTACCATTTTGTAATGCCCTTCTTTGTCTCCTTTGATCTTTGTTGGTTTAAAGTCTGTTTTATCAGAGACTAGGATTGCAACCCCTAGTTTTTTATGTTTGTCATTTGCTTGGTAGATATTCCTCTATCCCTTTATTTGGAGCCTATGTGTGTCTTTGCATGTGAGATGGGTCTCCTGAATACAGCACACTGATGGGTCTTGAGTCTTTGTCCAATTTGCCAGTCTGTGTCTTTTAATTGGTGCATTTAGCCCATTTACATTTAAGGTTAATATTGTCATGTGTGAATTTGATCCCATCATTGTGATGCTAGCTGGTTATTTTGCCTGTTAGTTGATGCAGTTTCTTCATAGTGCTGAGGGTCTTTACAATTTGGCATGTTTTTACAGTGGCTGGTACCGGTTTTTCCTTTCCATGTTTAGTGCTTCCTTCAGGAGCTCTTATAAGGTAGCCCTAGTGGTGACAAAATCTCTCAGCATTTGCTTGTCTGTAAAGGATTTTATTTCTCCTTTGCTTATGAAGCTTAGTTTGACTGGATATGAAATTCTGAGGCCGGGCGCGGTGGCTCAAGCCTGTAATCCCAGCACTTTGGGAGGCCAAGACGGGTGGATCACGAGGTCAGGAGATCGAGACCATCCTGGCTAACACGGTGAAACCCTGTCTCTACTAAAAAATACAAAAAACTAGCCGGGCGAGGTGGCGGACGCCTGTAGTCTCAGCTACTCGGGAGGCTGAGGCAGGAGAATGGTGTAAACCCGGGAGGCGGAGCTTGCAGTGAGCCAAGATTGCGCCACTGCACTCCAGCCTGGGTGACAGAGCCAGACTCCGTCTCAAAAAAAAAAAAAAAAAAAAAAAAAAAGAAATTCTGGGTTGAAAATTCATTTCTTTAAGAATGTTGAATATTGTCCCCCACTCTTTTCTGGCTTTTGGGATTTCTGCAGAGAGATCTGCTGTTAGTCTGATGGACTTCCCTTTGTGGGTAACCTGACCTTTCTCTCTGGCTGCACTTAACATTTTTTCCTTCATTTCAATCTTGGTGAATCTGACAATTATGTGTCTTGGGGATGCTCTTCTTGAAGAGTATCTTTGTGGTCTCTGTATTTCCTGAATTTGAATGTTGACCTGTCTTGCTAGGTTGGGGAAGTTCTCCTGGATAATATCCTGTAGAGTGTTTTCCAAGTTGGTTCCATTCTCCCCGTAACTTTCAGGTACACCAATCGAACATAGATTTGGTCTTTTCACATAGTCCCATATTTCTTAGAGGCTTTGTTTGTTCCTTTTCGTTCTTTTTTCTTTCATCTTGTCTTCACACTTTATTTCATTAAGTTGATCTTCAATCTCTGATATCCTTTCTTCTGCTTGATC